>NC_056522.1:23268111-23320829 GCF_019175285.1 Sceloporus undulatus | reverse complement strand
GTTCCGGGTTACGAAGGTTATTTCGGGTTACGAAGAAAATTTTGGTGCTTTTCGGCGCTATTTCACATGAAATCGCGGCTTTTCCCCATTAGCGCCTATGGGTTTTCGGCTTGCGAAGGCTTTTCGGGTTACGAAAGCGGCGGCGGAACGAATTAATTTCGTAACCCGAGGTACCACTGTACAAAGATAGTTTGAAAGTGGACAAGGGGAATGATGTAAGGATAAAAACAAAGGAAGAATTAGTGTTAGAAGGGCTCGATATACATTGGTTCTCTTATTTTCAATTACATGATAGGTATAAAAGGGATATTAAACAATATAGCATAACTAATAATAAGATGGAACTGGATTTGATCCTAATGGATAGGAAAGGGGGAAAAAATCTCAAAATACTACAATCTGCTGTTGAAAATAGAACTGGAAAAAGAACAAATCAAACACTGCATGATCCAATGGGCACAAAATTTAGGGCATAATATACCTTTAAAAGCCTGGGAAAGAGCATGGGGGAAAGACTTAAAGTTTACTTTATGTTCAGATATGAAAGAAAAATTTTACAAAATGCTGTATAGATGGTATTTAACCCCGAACAGATTGGCTAAAATATTTTAAAAAGAAAAAGGTCAATGCTGGAGATGTGAGAAACATGTCGGAACCTTTTATCATATGTGGTGGATGTGTACAGAAATAAATAAATTTTGGAGAGAAATACACAAGTGTACACAAAAGATATTGCAAATAGAATTCTCGTTAACACCCGAAATTTGTCTGTTGAACATGGTAGAGAAGGAAGAATCAAGGTCAAAATTGAAACCTCTTTTATATATGCTAACGGCATCAAGAATTACAGCAAGAGTCACAGTGGCCAGATTTTGGAGAAATAAAGACATTCCAAGTATAGAAATATGGTTAGAAAAGTGTTTAGAAGTGATAGAAATGGATAAAAATAACGATGGAGTTAAGAGAGGAGATAGGAGAAGAAGAAGGAACCTGGAAAGCATTGTTAGAATTCTATAAAGCAAGGAAATAATAGTTAAAATACCGGTAAATAGTGAAAAAGGAAATAATGATTTCAGTTGGTTATTGGGAAATAGGCACAGAATCTAGAGAAGATACATACCGAATAAAGTTTAATAGTAAGGGTTATGATAAGTTTTGTAGACATAAGATTAAAGAGATTAGATACTGCACATTCTTAGCTTTACTAGAATAGCGAGGTAAAGGAAGGAATCTTAAGTGTTTTGGAAAATATTAAAGAAATAGCTGTTAAGAACAGTAACGATGCAGAAGTTTGAAAGAAGGTGGGGAGGGGAAATAAATGTACAAAGAGTATTATGAAGTCTGGAACAAGAAGGATTTATTGTACTTTTAAGTTTGTAAATATTTAATAAACATTAATAAAAATAAAATAACAATTCATCAACAGCTAAAAATCATAGTTAGTTATAAACCAGGATGCAGTGTAAGATCCTGTTTGCCAAAATGCTTTTCTCTTTCCTTAATAAGGGTGGCCTGCATAGACAAATCGACACAGTTCAGTGTTGTCTAGAACAAGCAGAACCTTTCCCAGGACAATATCCACAAAACGTTTTGAATTTTGGGAAAGATCAACGTTCAGCAGGAAGTGCTGTTCTGCTACACAGTGAAAGTCGCCAACAAGATACCAGCAAGGCATCAGTCAACAGTGCTACAGCTCTTCAGCCTAGCAAAAATTACCAATTGCAATCAGTTTCTCATGGGGCAACAGTAGAAGATGCTTCAATTCGGCAGCCTACTGAAAACCACCACCACCAATCAGTTTTTGGTGAAATTTTAGCAGAAGGTTATACTTTTCTACAGCCTAATATAAACCACCAGCAACTATCAGTTTTTGATGAGCTATCAGCAGGAGATCATTTAGCTCTGCATCCTCATGAAAATCTCCAGCACATAACCTCACAAGGTGAAAGGGCTGCAGCCAAAGTTAAGCTTGGTTTGGAGGCTTGTGAGAACAGTATGCATAGCCTTCACATCAGCTGTGAGGATTCTGTCCAGCCACCTCAGAAACGTGCTTTCATCTCCCACAGTTTTCACCACAGCGAACAGTAAGTAAAAACCAGATTTCTATATGGTTGTATTCTTCTTTAATTTTTTTTGTATTTGTATTCCAATGTTGTGTATTGTTATTTGTCAATAACATTTTTATACATTTATTATTATTTTTTGCAAAACTTACTCCACCCACGCATCTCAGGAATGAATCACCCAGGAGTGTCTGGGATCAGAACCTCAGGTGCATCTTAGAAGCTACAAAGTGCCCTAATTTAAGCTGAAATACATGAGACTTTTGCATATCTACATAGTCTCTTTTCCTTTTCCTCTTTTGTGCAAAACCCCCAGAAAGCCTTTAATGGACTATTGTTTCTTATTTTCATGTGAACCGGGAAATCAGTTTATAGCTGTGAACAGAATGCTAAGCCAAACTTCATAATTTAAGATCCTGTATTGTTCCTAAGCTGGTGATTACATTAATGAATACTGTACTGAATAGTATTATTATATGGTCTCAGCTGCTACAGAATGCCACCCCATTTGTTTTTCAACAGAAGTAATTGACATTGGTCAACTTTGAAACACAACCATCTCACTCCCTTTTTCTGCATTTATATTGAGTACTCCCTAAAAATTAATGGTTTGTATTGATTATATTTAGTATCCCCCCCCCCCCCCCCCCCAGTGAGGTATTAGGCTGCTTTAGAAAGGTACTGACATTGGAAAAAATTTACACATTGCCTTTTTTGTGCAGGCACTTGAACAGTTCTCATCAGAAGCTGCAGCCTTCCATGGATATGAGATGCGGTAATAATCTGCTTTTCTACTTTTCCAATAGTCTGTGAGTCCTGTAAGATGGCAGGAAGTTGGCCTATTCATAAATATGGCTAATTTGGTATAAATTGGCCATTTTTGTCCTCCAGCTACTAGCCTGGATATCCAGCACAGTTCAGACTCCTTGATAAAGGAGACACCATTAGCCATAAGAGCATCATATCATGTAGCACCAGTGCATAATACTGTTAACCATGTTCTGTGATAGTTAAGGTATTACACTAGGAATGAGAAGACCTCAGTCCAAATCGCTCCTTATCAGTGAAGCTTACGTGAGCCAGACACGATCCATTTTCACATGATTAAAAACCACATCGAATGGCAATGATCTGATTTTCCTGACCCTCCTGCAACGTTTGCACATTAGGCAAAATGTGTGAAAGTAGTATCCTATGTGTGCTCAAGCAATCATGTCCCCCAACTGTGAAAAAAAGCTCAATTTGTATGGAGGGCCTACATCTGTGAATACCTAGTGCTCCTTTGTATGTTTCTTGCTTTATATATGAACATTGTGGAGACAGGCACAGGGCTGAAAAGGCAACATTAAGACTGATAGGGTCTCCCCTCATCATGTGGTGTTTATCTGCATTTTATATTGCCCTTACATCACGAGCCTTTGGTAAGTTGTAGGATGGGTATGAACAGAAGCATGTAGTTAAAAGATGAATAATACTGAAAAGAGAAATGCCCATCTTCTGTTATTCCAGTGAACTGAGGACCTTAACTGCTCATTCTGTGCTTGAATGCTTAGCATACAGATTGTTACTTTATTTGGTTGACTTTCATTGAAGTTTTTATGTATAGATTGTCTTGGTACTTATACTTCTCTCTTTATTGTGTAGATTTTTTCTTTGTTTTTCTGGGGTATTTTGGTCCTTGTAAAATATAAAAAGGGAAACAATCTGATATTGTATAGACTTTTGCTCATGAATTAGGATGCTTCCTTTCTTTCTGTCAAACCTCAAATCAGCTCCGAAAACTCCAGAGCAGAATAAATAATAATAATAATAATAATAATAAATTGTTTATTTGTTAACCGCTTTTCCTACAATCAAAGCGGTGTACAATATCGTTAAAAACAGACAATAAGAACAATTAAAAATTCACATCTAAAAATACATATTAAAAAAGTAAATTCAAACAAGATTAAAAACTTATAATAAACTATTAAAACCATGAATTACTGTATATCAAAGACAATAGGGGGGGAGATGGTCTCAGACGGAATTGGGAGGGTAGGCTTGTAGGAATCGTTGGCAGAGAAAGCTGTATGGTGGAAGAAGATCTGTTCTGTCATTGGTGTCTGTTCATTTGCTGGAGAAACTATGGCCTGTTACAGACTGCCAAAATAAAGCTGCTTCGGGTCTCTTTGGAGGTATGCTGTTTAAATGAGTCCGGAGGTCGCGCCAAAGCCACACTCCATTCCTAAGCAGTGGAGTGCAGCTTTGGTGCAGCTTCCAGATTCTTAGGATGCATGCATCATTTAAACAGCATACCTCCAAAGAGACCCGAAGCAGCTTTATTTTGGCAGTCTGTAACAGGCCAAGGATTTTATTCTCTCATTTTAACTTAAACAGGTTGTAGGAGAAGTCTGATAAGATAATTTCAGAGGTAGTGTTCATCTTGCTAGTTATTGTTTTGAAGTAAAACAGGTCCTATAAATTACAACTTAAATAACTCATCCCTTTGAGAATTGTAGTGGAAAAAGAAAAATAGTGTGATGGAGATCTAAAACTAAAGGATAATCTTGCTATACTTCACTTTTATTGGTGTTCCGCTTCTGCCACAGTAAGAGAGCACATGTATGAAGTAAATGCCCCAGACTTAAAGCATGTACAGTGGGCCCTCCATATTCACTGGGGTTAGGGGCGCAGGACCCCATGAAAGTTGAAAAATCACAAATATTTTTCCCCCCTGAGAGAATACCCCTTTAGGACTCTCTAGGTCCTCCACTGTAATTCTGTGGTCAACATCTGCAGGATGTTATGCTGGAGGACCTACAGATGTCTAGAGAAGTGTTCTCTTTAGAAATCTTTAGGTCTTCTGGCATGAATTTTGGTGGAAGTTGACTGTAGAGTCATGTTGGAAGATCTAGAGATTCCTAGAGAGAACATGTTAATCAAATTTGTGAATAGTCGATGCTGCAAAAGTCAAAGCTGCAAATGTGGAGGACTGACTTTATTAAAGTATATACTTGACGCCGACTTAAAGTATTCTGCCTTTTTTATGTTTTTAACTTCAGGTGCCAGAAACAATTCTGGTATCTTTGAGAATCATCAGCCAACTCCAAACACATCAAGCTTTACACAAGCAACTCCATCTAAAGTGCAGCCATCTCCTACTGTGCACACAAAAGAGGCTCTGGGTAACTATATGGTTCCTTATTTTAAAAAACTTCACCAGGATGCAGCTGGAAACTTTCTGTCATTCTGATTTAGATAGTTTTAAGAATGCCCTAAATTAGGTGATTCAGCCATGCACTTAAGATTGCTGCCTTACACCATGGATATGCTCAGAAGTCTGGTAATTTTGGTGCTGATGGTGGATTACATTAAATAAGAATTTCTCCATCAGAGAAAGGGCTAGTTGCCTCCAATATTTCTTGGTTGGCCTTGCATTGAATCATTACTGAAGCTTCTTTTCTGCTACTTCTAGTTAAATATTGCCAACTAGTCTGGCTTTCAGAGTAGAAAGATAATCTGTGTTTGCATATAGGCTTAGACTTAATAAACCGTAAGTTACAGTGCTCAGTCTTGCATTCATTTTTAAGTGTAAGCCATTGGGAGCTTTTGGGTGGGTGGAAAGAAGCTGATAAGCAAGATAGAACCTGGAACTTCTTGAAGGTAAAGTTTTGGACAACAACCTCTGCCATGGTACTGAAATCAAGCAACAGGCATGGTGAGCTGTACCCTCTCAGCAGGCTACATTCTTGTTCCAATGTGTTCAGGATTTACTTTTCTACTGACCCTATTTAATTTTATTTTGTTTTGCTTTGCCAGGCTTCATTATGGATGTGTTCCAAGCACCTTCCTTGAGAGATACCACTGTGCATTCAGAGGAAGATGAGGAAGATGAGTTTGAGGCATTCTGTAGAAATAAAGGTAAATACAACAACTGGATATAGCAGGCTGATGAACCTTCATTTTCCAGTCAATTTATTACCAGCATTTAGAAGTTGGAAAACTTATCTTTTTCAATTGTGTCTCCCAGGGCCCTCCAGCCAGTACTGCTAGTTCTAAACTATGAATAAGCTGATACATTCCTAATGCCAAAAGTTGGAAAGATGAATGAGTATCTTACGACCAAGCATTCCATTGATTAGAATCAGTGCACATCATGATCAGTCCTTAGAGAAGACCTTTTAGATATCTCTCTTGGTCCATTATTTTGTTTTAATTATTTTGTATTTTGTAAAAAATTACAAGAAGACAATTCAGTACCTTTTAAAAATAACGAGCAACTTAGTAGTTTATTCCAGAACCTTTCTCAAATTGATGATGAAAGTTTCAGATTATCTAAACCAGAGCTGGGTGATGGTTGAAGGCCACAGTTGCACCCCTGAGAGACCTTGGGGAACTTTAATTGAATTTATTTGCCCATTGTGTGGTCTTAAAAAATTAAAATTCCATCATGTTTTTAGATTGCTTTATGTTCAAGAAGCCTTTTTATAACAGAAAGTAACCCAGAGGTTACATCAGAGTACACAGGAGAAAGACAATATGGTTGTCCGCCATATTTGCAAGTTAAGCTGCCAATGTCCTGGCTCAGCTAGCACACACTCGCAGACTGAGCAAGAGAAGAATTAGTTATCTCAGAGTTCTGAGATAACTCAGGCAACAGCAGTATTAACAGGGCTCAGTAAACATCCTTGCCTTTGGGAGTCCATTTGGCAAAAGCATAGTCAAGGCCAATTCAGATTTGGGAAAGCAAGCAGTGTTCGTTAGATAGACCAGGACTGAAGAATCAAGCAAGGTTGTCAAGTAGTCTAGGGGTCGATGTCATAGAGGTCATGCAACAAGAACCCCAGCTAGAAAGCAGACACTTTGCTCCCAGCAACTAGCATCAACCAGAGTTGGCTTTTAAATGGGCTTCAGCCACCCGGCTCTAACCAGGAGTGCTTCTCCTGCTGCCTGGCAAGGGGTCTCACTAAGCGTTTGTTCTGCATTCTGGTCCATATGCTGAGTCTGGACTTGGGGGCAGGCTGCTTCCTCAGTTGCATCCTTGGCCAGGTCAGCTGCAGATAAGTCCTGTCCCTGCCCCTTTTTGGGCTTTAGGCTGCTCTTCAACTGGGAGATCTTCATGAGTCTCTTCAGTCTGAATCCTGATCCGAGTTCTGACCCATGAGACTTGCCTTCCCTGCTGCCCTACAAACTTAATAGGAACTTTGATAACACAAATGTTGCTGGTAGTAAAGCAAACTGGTGAGAGGGCTGGGCTTGGCTGTTTACACATTGCCTCAATCACTGTTGTGAGGAAGGAAAGGTTACAGGATGGAGTGTGAAGAGGGAGGGAGTACACATTCTCTTGCTCACTTGTGCAGATGGGCAGGTGGGTGAGGTGATGGGACAAGTGTCCCCTTTCACTCTCCTCCTGCTCCCCCCCATCCCATCCCCTTTCCCACCTGCCCCAGCAAGTGAGTGAACATATTTGCAGCCAGGCCCAGCCACCCAGTCACCCTGTATGTGTTAAATACGGTTGGGGGGGGGTAGAAATTTTCACTTTTTCCCCACTTTTGGTGGGGTCCTGTATCTCCTGTGAAAGTTGATGGCCAACTATAATGCCAAATCTTTGGCCCTAAGAGTTTGTGTATTAGGTGCAGATAAAAACACAGCAACATCCAGTTGAGTTGCAAAGCACACCAGAGGTTTCCATGGATGAAGCAAGGATTTAGTGGCAGGGGAAGATTGAAGTAAACCCATGTAGTTCATAACCAGAGACTCAGACATTAGCATGCATAGGTTATATAATAAATCAGTGGGTGTGCAGCTTTTGATCCTCTAGATCTTGTTGGACTGCAGCTCCTATCAGCTGTAGCCTGCATATTCAGTGGTAAAATGAATGAAAGTATAAGTTCAACAAGATCTGGAGGCAACATCACTTGTCTTCAGTCTTCTCCTCTATCTTCTTATTTGAAAAAGCCAAATCTATTTATTTTCTTTCCCTTCTTTTTGTTATCCTTTTAGGACCATGTGAGGCTTCCAGTTTTAATAAACCTACTGTTTCAACTGTACCTGTTCCTGTACCTGCTTTTACAATTTTTGAAGATGAGAATGCAGAGTGAGTTGAAATAGTCAAATGTATGTGTGATGTGTGGGATTAATATTAAGGCTTTGTCTCAAAGAGCCCGAGGAGTGAGATTTGGAGTTTTCTCAGTAGATGAAAAGTGTAGAAAGATTGAGTGGAATAAAGAGTTGAAGTGTCCTGAGCAAATCAGTCGACAGAGAATAGCTTCAGTATCCAAAACCTTAGAGTTAAATACATTTGGTTCAGTAAAAAAATGTTTTTTCAGGTATATTGGACACCAGTACATCTTTCTAAGAAGAAATTGTTCACTTCAGCTCAGTGTTGATGATGTAATACAGATAATGTTTCCTTGTGTCTTATGATGGAAGGGTGTTCAGTGGTTGCCTCTTCCTGGTTAGATGTAATGCAACTTAATTAGTTTTGAATTAGAAAAAATATTTGATATTTGTAGATTCAGGGGTACTTTTAAATTATATTTCTGAGACATAGAGTATAACTGATTGCCACTGTGCTTGAATGTTATGTGCTTTTACTGTTGTTTAAATACTCATACCCAAGGTTGGAAGATTAAACATTCACCATTTATTGCTCAGTGGTGAGAAGATCTCACTGCTTTAGTCATACACAAATGTATATTTTAGATGTCAACACCAACAGAATGTATTTTTTGGATATGTAGTTAATTTTCATTGATCAACATGCTTACCCCTTGTTAATAGCCTATGTATCTCTCCCTCTCCCCTTTTTACTTTCTCTTCACATTCTTTTTTCTTTTCTTTTTCTCTTTCTTTTTTAATATCAATATTTTTAAAATCTAATTAAAAAGCCACAAATTGCATATCAGATTGCCATGCAAATAATGACTAGTCTTTCTCATGTCTGGTTTGTGGTTTTGTTTTGTTTTGTTTTTGTTTTTGTTTGCTTTTCTTCCATCTCTTTTAAGGTGGGCAGTTGGGGAAATGAGCCAGGAAGAACTTATGCTTTTAGGCACATATTATAAGTCTTGGTTCAAATAAGACAGAGTTTATATGCCAGTAACAAACTTTCGTATTCTCTTCTGTGGCTGGTTAACAGACTACATCTTGTTAACAGAGATTGATTCTCTCATCACAAATTTCAATAAACCAAATAGTGCTTGTGGCATACAACTGTTAAGCACTTCCCTCCAAGCACACTCAGAAGAGAAGGCGAAAAGGGAACATACAAGCCAGATCATTTCTAGTAATGTGTAATACAGGGTTAGATCATGTGAATGGATCTTTTTTCTCTATTGCATTCTGTTACTGAAACATGCAAATCTGATTTCCTGAAAATAGTTGTGAACTAGGTCTCTGTGTATTTGCTTCACCTAAAGATGGACGTGCTGTCTCTTTTCTAGGGTTCTACAATCTCACCCAAAGTCAGCAGAGGTCAAAGTTTTGGGTGAACGTCCCATAGCAGACTGTGCAGCCAAACCAGCAGTAAGTATGTGGCGTTTGTAATGAAGATATGTATCAAAGGTATCTTTATTTTATTTATGTAATTTATATCCTACCTTTTTCCACTCAAGGCAACAACCCAATATGGCATTGGCAGTTCTGTATCCTTCATATGAGTTTCAGCCAATACAGTTATCCCTTCCAATTTTCAGAGGATCTGTTCTGGACCCCCCCCCCCCCCCCGGTGAATCTGGAAAAATGCTGATATTCAAGTCGCCATTGATTTCAATGGTGGCGCACTCCTGCACACACATAAGGTCAGAAAAGCTAAAGCACAGAATCAGCTCAGGCTTGCTAGAGAGGTTAAGAACAACAAAAAGGGTTTTTTTGGATAGGTCCGCAGCAAAAGGAAGAAGAAGGAAACGGTAGGACCACTGCGTGGAGAAGATGGCAAAATGCTAACAGAGGACAGAGAAAAGGCAGAATTACTCAACACTTTCTTTGCCTCAGTCTTCTCAGAAAAGGCAAAGGGTGCTCATCCTGAGGATAAAGGAGCAGAGGACAGAATAGGGGAATTTCAGCTTAGAATAAGTAAAGAGATAGTACAGGAATTCCTTGTTAATCTAAATGAATTTAAGTCTCCAGGACCAGATGAACTACATCCAAGGGTATTAAAAGAACTGGCAAATGTAATATCGGAGCCATTGGCAATAATCTTTGAAAACTCCTGCAAAACAGGAGAGATCCCAGCAGACTGGCGGAGGGCAAACGTTGTCCCCATCTTCAAAAAGGGGAAAAAAGAGGATCCAAACAAGTATTGGCCAGTTAGTTTGAAATCGATACCAGGAAAGATTCTGGAGCAGATCATTAAAAAGAGAGTCTGCGAACATCTAGAAAGCAATTCCATAATCACAAAAAGTCAACATGGGTTTCAGAGAACAAATCATGCCAGACAAATCTGATCTCTTTCTTTGATAAAATTACTAGCTTGGTAGATGAAGGGAATGCTGTGGATATAGTATATCTTGATTTCAGTAAGGCCTTTGACAGTGTTCCCCATGATATTCTTGCAAACAAGCTTGTAAAATGTGGGCTAGACAAGGCAACTGTTACGTGGATTTGTAATTGGTTGACTGGCCGAAACCAAAGGGTGCTCAAAAAATGGCACCTTTTCAGCCTGGAGAGAAGTAACCAGTGGTGTTCCACAGGGCTCTGGGCCCAGTACTGTTCAACATCTTTATCAATGACTTGGAGGAAAAAATTGGGGGAATACTTATCAAATTTGCAGATGACACCAAATTAGGAGGAATAGCTAATACTCCAGAGGACAGGATCAAAATTCAAAATGACCTGAATAGATTAGAAAGCTGGGCCACAGCTAACAAAATGAACTTCAACAGGGAAAAATGTAAGGTACTGCACTTAGGGAAAAAAATGAAATGCACAGATATAGGATGGGGGACACCTGGCTTAAGGAGACAACATGTGAAAGGGATCTAGGAGTCCAAGTAGACCACAAGTTGAACATGAGTCAACAGTGCGATGCGGCAGCTAACAAGGCCAATGCGATTTTAGGCTGCATCAATAGAAGTATAGTGTCTAGATCAATGGAAGTCATAGTGCCACTGTATTCTGCTCTGGTCAGGCTCCACCTGAAATATTGTGTCCATTTCTGGGCGCCACAATTCAAAAAGGACATTGAGAAACTGGAGCGTGTCCAAAGGAGGGTGACTAAAATGGTGAAGGGTCTGGAAACCATGCCCTACGAGGAACGACTTAGGGAGCTGGGGATGTTTAGCCTGGAGAAAAGAAGGTTAAGGGGTGATATGATAGCTCTGTTTAAATATTTGAAGGGATGTCATATTGTGGAGGGAGCCAGCTTGTTTTCTTGCTCCAGAGACTAGGACCCGGAGCAATGGATGCAAGCTGCAGGAAAAGAGATTCCACCTCAACATTAGGAGGAACTTCCTCATGGTAAGGGCTGTTCGACAGAGGAACACACTCCCTCTGAGTGTAGTGGAGTCTCTTTCTTTGGAGGTCTTCAAGCGGAGGCTGGATGGCCATCTGTCAGGGATGGTTTGATTTGGATTTCCTGCATGGCAGAGGGTTGGACTGGATGGCCCTTGTGGTCTCTTCCAACTCTATGATTCTACATAATTCTGTCCCTCCCCATTTGCTGTCTGCGAATGCGTGAGACTGTGGGCTCCAAGTCCGTGAATCAGGAGGGATGATTGTATAGCATTGGGATCTAGTGGCTGATTTTATTCTGAAGTCTGTATAGAATGGGAAGACACCATTGGGACCCCCAGATGTCGCTGGTCTGCAGGTCCTTATGTCCATTGACAAGGGCGATAGAGCTGTTGGGAGTTGTAGGCAACAACATCTAAAGGTGTGGCCAGTTACTCGTCCATGCTGTGTAGTGTGTAATTTTTCAAACAACTTTCAATCTTCTGAAAAAGGCCCCTAACAAAATTAAACTGTGAAATTCAATTCAGTGGAAAGTGATGCTGGCCAACTTGAATGTCTTCAAGGGTGAATTATAAAATTATTGCAGGATTAACCTCTTAATGGCCACCAATCATGATGGCAGTATGTTACCTCAAACATGAGAGGCAATGCGTCTAAGTTGTTGGGGAACACAAACGGCATATGATTGGCTGCTGTGTGAACACAATACTATGTTAATAGGCTTTTGGTCATTTCTAGCAGGGCTCTCCTTATGTTCACATTTATTGTTTTATTGGGGGTATAATCCCTCTACTCTCCAAAATGAGTTTCAGTGGGATTTTTCTGCAGTGTTAGAAAAGATTTGGATCTAGTGGCTGATCTCGAAACAATGTTTAGCAAATGTCCAAGAATTTTTGACTCTCAGTAATTTAAAACTTGGCTTTTTAAAAACAAAGTGCTTGTATGTATAGATTCATGAGAAAGGGGATGCAATAGAATCTACCTCCTGAGCCATTTTAATTTTGACCGTACCCTCTCCAGCCAATATTTTGCATTCAGCTTTGCTTGATAGACACCTGAGTTCTTTCAGAAGTTGGAAAATGTAGTTTTTAGACAACATGGTTGGCTGGAGGATATGTAATCTAAATACATATTTTTAAAGCTCTGATTCTTATAAAAAAGTAAATCAATCCCAGAAGTCTGTCCATCTGTTTTCAGCAGTAGCCAACCAGAATTTTCTTGTTGAGGAGAGAGAAGAGGAGTTGATATGCCTATCCTCTCCTGGCTTGTCAAAACCTTACTGCCATTCTTTCCTTTGCATGTAATTTCTGCATGATCATCATCTTCATCATTATCATTTTGCTTTCCCCCCAATACTGAGACTTATGAAAGCTTACAAAAGTTTTAACACAGAGACTTAAAATAGTTACCAAGTCATAAATAAAAACAAGATATTATTAAATTGCAGTTAATTGTCTATAGAAATGAAAACCAAATCACTATAACATTAAAATCCATTAAGATTAGCAAAACAGCTCTATATTAAAAGCTCTAGCAGTCAATTTCTAAAAGCCTGTTGGAACAGAAAAGATTTCAGTTGGCAGCGAAAGCAGGCAATTTAGCTCTAATAGCTAAACAAGTGTTTATATGTTCATAAAGCCAAAATCTACCTCTCCACTTAAAGCGGAAAGTTGTCCAAAAAGCTGACAATTGGATGTAGCAGGCTTTCTGAACTTGTGTTGTCATTTCTGGTAATCACCTTTTCATTTTTTCATTATGCTATAGTCAGTTGAGTAAGGCGCTGGACAGACAGGCCCTATGGGGTGCCGTCGTTACGTGTGAGGGGCGACGCTTCCAGATGCGACTTGCCCCTCGCACGTGATGAGGGCGTCAAAATGGCGGTGCCCTGTACATATGGGTGCTGCCATTTTGACACGATGGACGCATAGCATCTGCATGTCCTGGCACCATTGTGACACCGCAAGTGCGCTATTGGTGCCTTGTGGCGTCACAAAAGCGTCACAAGAAGAACCCGCTTTTTGCGGGGGGTTTTTTGTTTTGTTTTTTTGCTCCATGATGGAGCCACGTGGTTTGTCTGCTGCAGCTCCCTCGTGGAGCAAACCAGGGCAGCGGGAGACCGACCTTTTTGGGTGGTCTGTATCCCGCCTAAGATAGTTTATTTGCCTATTTGGGATTTGAGTCAAGGACACCTGTAATTTATGATCCACAGTGGAGGCCCTCGATCTCCCACCTAGAGAGCCTGCATACTTGATACTTGAGAATGGGGCTTTTTTGGTAGCAGAGCCCTTTCTTGTCTCAAGGATTTTGGTCACAAAACTCAAGAATTGTGAGATTCACTCTTTCTGTAATTGTCTTTTAGATTAGGCAATACTGACTAATTTATTCTATTGTTCTTTTAATGTTTTCTTGGTTTTTAAATATAATGCCACTTACACATTTTATTTTTTGTTCCTTATGTCCCCACCCCCCACCCCCAGCTGTTTCAAGGTTATTTTTGTTACACATTACCCTGTGTATGTGATACAAGAAATGAGTTGTGGCTTCCAGTTGCCAAACTATGCTATGCACTCATGTATCTATGGCCTGCATTTGGAAGAAGTATGTCTTGTAACAGAGCTAGGTTAGCTTTTTAAAACTACTGCACCAAAAATCCCACAGTCAGATTGCCACTGGCTCCAGATAACTTTTCAGTAAGGATTGATAGATGAAATTCAGTTTTCTGCTTTGAATGGAAAGGTGGAGGCAACTTCTATATTTTGTCACTTTTAGGAAGTAAGTCAACCACCTGAGAGCCTGACAGGTGACTTCACTGTGTGGGCTAATCACTGCAACAAAAGCTTGGCTCCAAGTCCAAAGAACTTCACGGATTTTGCTCATGCTGCTCATCTTGCCTCAACACCATTCAATGCCATTTCAGTACCTACAGGCCAAGTGACACAGGGCAAAGGTAAGGTGTTGTACCACCAAGGATATACCTCAGAGAATGTAAATAGTCTTCATGGTCTTGGGGGGCCAACATTGCCACATCCCGAGATGCTCCTGCAGCAAGAGAGGCATGGCAATGTCACTTCCTATTGAAAAAAGGTCTCGTATTGGTCTCAAATGGCCAGAGTTGGGGAAGCATGATGAAATTATTGGAAGCATTAGGAGTAATGCTTTTTTGAGGATGCTGGAGGCCTCAGAAACAGTTTTGGGAGACATATAGCTTTGAGTAAACAGCCGGTTATGACCTCTTTATCAGTATTGGTACTTCTGTTTGTTCTGTATTTTTTTTTTAAAAAAATGTTATTTATTGTTCTTATTTCCTGAAAACAGTAGAGGCTAAAAAAGGTGCCCTGGTGGTGCAGTGGTTAAATGCCTGTACTGCAGTCACTTACTCAAAACCATAAGGTTACGAGTTCAATACCAGCTAAGGGGGCTCATGTGTGACTCAGGTTTGCATCCTTCCGAGGACGCTAAAATGAGTACCTAGATTGTTGGGGGCAATTAGCTTACAGTTGTAAACCGCTTAGTTCAGTATGAAGCGGTATATAAATGAAGCTGTTTGTTTTGTTTGTGTATGATCGCTGATGGTACACAAATCTCTACCTGTGTTCTCCCACTAGGATTTCCCTTTCATTCCCATGTACACCATCTCAGCCAAACAATTTGGGGGGGCAAGAGGAAATCCTGTGCATAAACATTCTGTCTTTTCTGGGAGTCAAGGAAGGTAGTGGTTTTTTATTCACAGCTGCAAAACTGCAACTGAATCATGATACATAGATGCTAAAGTCTAGTTAAAAAAAATTATGAAAAGCAGCAGCAGAGGTGGTGGCTGTGGTGGTTCTGCTGTTTGCCACTTTTGTGGATTCAAAAAACAAAAAAGAAAGAAAAGCCCACCCAAAACCCTACTGTACTATATTGTATCTGAGATCAAGTGCAGTCAGGCTTCACTTGGAATACTGTGTCCAGTTCTGGGCACCACAATTCAAAAGAGATGTTGATAAACTGGAAGTGTGTCCAGAGGAGTGCAACCAAAATGGTGAAGGACCTGGAAACTATGTCTTATGAGGAGAGACCTAGGGAGCTGGGTATGTTTAGCCTGGAGAAGAGGTGATATGATAGCCCTGTTTAAGTATCTGATGGGGGTGTCATATTTGTAAAATCTATACATTTTAATGTATCTGTTAATTTACTTGTTTCTCAAAAAAATTAACAGTATACCACATCTGTGTGGTTTTAGTTACAGGGCATGAAAATTGCTATCATTTATTTTTTAAATTGACTAATGATAACTTTTCCTTTCTCACCTATCATGTGGGCCTATGTGCTTGTTTTAAAAATAAATTAGTAGCAGTACTCAGCACTAGGGAATGTGGAGGGTGGAGTGTTGCTGTTATATTTTTTGGATTCTATTTTACACTGTCTTGGTTTCATCCCATGGGCTCCTGAGATTTATAGCTTGGTGAATTACTTAAAACTATCTGTAGACAAGCACTAGAGCTCTTTAGCAGTGAATTAAAAACACTTACCAAACTACAGATGTCACAATGCTATAGAATGGAGTCATACCACTTAAAGAGGTACCAAAATGATGTAAAAATCATATTGTGATTTGCCCTTAGATTTCTTACTGCATCTGAGCATTCAAAAGGTGGGTTTCGGTGACCCTGAAGCTCTTTGTAGGTGGGCTAAGAGACTCAACTTTCACTTTATTTTGGTTTGACATTTCATAGGTTAATGATGTGTCTCAGTGATGGTGTCTTGTATTTCCCTGATTCTTGTCAATGACTTAACCAAATGTCCTTCTTTTATAAAGTCATTGAGAATCCTTGGGATGACAGTTTAATCCGCCAGCTGCTATCTGTACTGTCTAAACCGATAAGTGCCTACATGAATACTTATGAATGGGGATCAAGTCTTCCAATTCTCAGGCCAAAGGCTGAAGTGAAATTAGGTAACATCCATATACCATGTTTGTGTTACTCTTTGTATAAGCCTAACTTACTATATGCTGTAGATAATGAGACTTGTGAAAGTGGTCAGTCGGTTGGTGGAATCTTCTGGATGCCAGGACTCAACATGGATCTTGTTTGCATTTGGCAAAAGCAAGGTGGATTTTTAAATTTTTATTGTTGATGACCTCTGATGCAAATGCAGCACAGATTTTATCTACTCAGCCTGCTATATATCACCACTTTACTCTGCATGAAAAGAAGTCATAGTTGAGGTTGTAGGTGTCGGCACAAAATTCAGCTTTTATGGATGAAGTTGTTATGCCTGCTAAGATGTCTTTGAAAGCATACTGACAATTTCTACTTTAGTTTTAGAAATCAAGTGGATGTATAGGATAAGATTTTCAGTTCTTGGGGTATATTTTCAGTGTCTTTGCTTCTATTTATTTAAAGAAAGAAACCAAACAGTGCAGAATAAATCATGTAAAAGAAGAGATCAAGATGTAGAACTTAGGCCCGGTACAGACAGGCGGAAAGTGCCATCCTCGGGCCAAAATTGGGGTTTGAGAGTGTGCAGCAACTGCACACGCTCCTGACCGGCGGCACCATCATGGCGGCCTCCTGCCCACACAGGGGCTACCATGATGATGCAAGCGGCGGGCAGCATCCAGACGTCACTTCCTGTTTGGGGTGCTAAAAAAAGAAGTCACTTTAGGCAGCTTCTTTTTGGCAGCGCGTCGGTGCTGCAGCACTGACACAGGGCAAAGACGGGTGGCTCAGAGTTGCCCGTCTGTCAAGCCCCTTAGTTTTTCTTCTTCTTCTTTTTCGCATGGATTATGCTGGGGTTCAAATCCCTAATTGAGCATAAAAATCCACAGGTGACCTTGGGCAAGTCACATTTTCTCAGTCTCAGAATGGTAATGGCGAACTCCACCTAAGGAAACGTGCCAAGAAAACCCTATAATAGGGTTGCTTTAGGGTCACCATAAGTAAAAAATGACTTGGAGGCACACAACAATAACAACAGTATACTATAATAGTTATTAGTAGCACTGCATAATTCAGAAGTCTTGCAACTTTCCCGTTTTATGTTTCATGTTACTTGGGAAATATATATTGAATGCTCTCAGAAGGCATCCATGTGTGGCATTTTAGCAAAACAAGATACTGGAACTAAGATTCATGCTGGCAGACCGTTCAAGACCACTACCATGACCCACTTCGGGAGTGGGCTACCCAGTCGTCGTGGTCTTGCCTCAATCAAGGCTGGCTGCTCTTTCATGCCTGTCTGCTTCATCCCATGGTTATGGAATAATAACTATGTTTTTTGAGATTTCAGGTTTGAAGTAAGATTTGTAAACAAAGAATTTTGAAAAAGGGAGAGGAATAATGAGGAAACTGGAATACTGTGATAGATTATTATGAATGCCACTATGTTCTCTGCACAGATACAATTATTTTGTGGTAGGCACATTGTTTAAGTCAATTGTGTGATGTTAATAAGATAGATAAATTAACTACTAATATTTGAGTAGAATTAGGCCCCAGATAATTGGAGGAAAATTCATCACTTGCTATACTCTGTTAATGGCAGTCTTTCCTTCATCCTGAGGCCTGTTCTCTGTGTTTCTCATTTTCTTTGTCCTTACCCCTTATTCAGGTTCCACATCTTTCCATGTTGACAACTTGCTTGGAGAAGGAGCTTTTGCCCATGTCTATCAAGCCTCTTTTCTTGATATGGACAACACGAAAAATAATAGAAAAGTAATACTGAAGGTAAATGGTCTGGTTCCATATTTACCACTACAGCTAAGCTCAAATGAGCAGAATGTCTATGTTCCTCCCACTGTATCCCTCTGTAAGTTTGCTATATCTGTTCTAGAAGTCCCTCAGTCCTCCAGAGCAGATTGGAGGGGATGTTCACATGGGGAATCAAGGAACTATAGTGGATCAAGACACTGAAGAGTTTCCATTTATCGTAGATGCCCACAATCTAGGAGCTGACACCAATTAGGTTCTCCAGTGGTCCATGTTGCAAGACGCAAGGAAACCAACTGATGGAATGCTGTCCCAAGTAGCATATCATTATTTAATATTTGTTATTTTTAAAAAAACACATAAAATTGTCAATGACTTAGGCTAGAGAAATGGGCTATATTGGAAGTATTGTATGCCACAGCCATATTTTAAAGAGGTTTTGCCAACTTGGCATCTTCTACATGTGTTGAATTATAGTGTTCTGTCATTCCCAGCCAGTATGAAAATAGGTGGGAAGTTGTAATCCAACACATCTAAAAGACACCAAATTAGGGAAGGCATGTTTACACAAATGGCTTCAAGATCTTAGTTTCACTCAGTTCTCTTCTGTAGTTACTGTTGTTGCTACTGTGCATTTATTTGAAAGATGAATCTTTTGACTTTGTAGGTGCAGAAGCCTGCAAACCCCTGGGAATTCTACATAGTTGCTCAGCTGACTGAGAGGATGAAACCAAGCATGCGTCATCTGTTCATCCACTTCTATTCTGCTCACTTCTTCCGTAATGGAAGTATTTTAGTTGGGGAACTTTATAGTTATGGGACTTTACTGGTAAGCATAATCTTGGTCGAAGTGTGAATAAAGCTTGTCATGCACCACTCTTATAGAGTTCTCTTTCTGCCACTGTAATATGATGGCCCTGCACTTATATATTGGCTTTTTCCCTAGTACTGGATACTACTGTACTGTTGCCATATTAAGGTAACTCCTAACCCCTAGGTGTGGTTAGAAAAAAACATATAGAAATGTTAAGGAAGCAATTCCTTATTTTTAGAATAGGATTTAGTATATTAGTGTATATTTTGTTGCCTGTATTCCTGATATATATAAAATTGCTAATGCTTTTAACTGACACTTAGAATGGTGTCCAGGCTGAAGTTCCACTTCATCATATCAATATCCAATTTTCCTGCCAGCCTGCAGCCCAGTTTATTCTCAGTTACATGTTGGGCTGTTTGCACTTGCTTGAACTCAGTGGTAGCTGGAATTTCAGTGTTTACAAGGACCAAAAGCCATGCAAGACAACACAGTCGTGGCTGCCCCCCATAAACTGAAAAGGGATGGAGCTAGCCTGGCTTTCCTTGGATTTTCAGAGCTCTTGAAGGCAACTGCCAACACAGTCTTTACCTCCATCCTTTGGTGCAAACTGTCTTCAGCTTTTACTTTTTCATTGAATTCCATTTTAGTCCTGCTGCTGACAGCTTGTTGACTCACTCAGTCTAAAATCTGATCACTTTTTTTCAGGGCTCTTTAGTGCCTTTTCTGCTAACAGCTTCAGCTGTCCTCTCCCTTCATGGGATTTGGACACATTCTTTTATGTCTCCCTTGAACCCTTTCCCTCCCACAGGTGTGCAATTGGAATTGGAAAATTCCAAGTCTTATCTCCCTTCCCCACCTGGACATTTCCCACTAGTCAGGTTTCATGGAATTTTGGCAGCTCTTCAATCACAGTAATTCACTTTTCATCCCCCCTATCTGAGACTGATAACCATCCTCTGACAGATAAAACACAGGTATAGTCAAAATGGTCATGCACGTATATACAGTGGGGCCTTGTTATCCACTGAGGTTTGGTTCCAGGATCCCCTGTAGATAACAAAATCCATGGATGCTCAAGTCCCATTAAATATAATGGCATAGCAAAATGGTGTCCCTTATATCAAATAGCAAAATCAAGGTTTGCTTTTTGTAGTTTATACTTTTTTGGAATATTTTCAATCTGTGGATGCTTGAATCCATGGATAAAAAATCTGTGGATAGGGAGGGCCGACAGTGCTCAGTGTACTTGCCCGAAACACAAACTTTACTGCAAAGTGTTCTCTCCACCATCCAGTCCCCCAGTGCCTATTTCTCTCTCTGCATATTTTACAACAGTTAACATAAACATGCATATAATATCTCTTGTCATATATCAGGGCTATAAACAAACAAACAAACATAGCCTATCTTTGTGTATTTGTACAGTATATTCCTAAATAGATGTTAGTACTACCATGGGAATTTGGGTCAAAGTCAAAGGTGTGTCTTCAGGCCCTCCAGATGTTTTGGACTACAACTCCCAACAGGACACAATGCTAGGCAGTAGTAACAGAAGTTGTACATCAAAAGGTCTGAAGAGCTAAATATTAGTGCTGCCATTTCCAAGTGCAGGTTGTGTTCATTTTAGTGGGATTTGCATGGGAGAACTTGCCAACCTTGGAGCGGAATTATATGTAGATTTCACTCAGACTGCACTGTATTCCGTGGTGCTAATTCCCTGGGAAGCTTACCTAGGATTCCAGCGATATTTCTTCATCTGTCTACTTTTGAGTACATTATGTATAAGCAATTTCTCCTTAATTCTTTTGATTTTAGAACACCATAAACATATACAAAAAATTGACAGAGAGGGTGATGCCCCAAGCGCTCATCATCTACTTCACCATCAAAATTCTCCACATGGTAGAAGAGCTTCACAAATGTGGAGTAATTCACGGGGACATTAAACCTGACAACTTTATTTTTGGGGAAAGGCAAGTATTTCACATCTGAGTTGTTTGCCTTTTTAAAAGTCTTTCTAAAAACCTGATCTCTTGCACTTTTCTATGGTAATGATCGTTTAACTTCTTTAAAACACAAAGGTTTTTGGACAACACCACATGTGACATCGATGACATGTCCCATGGCTTGGCAATTATTGACTTTGGCCAAAGCATAGACATGACTCTTTTCCCCAACGGGACGGTGTTCACTGGAAAGTGTGAAACATCTGGATTTCAGTGTATTGAAATGATGACACAGAAACCATGGAATTACCAGGTATGATTACATATGTAGTTTTTATATCAGAGGCAAGCAAAGCATGACCTGTGGGCTTCAGGTAGCCCTATACCCTGGACCCCACCCCCATTTTTTTAAAAAAAGTTAATATTGTAATATTTATAAAGTTGATAGAGAATAGAGATTCTACACAGTGGCCTGTGGACAACTGGTGGCCCATGATTTCAGTCCACATGTCCCAAGAAAAGATGGCAGAACAGCTGAGAATATCTGTCCCTTTACCCTGCATGCAATTTATTTTTTAAAATATGTGACTTCAAACGTTTTTTAAAATCAAGCCTGGATTTTTGAACACACGAATGAAGCCCTGTCCTAGGATCTGAAATCCTTGTTTGCAGTACTAGCCCAGTCTAGAAATTTTCCCTTAAAATTACACAAGAGGTTTCTCAGTAGCTTGACCTAGAGCGCCAGCAGGAAACAAGAAATATTATTAAAGCAAGTGGTTTATGTGTGTACTTTGATTTGTTGAAAGGCACCATTTGTTAAGCAGTTTGCCAAGATGCCCAGGAATTTTCAAGTAGATTGTGGAAAAAAGCAGTCTGAGAACCACCAAGAAAAATAATTATACAGTCTAGGGCTGCATCTGCACTACAGAAATAATCCAGTTTGATGCCACTTTAATTGTCATGACTCATTGCTATGAGATTCTGGAAAACTAGTTTTTGAGACATTAACCTTCCCCAGAGAACTCTGGCGCCACAACAAACTACAGTTCCATGAATTCCATAGCATTGAGCCATGGCAGTTAAAAGTGGTGTCAACCTGGAATATTTTTGTAGTGCGGATGCAGCCTAAGTCATCAGTTAGACCTTGGAAACTATAATGAGAACTCTGTTAATTTTAGAATTAATTTTTGAACTATAGTGCCTCGTCATTTCTGGAATGCAGTTGCAATGCAGAAGCATTGAAATATTCATAATTTTCTTCACATGGAAGTGGTTACAATGTTGGCCTAGGAGTGTCAAGGGTTTGATCCAAATCCTGACTTGGTCATGAAGTTCATAGGTTCATAGGTGTGTGCCAGTGAGCAACTCTCAATCTAACCTGCTTCAGTGGACTGTTATGAGGACAAAGTGGCGGTACAAGCATATCATCTGAAGTTCCTTGGCAGAGGGGTGGAATTTTTAAAAATGACAATTCACATAATTGGATCATGACACTATAAGGAATGCCTGATTCTACCTCTTAACCTCTGCTGATATAAGTATGAAGTTTTCCATAATACATTCCCTCCTTTTTTCTTTAGACCGACTATTTTGGAATTGCTGCAACGGTGTACTGCATGCTGTTTGGCACATACATGAAAGTGAGAAATGAGCAAGGAATCTGGAAGCCTGATGGTGTCTTAAGGAGGTAAGTCTATCCATCTCAAGTTTCCTGTCCTTTGGGCAGCACTTTCCACATCGATATGTTGTCTGCTGTAGAGCTCCTGGTGCATGTGAATGATTCCAGGGAGTGCTCTAGGAACCTTACTCAGTTTTCGCCAGAGTAAGGCTTGCAGACCACCGTTGTTGAACTATATGGACTGAGCACATTGTCTATTATTTTTGTAGTGCAGATGTAGCCTAAGTAATCAATGAGACCTTGGAAACAACAACAATAATTTTTATTCATATTTGCCGCCTCTCCCTGCAGATTGAGGCGGGATTACAGCAATAAAATAATTCCATATAAAATACAATTGTTAAAACAATGACATTACTATTAATTCACTAAAATAATGGATCACCAACTAACAATCAGATCAGAAGCGGAGTATTTCAGATCTCTTATAAAAGATCAGGTGGGTAATGAGAACTTTACTGTTAATTTTAGAATTAATTTGTGTACTATAGTGCCTCCTTGTCATTTCTGGAATGCAGTTGCAATGCAGAAGCATTGAAATATTCATAATTTTCTTCGAATGGATGAACAAAGTTCAGACTTGTCAATGTGGCATTCTGGTTACAATGTTGGCCTAGGAGTGGCCAAATACTCCCCACCATAGTGGTGACAGGCACACTATCTTTCCTATCTATTAGGAAAGTTTTTAAATGTCAGTGCTAGTACTGATGCTTTCACTGACGTTCCCCTTATAAATTTCCAATTACCTCCCAAGATTTTCTGCCCTAGACTCTGAATAACGTAGAGCACAAATGTGTTAAGAATTCCAAACCCTATGTTGACAAATCTCCCTCAAGTAAACTGCTCCCTAAATGAGCTTAATTTGAGTTGGGGAATTATTTCATGATAGTAGTAGTGAAGCCCCTAATAAAGGATAGCATTCTGGCTGCATTCTAGCTGCCCCTAAGCATAACATTTACTCCTAACAAGTGTGATGCAACCCAGTATTTAACACCACATTAACTGGGTAAACTTTTTATCCATTGTCAAGTAGGTATGTTTTTTTTGGGGGGGAGGGGGGTTGGTTGGTTGGGAGGCATTAGTACTGGCCTTGTCCTCTAGAGCACTTAAAACAGATTCATCATGGATACAGTTAGTGTCATACTTTAAAAGTAAAGTAGGTGTGGGTAATTTGCAACATGTGGACTATATATGATCCTTGCTTATTTTTGCTGCTACCTGTGTCCCACAGGTGCTACTAGGTTTTACTACTGAAATTCAGTGTTAAGAAAAGTGGTTGTTTTATTATTATTATTTTTATTTAAATGAGTCATGTGTTCTCCATGTGCCTTGTTCACAGTAAGAATGGCACTTCAAGAGTAAACAAAGCATTTTGGATGAAAAACAGCACACAACATGCAAGTGCCATTTTTGTTGCTGCTGGATTGCTGAATTTGGTAGCAAATCAAGTTGCAACACAGCACACCTCCCTCCACAGATGTTTCCCACCACTAAGCCAGAAAGTTTACCTTTTGTGCTTATTTTTTCAGGATTCCCAACACAGATGTTTGGACCGACTTCTTCTTCACTTTGTTGAACATTCAAGATTGTAACCACCTGCCCTCTTTGAGAAGCTTGCGGGTAAAATTGAGAGACTTATTTATGACTACATATGCCAACAAAATAACAGCTCTCCGGAATAGGCTTGCAGTGTTGCTTCTTGAAAATAGACGGTCACGGAAGTAAATCTTAAAACTCCTGAGATGTCTTTGAAAAGACAAATGGATGCCAACATTACTTGATTGTATAATGTTCTCCAAGAATTTAGACTCAGTGTCTTGTTGGACAATTTTTAATAGGTTGGTGCAAGTATTGTTAAGTGATACGTTAACATTTCATTTTTAAAAAAAATAAAACAATTCCTTGTTTTGGTTGTAATAGTGCTGTTCCCAAAATAGCAGATTGGTTTTAAGAAGAAATTTTAACAAATTTGAAATTGGATTACAGAGAGAGATGGGAAAGACTGGAAGCAGGTTTCTAGTGAACATATTAAGCAGAATGAGGAGGAGACATTAAAACAAAGACGAACAAGGACACTTCCCTTCTCTGTTTTTCGCTCGGTGCCACAGAAATTTATTTTATTTCAAAAAGGATAAGAGGTGTTCTGCAAGCTTCCAAGAAGCACACAGTTCCATGTAAAGTAAGGCATATAAATGCATACACACAACACACAAATGAACTTCTGACTTAAAAATGCTCACTGTTGCCACCACTCACATTTAGTGAAGGTTTGGCCTTTAGCAGATTTGAGAGGATAAAAATTGCCTCTAAAGCTGCCCATCCCCTCATAAAAAGCTGGTTGAAAGATACAGCTGTAAAAAACCTTAAAAATAATGAAAAATAAATCTGATGGGAGGCGTCTGACGTTTGAACACATACTGCAGAACCTTTACTCCCAAACTGCCTATAACTAGCAGTAAACATTTATCATAGTGGGACTTGTAACCAAGCACAATATGCATAGGAACAAGTTGTGCAGCCAGACTGCAATTCATAGCAACACGTTTCATGCACTACACTTTCCCTAACTCCT
Source organism: Sceloporus undulatus (assembly GCF_019175285.1). Classification (NCBI taxonomy): domain Eukaryota; kingdom Metazoa; phylum Chordata; class Lepidosauria; order Squamata; family Phrynosomatidae; genus Sceloporus; species Sceloporus undulatus. The sequence goes on along the minus strand of NC_056522.1, from coordinate 23,295,629 downwards.
GCTCCTGTTTCATTACTTGTGTGCCTCCAAAGTCCCGTCCAACTTAATGGCAACCTGAAAGCAAGCCTATCGGAGTTTTCTTGGCAAAATTTGTTCAGAGGGGGTTGCCACTGCTTTCCTCTGAGGATGAGAGTGTAACTTGCCCAAGGTCACCAGTGGGTTTCCATAGCCCATCGAGGATTTGAAAGCTGGTCTCCAGCATTGTAGTCCAACGCTCAAACTACAAAATGACACTGTCTCTTTAGTCATGAGCTCTGATTTATTCCCATTTCATGGAATGGTTCATTGGAAGGTTATTCATTTAAGTTAGAAAACATTTATAAAATATAAAAGATAGTTAGAAATGATATTTTTCAGCTCTCTTCCTAAACTGTAGGAATGGACATATCTGGTCTTGTACAAATAACGTAAAATGTATGATCACTACAGTGAACTGCCTGCCTTTTCTCACTGGTGGCAGAGGGGTATTTTGAGATAATTGCCAGTGAGGGACCAACTCTGCATTTCTGCTAAGGCTGCTTGATCACCATGCCATTCCTTTATTCTAATACTTGAATTCACCCATGCAGATCAGAATTTCAGCTTTTAAGACTTCTTCATATAACAGTTCTCCACTGTTTTGAGTGTACCTGGACTGATAACTTAAGATTTTGAAGTGCTCTTTACCAGTTAGTATCAGCTTACACAAAAAACACAATGTTTGTAAATGAGGAAAGAAGATGAATGCATTTGCTCCATGGCTTGAAAAAAAGAAGAAGGAGAGAGTGGAAGAAGAGAGAACAGTTTAGACTTTATACATTTATTAGTGTCTTTTCCCTTTGCCCCACTCCTGGTTGACAAATGCAGCCAAGAAAATCATCACTACAGGTAACTGGTTTACTGAGTTAAGTATTAGACATTTTATAATAGCTTTTATACAAGTTTAATACTGTGTATTTAGGTCTAATATGCTAGATGCCCAAAGAGAGTCAGGTATTTTAGGCATATCAGTGTGCTCTTTTCCTTTAAAAATACCACATTTTCCACAATTTATATAATTTTTAAAAATACTGATAACTTTGAAATGTCTTCTTCATGGGTGGATGGAGGGGAATCAAAGATGACAGCACCAGTAACTGACTCTAAGTTGCAGGTGGTCAATGACCCTGGTGTCAGCTATGAAAATGGTAGTTAATGAGCCAAAGAGGTCTTTGTTTATAAAGAGAATTTCCAGTTGCTTCCCTTCATTCTCCATGTTATGCAGCATTGTCAAAGGTTTGGTTTTTTTGGGTAAGCATCATCTGGAGAAAGGTTTAAGATCTCATCCAGTGAAGGCCCTTCTTCTTCTGGAGGTATCTCTGCTTCAAACATGCGCTGAAGTAAAGCATCTACAGTTCTGTATCCTAGGGGAAAAAATTCAATAGATTGCATTTCTCTAGCTATAAATGTATAACAATACTGCAGCCAAGGATCCTTTGCAGAAGAACTTCAGATATAACAAAGGGTGGGAAAATTCAGTTTGTTTTTCTGACTACAAAAGTAGTATTATAGCTGTAATATAGTTAGTGGTAACCGCTTAACTGCTCAGTGTAACGTGTGAAAACTAGGTGTAAATATACCTGTTTATTACAGTGGGAGTAAGGCAATAAATTTGAGCACAGTTCACTAAAATGCATGTTTTGAGTGTACCTCCACTGATACTTAAAATTTTGAAGTACTTTTTACCAGTATCAGCTTGCACAGAAATGCAATATTTGTAAATGAGGCAAGACAATGAATGCATTTGCTCAATGGCTTGAAAAAGAAAAGAGGAAGAAGAGAGAAGCTTAGACTTATACATTTATTAGTGTCTTTCCCTCTGCCCCCTTTCTGGTTGATAATGCTGCCAAGGAAATCACCACCACAGATAATAACTGGATCATACAGTTAAATATTAGACATTTTATAATAGTTTTTATGCAAGTTTTAATACTGTGTATTTAGGGCTAGTATGCTAGGTGTCTAAGGAGAAAGTCAAGCAATTTAGGCACATTCAGTGTGCTTTTTCCCTCTAAAATATCGCATTTTCCACAACTTACACAGCACTCCCTAGTTTTGAGATGCACCAAGACAAGCAATTGCAACAGAGCCCTGAGGGATCTCTCCAGCTGCCTGTTCTTAATGTGCCCTTGACTGGGAAAGCATTTTCCAGCACCTCAGAAACCTTTTTAGTTGGAACACTGCTGGCTTAAAAGATAGGGGCTTTGGGGATGGCATCATCAGCCAGGGCTGCAATGATGGAGTTTCATCGTTGTTACATTTGATGATACAGAATCTTGACCTGTTTTTTTAAAAAGAAGTTTCTTGATAGTACACTTACTTTTGGATGCAATTTTAAACATCAGTCCTTTAAGTTTTTTCTTGGTTGCTGTTCCGTCTTCACCTCCAAGATCATTTTCACTGGTTTCCATGTTGTCTAACAGTTTACCATCCAGCAGTTCATCCCTTTAACAACAAAACCTATTAGGACAATTCTATCCTTCTCAGTACATTCCCCTAAAGGTCAGAAAGACATTTATTTTGCTGTTTGGTTCTGAGCAATCTCTTAAATCCTCCTTTGGGACTCCTCTGCATCTCAGAACTGTTATAAAGTCAAATGTGTGCAATACTACACCTGCACTTAGTAACCTCTGAGAAGCAAACATGCTTTTTTATAAAATACAGCAAAACTGCTTGCATGCTGCAGATGGCCCCTTTTTGAGAAGTCTGGAGATTTTCTTTTTTGGGCCATAACTTCCAGAACTCTCCAATCAGTATGGCTTCGGAGTTTGAGAAGTTGTAATAAAAAAAATTAAGGGTTCCTAAGCCTTGTTTGTCATACTGCTTATTTGGGTCAAACAAAGGACATGTTTTTAGAGTTGCATTACAAAACAGGAACTTTTAAACATATGGAACACATTACACTGGTCCTACATAATTTTGTGGATCACATCTGGAATTTTCCTGCTTTAAGACCACAAACTTCAAAGACATGTCTCTAGGTCTGGAGTGTTGACTGGATAGTTGCAATGTTTAAACCGTTTAATAAACAATTGTCAGTACTGGCCTCGGAGGGAGTTAGCTGCCGATCTTGAAAAGAGCCCCTCCTTGCCACTGCTGCCTGAATTGTTACCATCCAAAAAGGTACAGAATCAGCGCAGCCCACTTGGGTCTGCACAGGCAAATGGGACACTCCACCCAACACTTGAGTCAAATAGGTGGGAATGACAGATTAGAATTGCAGCATTCAGGAGGGGAGGGACAAATGACAGAAGGGTGTTTACAATCCCTCCTCAGTTTATGACAGATCTACCATTTCTTCCCCCCCCCATCAATGCTGCCTTTGTACTTGTTTTTTTAAAAAATTAAACTGAGTGCATATTTGATTGATCGCTTTTGCAACTATTTGCAAAGGCATGCAGTCGCTAAAGCAATCAATCGCATATGTGCTGAGTTTAATTTAAAAAAAAACATTGTCCTCTGTTTCTCCCTTCCCAGGATGCCCCAGAAGTCCCCTGTTTGCCTTGCCTTTGCCCGAGTCCTCCGTTTCTGTCTCTCCCTGCTCCCAGAAGTCCCCCATTTCTCCCTTCTTCCCAGGCCTTCTTCCCCATCCTCCATCCCCAACTTGGGGGTTTCTCTCTCCCTTCCTCCTCTCTCTCTCTCTCTCTCTCTCTCTCTCTCTCTATATATATATATATATATATAATTTTTTCTTTTTATCCCGCTTTTTGCCAAGCAATCAAAGCGGCGTACAACAGACTAAAATATATCCATATATACATAGTACCCCCCTTAAAACAAGATTAAACAGTGCAAAACTAAAACTAACATTTTAAAATCCAAATAACCAATAACCATGGGCAGAGTTCCTTCCTTCCTCCTCCAGTCCTGCCGTCAAATGATTGACACCTGGAGCACAAATGGGTACAAGAATCACGCCCCCCCAAAAAAAAACCATGCTTACTCTAGAGTAAGGTAAATCTTGTTTGTAGTGGGGATGAGGGACCCTTTGGGATCGATTTCTGATACGCAGCCAATCCTGATCAAAAATTGAGTCATTCCTCCAATGAGAATGAGCCTTTAGTTTACATATACAAGTCAGCAAGCTTCTCTTACTATTGACAACGGGACATAAACAGGACATTTCCCCAAAAGGGAAAATCTTTTGCTCTTGGGTTACTCACTCTTGAATCCCTACACCAAGTTCTTGGATCTTCTTCTCAATGGCAGTTTCAACTTCACTTTTTTCAAGGGAGTATTCCACAAAGAAAGCTTCCAGAATAAATGCTATGAAGATGCTAAAATGAGACAAAACACCAAAGTTGGCATATGGATCATTGCATTTTGCAAAACATTATCCTTCATTCAGTAAGTTTATCCAGTAAGTGTCTGTATACTCCACATATAAGGAAGGAAGAAACTAGCTTATCCCCCTCTTCATGCTTTCCTGATAGGAAAATAGCAGGTTGAAAAAGAAGAACCTGTTGACACAATGGAGGAAAATTCAAGATTTTGACTCGTGGGGAGTCTCCAAGTGAGGTATGTAACACTCCTCAGTGAAAAATGTGGAGTTGGGGGAACAGAGATAGCCGTTCCCTTCTTTATGTGTGAAGTCCTGAATAGAACCCATGTCTACTTAGAAATAAGTACCATGATGTTAAGTGGGACTTATCAAGTAAGTAGGTATTCAGCTGCATCTCACTGCCCCACATAGTTCCTTGGCCTTTCAACAAGAATGTGAAATAAAAGAACTTGCAAAACAAAAACTAGAGACATGACCTATTTTCTACAATCTGTGCAGGCGATAGCTTTGCTTTTCTAAACATATAAAAATAAATACTACCTCAAACACACACAGATGTGGGTAACTCTACATAAATGTGGAACATGATGCAATATAAGAAAGGGTTCCTTTCATCAAAATGGATCTAGAATATGCCTGTCGCTTGAAGAACTGGTGTGGCAGTCATAGCTATTAGGTTCCACTGGCTAATAGCAGCTACTGACTGATAAAAAAGAAAAGAAAAAAAGCTCAAGATCGTAATGATTCCATGATATCATAAGGCCCTTGGTTCCAATATCTGCCAGTATATTTAAGTCTGTGTAACTGCAAACATTTTAATAAAGGAGAATAAGCATCTATCTTGAGAAATTACTAGTTATTTTTATACTAGCATTACTTTCGCTTTAGGCTGACAGAGATACCATTTTGTAACATAAAAATGAAAGTGTGTTACAAGTCCCAACTCTACACTTATCAAGGTGCAGAAGGAGCATAGGACTTACTTAATAATCATAATAACGACGACAATATGAAAGGTGATGAAGTACAGCTTTGCTGCCTGGTGAGTCACAAGGGCAAATCCACTGGCGATGAGTATAATGTTAAGGATTACCAAAGAAAGCTGACAAAGAAAATCAACTCATCTGAGATGTGGTACTGGAGAAAAGTGTGAGATGGGTTGCCATGATGTGAAGGCTTTACTATTGTTTTCTACACTAATGTATTTAATGTTATTAAATTAATTAATTAATTGCATTAAATTATTTAATTTAATTTATTTAATTTAATGAATGACACCATGTCATAGTGGTTTGAGTTTAGGACTAGGGCCCTGATGACTGGACCTCACAGCTGGCTCTTAAGACAGACTGAGGGCTGTTAAACTTGGCTATGACTATGTAGGATTAGTTAATACAGAGCAGCTACTGATCTGTAACTGAATACCAGCCAATATCTGGCTACAAAGGATATCATGCCATTGGTTGACAACAGTTAATTCCATCAGTACAATGAATGAAGATGCAATATCGTTGAAGTTATTCTTGCAATACTTGGCTCGAGCAAATGTAGTATCTTTAAGAGAAGGATTTCCACAATACAGGGCATGCTGTGCAGTTGTATTTCCAGCAAAGAACTTGACTTTCCCATTAAAGATTTCCATCCCAACTATGGAAAACATGTAATACACCACCTGATGGGAAAAAGCAGGACACCTGTGTAATACTGGCCATATTTTATATTAATATTATATTAAATGGTACATGGGCCAGGAATCAGCTAGACCCAGTGGTACTAAGCATATAAGGTATTTGACCATATTTCTTGGTAAGTAAGATGAAGGTAAATATTTCTTTAAAAAGATGTTGCTCACCAGAGCCAACCCACCAAAGGTCAGCATGGTAGGTATGATGTTTATTAGGGTATTCATGATGACGCGAAACCTGAGAAGAAACAGTGCATAAGAACACCATGGTACAGAGGTACATGGAGCAGATCTCTTAGGGACATCCAGCCATTTTCATTCACTACAGGAGTGGGCCATTTTGTGGTGCTAGGGGCTAACATTACTAAATGAAGGGTGCCAAATTATCCTCCTGTACCACAGATCCCTGTAAAATAACAGGAGATAGCGCCTCACAGAGCTCTGTCACTAAAGAAAATATCAGGGTAGGGAAACTACCATAGACCTTCTTTATGCTTATTAACTGTGTCCACTGCAGAGGTGGCAGTCAATTCATTGGCAGTTGCAAAAGAGCTTCAAAGGCAGCATGCGGGTCACTTCTGTGTCAGAGAGCACCAGATTCTTCAAGCTGTGGCATTATTTAGCTAGACAACTGCTTTAATTCCCTTTAATTCCCACTACTGTATTGCATTCTCCCCACTTGTTCACTCAAAAGCATCCCATCATTAGGAAATAACCCATCGGTACACTCATACTAATCCTGACCCATTACAAATTGTATTTATCTGTAACTTTTACTGCACTGCTCTTTAAAGAAACAAACAGTTATTTTACCTTTGTATACTGTCAATAATTCTTATAAGCCTAAGAACCCGTAGGATGAACACAATATCCAGTACTTGCTGGCTGTTGTATATAGTCACTAAAGAAGAGAAAAAACATGTGGAGCAGTATTAACCATTAAATAAAGTTTTCACCCTAATCTTCATGTTTGGCCAACCATTACTCATTTTATTAATGTGCTTTAGCTTCACTAACAAATGGCCCTCCTTCCCTCCTTTTGAGAGAATGCTTCTTATTTGAAGGTATGCTGTCTTTCTCTCTTGCCCATTGGAGGTGCTCCAAAAATCAGTCTAGTTTCTCAGTCAAAGCCACCAAATGGAAAGGATGACATCCATGTACACCATCTTCAGCTCGTTTAGTGAAAAGGCGGGGTTTATTTATTTATTCATTTAAAGGGATTTATATCCCACCTTTCTCCCAAAATGGGATTCAAGGATATAAATGTAACTAGCAAATAAATGTATTAAAATATTTGAGAAATTTGCACTGGTTCAACAGCTGCTCAATTTAACTCAAGAAGTGGAAAACCAGTCTAAGAGGGTGAGATACTGGGAAAGGGTTTTCAGCTTTGGCACAGCTGAGATGCTATGCTAAATCATAATTTGTGAAGTGTTCTTAGTCTTATAGCACTGCTTGTTTTATTGCTGGCTGTACTTTGGTCCTATGCACTATACTGTTTTTTTTATTCTTTCAAACTGGTTTTGTTTTAGTATATCATATACAGCAGAACTGAGCAGCTTTGGTCAGTATGCTGCTTCAGGACTCCCTGGAACCCAGATTGGCTTTGAAAAATATCAAAACAAAACAAAAACAAAATAAACAACAAAACACAAAAACTTGAAGGAGCCAGAAGTCATCACTTTGCTTTCCAAAGATTTTTTAAACACAATACAATGTGTGTGTGTGTGTGTTTGCCTGCATGTATGTACAGTTGATTTAAAAAGTAAATTGCTGTTCTTGAAAGCTTCCAAGAAAGGCAGTCCACCAACAGTTTTACAGAAAAAAGGTGGTGCAGAGGAGTCAAGGGACTATCAAGGGCTTGTAGTTGTTTCATTGTACACATTAAAAACTGTGAAATTCAAGCCATGAAACTATGGCTAAAGACATCAGATAATAAAACCACGATAAAAACAGAAAGACTTCCCTGGATTAACCACAGCATGTCAAATTAGGATAACACAGCAAGATCATCATAAGGCAATCTTCATTACTAATGAATTAAACATGCAATAAATTTATGTGTCTGTGTTGCCTGTTGTCTTACGGCAGCCCCATGAATTCTACGTGGTTTTCTTAGGCAAGGAATACTCAGAGGTGGTTTTCCCAGTTCCTTCCTCTGAAATATAGCCCAAATCACCTGGAAAATAGTTTATGAAAATAAGCCAAAGTGAGCCTTGGGTCCCTTTGTTTTTCTTTCTCTGCTGGAATGACCATGAAGAATTCAGAAATCTTCACTACCTTTTTGTAGGCAGAGAACAAAGTGGCCTGTGGCCTCACAAAGGATGGAGACATAGTGGATTCCAAAAGAAGTATCTTTTTTTGTGTATGTTAAATTTCCCGGACTTTGAGAATATCACAGTAACCACATGGACAAAAGGAAGAGGTACCAGCCTGCAAGATATACCCCTCCATGCCAAATGAGAACAGATACAGCAAAAGGCCTATGACTAACATCTTTTTCTCTCCTGTATGGTTTTTAACACCTTTCCTGATAAGGAAGCCAGTGGAACTTTGAAAGCTTGCAACATGTATATTGCGCATTTCGGATGGTCCAATAAAGGTATCATTGTTTGGATGTTATTGGATTTGCTATATGGCCAACACGTCTATCCCTGGATGTTTTGCAGACTTCAAGGGTAAGGCAGAACATTAAACCATGGTTAAGTAAAAACAGAAACAGAGCAGTCTAGGGTTAAATCCAACTTCTTGTCCTAATAGATTAATTGATTCAATGGGAACTTGGTAAACTAGCATTTGGTAGATCAGTTGAATTAATAGAATTTACACATTCTCACTAGGATTAGAAAATGGATTTAGGCCTTAGTCTCCTCCTCATGGCTATGTCACAGCAATGTGCAAGTGTGAAAAGAGACTAGGCATTTCTTCAAATTGTCTTTCCCCCCCCCCTCTCTGTCTCACACACACCTACCTTACCTGTCTTAAGTGCAGTGTTGAGTACCGTTGCTATCAATGCAGCAATAATTATAGAAGTATCAAACCTAGGAAAATAGAAAGATACAGTTAAAAAAGCATGGCTTTACTGTAAAGCTACCTGTCTATTATAGTCTAGAGAAAGTTGTATCTGAGTGGTGGGAATCAAAGAAATGGAAGTCTTGAGGCAGTTGGGCTGTTTTAATCTTCTGAGTCTTTGCTGGTACTATAAATAGCTTAGATTGGAATGACATTTACTTGCTGAATGGTATACATTAAGCCAAACTCCTGTTTATCTTCTGTGAAGGAATGCCAGTGATCTGCAGTAGAGTAGCTATAAAGAGTGTGAAATTTGGAAATGTTACTTTGATGGACTACAATTCACGAAATTCCACTCCCAGAATGGGAGATTCTAGGAGCTGTACTCTCCAAAAGAAAAAATTTCAAACTCCAGCCATGATAATGTGAAAGGAATTAGAAGTTACATCTTGCTCTTTCAACAAGATCAAAAATAGCAATCACAAGAATGCTCCATGTTGCCTGTTCTCCTCTAATCAAATGTTAGTAGATCAGAAAGACAAACAGACAAGTGAGACAGAACTGACTTTGTCACAATGGAGGTGGGCCAAGGTGAAGGATGTACTTACCAATTCCAGAACTGGTTCCTTGCAAAAAAGGTCCTGGGTTCATAGGTGTACAACTTGAGAAGGATCTCAATTATATATAGACAAAGGAATACCCATTCTGCATAGGAAATATAAGGATTCTTCTCATCCAGTGCAATGAATACAGCATTGATCAGTATGATTACATCATACATCCACACAAAACCCCTGCAGAAGGAAGGAGAAATTGATTTAGTAATCACCTATCACGCGTTGTAGTTTAATAGCATTAATATTAAGCAGCTGCTTAGTTTTACACCAGGGCAGGCACTTGGGACCCCAAAATGCAACTCCTGAAGCCCCCCAATTCCTACTTTGTGCTGCAAAACAAGTCAAAAGCACCCAAAATAAGCTGAAAAGATGATGGTTCACTTCCTCCACCTCTGCAGAGTCCCCCCAGCCCCCAATCACTGAAAAAAAACAATAAAGTAGCCAGAAATTGGCCAAGATGGTTCTGGAATTGATTTTACATCACTTTTGATGCACCAAAAGATGATGGTGTGGACCATGGAGGGCTTTGGAGAGACAACCAGATTCCCCCACCTCCTCTGTAGTTGCCTATTCTTGCTCCAGGACAGCTATATGGACAGGTCCCAGCATTTTTCCAGATAAGCAATTTATAGAAAAGGAAACAGCACAGGAGGCTTACTTGTGCCGGACCATACTGCGTATGAATAGGCTGGGGACAGAGTTGTACACATGGGGAAACCAGATGTCCAAGGGATGGTTGTGGAGCTTTATTGTGATCACCTGTATATTCAAGAGATCAGCTAGACGTATAAAAGATTTTTTGTCTGTAATGGACAAAACAGCAGAAAGAATCTCATTTAGATGCTGCTCAGGCCAATATTTACCTATTATTCAATCCAGTAATTATGCAAGACCTAAACAAGAACAGAATCAAGCTGTATTAAGCCAGGTGTTATAGCTGTGTGCAGCATATGTGTATATATGCACATCAAGAAACATACACAGAGCCAAGAGAAAATGCTATAACCTGGTGGCAGAGGGGCCCGATTTCACAAGTTACTGCTTCTTTTGGCTGAACGTTCACCCAATGATGTTATAAACAGTTCAGGTTATAGCAATGTTACCAGCAAATTGACACAGCAGAGGAAATTTATAAGCCCCATCTTGTAAAGCTAACATTTTTGAGTAGTTTTACTGCATAAGAGACTCCCTGAAAGTAGACAGCTAGCAAAGTGGACAGAGAATTGTGCCAGAAATTCTCCCCCATTAAGTTTGTTCTCTTTTGGAAGGAAGCATACAGAGGTGGAACAGACCATTTAAGGATGCTGCACATAGAGCCCAAGTTTAATCACTCCCTGTCCACATATGTGTGCACATGAGATAATATGTCCACTACTTGTTTTCATCTAGCTTCACAATGACTGATGTTTACAAAAACAAAATTGGTGGTTTTCAGAGTAAGTGGTACTTCTTAAGAACAGGGGTGGGAAACTTCTTGAGATCAGGAGCCAAATTGATCCTTCCCCCACTAAATACCCACTGAGGACCATACAGACTCCTGCCACACAACTGAGTTTTAGCACCATGGTTGCAGTAAGATCTGCGCTCACATGTTACATGGGAAACACATGCCCTGTTCTGAAGCTGAATCACTCTTACAGAAAACCCAACGGAATATGATTTGGCTTCACACACCTTGTTCTGAAGGGGGGGAAAGGCAAAAAACAAACAAACAAAAAACAAACAAACAAAAAAACAAAAAACCACACACACACACAAAACTGCAGGTGAAATACAATACTCTATCCATCTCTTTCTCTCATTGATTCTGGAAACTTCAATTTTAGTAGCATTTCATTTTACTATTACAGAAGTAAATAAGTGTTCCATTTTAACTTTCTGTTCCATCTCAGTTTTGCATGCAGTAATCCATAAATCTGTTCTGTTCTTTTATTAATGTGGATTTAAAAAACCATACAGAGACAATTACTTTGAATGTACTTTTGCACAAAACATAAAAATATTTCCTCTAACTATATGTCATTTTTTTATCTTATATATTATATATTAGCTGTCCTCCTGTTAGTGACATGAAAACATAAGTCCATCTTACGGTGGTGTTTGTCTTTGTTGTTGTTATTGTGGAGACTGAGATTCTCTTCCTTTCTTTATAATAACCCAGCCTCCCCTGTAACTTATCATTTCACTGTTAACAGGCCACCCCACCCCAGCCCGCATGGCCATTCCATTGCTGGTGGAGTGTGTAGGGGAAAAGACAAGAGTCTGGATGTGTTTATCTGCTGAGAGCTCTGGAGGATGTCAGCGAACTCAGTGTAAGATGTCCTGGGTCTGCATCTGGTAATGTGGACACAGATAGCCACTTCTCCAGTGCCTTCTGCTCCCTGCAAGCAATAGAATTGCTCTAGGGGAAGCGGTTACAGTGGATAAATAGTGAGTCTGAGAGGCATGAGAGAGCCATAGCTGAGTTCCACATGCAGAATTCTTAGGTTGTACTCAATCACATAGGAGTTCTGCCACTGTATACAGTAACTACTGTTTTGAAATATCCATATTAATACATTTTGAAAAACAGTGAAATTTAAATATGAATTATGTTCAGGTCCATGCACTGTGCAGGGAAATGTGGATTTGGTTCCTTTGCAGTAGAATTTGTGAAGACTGAATTCCTCAAGCACCCCCTAGCAGCTACTCACCCACACATCCTTTCTGTTCTTCATCAGATATCCTTAACAGGAGCTCTCGGTGGGATGTGCTGATGTGAGGTGCCACTAGTTTTACAAGATGCTTCCACTGGTCTTCTTTGACAACAAACTCTCCTCCTTCTTTGACCTTCAAGAGGTTGAAAGCTTCTATCATCTTGCGACGTTTCATATAAGCAAGTTTGCGGATCTCATTCTGGAAAATATAAGCTATCACTTTTAAAAGGAGAACGGGAAATTATAATTGTACATTACCTCTTACAGGGAGTTTCAGTAGTAGACTGCTTTGAAGCACAGTGACAATATTCCCCAGAATGTCTGCCGGACAAATTTCTCACATGATCTTTTTAACTGTTGCATCTCCATCCCCCTCTGAGACCTGAACACACATTGGCTGGCATCCTGTTAGTGGCATATGCACACAAAGTTTCCTTTATGCCTATATATGTCCTTTTTGGGGTGCTGCAGAGGTTGGTATTCCTTTCCTCCCTCCACAGCACCTAAAGCCCAACCTACAGCCTCTGAAGGTCCCCCCTCATGACTATTCCATGTCTCATGGAGAGCAGGTAGGATCAGAGAAGTATCTGGCCATAGCCCAGTAACCAGACAAGAAATTATTATAGTACCATTGAGATTTCCAGAAAATACTGATGTAATCATTTTACATCTGACTATAGGGACATATTCAAATAATTTTCTGATCCTATCCACACTCTATGAAGCACAGAATGGCCATATGTAGAAGGAGGGGGGCTTCAGAATCTGTTAAGTCCAGGAGTGATGGTATATGGTTCAACCTGCATAGGTCCACATGTGGAACTACTATGTTATGTTGAGCTATCCAGGATTGCAGCCTCTATGTCCTCTATTTCAAGCGTTCAGTATGTGAGAGTAAATACTTATGTCACCAAAAGGGTACCAGAAACAAGAGGCAATTTTCAGGAGAATTCTGCAGTTTGTAGAAAAATGAAGATATCTTTAGTGGGGGGGAGGGGGGGAACCGAAATTAGGATCCCCCTCAAAAAAAAAAAAATTAAAAAAAAAAAACCCTTCCAGCGGGATGAGCATGTCAGCAGCCTGACTGATATTGCCAAGAGTCAGGATGGAACAGAGCAGATACAATTTTGAAAACCAGTACTGCATATTGTAAATTTTAGAATTGTGATAAGTCCCCATATGATGTGTTTACACATTCAGAACCTCGAATATTACTTTTTGGAATGTAGTTCATTTTCATTGGCATTACTCATTACTGTGTAAGAAAAACTTTTTCATTGATCTTATTTTTTGGTGGATGGGAACCTTAAGAGAAATGCATAAAATTTGAAAAGTTCCTTTAAGGTTGTTGTATTTCTTTTGTCCCTCTGTGCCAGTTACTTTTACCGTCTTTCCTCTTCACCCCCTCCCTTTCCCTCAAGACTTCTGTATCTAAATGTTATCACAGGATAAAACAGGAAGATGCAGAAAGTAGTTCTTATATCTGGTTCTGTGTGAATAAACTTGGCCTAGAGTTACAACTTCCCCTAGACAGAGCTTACCTTCAGGTGTTTTCTGTAATTGTTGTACACAACAGCCAAGAAAACAGACATGAAGATGTATGTGTTGATTATAACATAGACTATGAAGAACAGGCAGTACCACCAACTAAAGTCATAGGCTGGCATCCTACAGAAAAAAAACCAGGTGCTGTCATTATATATACTATGGAAAATGTTCAGTAATTTTGTTTTTGTTAAACCCCCCTGAGTCATTCTCCACCCATGGCGACCCTGTGGATGAGACATCTCTGAGACCCCATCCTTTACTGCTCTGCTTAGTACCTGCAAACTCATACCTATGACCTGTTTAATAGAGTCCATCCACCTAGCATGCAACCATCCTCTCTTTCTACTTCCTTCCACATTATTGTTTTTTCCCCCAAGGAGTCCTCCCTTCTTGTGATGTGACCAAAGTATGACAGCCTAAATTTTGTCTTCCTGGCCTCCAGTGAGATTTCTCACTTGATCTACTCTAAGACACATTTATCTGTCTTTTTTGGCTGTACATGGGATCTTCAGCACTCTTCTCCAGCACCACATCTGAAATGAATGAATTTTCCTCCCATCTTCCTTCTTAACTATTCAGCTCTCAAATCCATAAATGGTAATAGGGAATACAATGATTCTAATTTTTGTGCTCAGTTGTATATTCTTTGCATTTTAGGATCTTTTCTAGTTCTTTCGTAGCTGCCCTCCCCATTCTGAATCTTCTTCTGATTTCCTGGCTGTAGTGTCTGTTCCTATCAATGTTTGATCCCAGGAATGGTCATTCTTTTATTATTTCTATTTCCTCATTGTCTAGGCTGAATCTGTGTAGCTTATCCATGGTCATTATTTTTGTTTTTTTATGTCCAACAGTAAGCCTGCCTTTGCACTTTCCTATTTGATTTTTCTTAGTTGTTGTTCCAGGTCCGTGAGGTTTTTTGCTAGTATTGTGGTGTCATCTGCTTATCTTAGACTGTTAATATTCCTTCCTCCTATTTTCACTCCTCCTTCTTCTGTGTCCAAGCCTGCTTTCCTTACAATATGTTCTGCATATAAATTAAACAGGTAGGGCAGCCTTGTCTGACCCCTTTCCCAACTGGGAACCATTCTTGACTGATTTGCTCTAATACCTATTTATTGGTCTTCTTAGATATCCATAGTATCCATAGAACTCTTCTCCAGTACCACATTTCAAATTACTTGATTTTATTCCTATCAGCTTTCTTCACTGTCAAACTTTCACATCCATACATCATCTTAATAAGTATATTTCATTTTTTAAAAAAATTTAAAACTAGTATTTGCTTTCAAATACAAATTTGAAAGGCTGAAAGGGATAGTGTCCATAGGCTGCTTTTCTCCCTCTTTCTCTCTTTTATTCATTTAGTCTATTTAGAATGATTGTTTACTTTTTTTTTACACTTTTTCTTGTGTGGGCCTAATGATGCTCCTAACAGAAACTGCTGATAGTAGCTTTATCTTCCCATTAATAAAACCATGCTCTCTTTTGGCCACCATCACCACATCTTTGTGGTACTTCATTCATTTAACTAAGTACTGTGTAGTTTAGTACTCTTTATTTTCCTATCCTGAATAGGAACAGGTAGAGCACAGAATTTATCAAAGGCTAGCCAAGAAAAGCTGAGCTCCTATTATATGTTGTGTGGCAAGAAGTTTTTTGGGGGGGATATCAGAGGGGGGTACTATTTTTTTTCCACTTAGTTTTCTTTTATTTTTATTTACTCCTTTATAAGTTGTCCTGGAAAGGCCAAAGTGTTCCTGAAGTGTAAGTGTCAGAAAAATGCTTTAGTTTGTCCTGTAGCTGAGATAGGGATAGGGAGGTTGGTTCTTTCCTGCAACTGGCAAATGTCCATTATCTGTTCTCAACAGCAATGACAAGTCTGGAGAGAGGCAAATACTTACATGACATCGGGGCTATTTGCAGTGGTCACCAGCACATACATATCAAACACAATTTCAAGGTAATCTGTAAAATACGGAGAGCCTTCCACAGTCTTCAAATTCCTAAAAATAAAAAAATATCTTGAGGAAAACAAAACACAAGTAGGGTAGCTAAAGAGGATAAAGAAAAAAAAATCAGATGCAGGCTCCTGATCTAGAACATGTTCCTGATTGCCCCCACCCAGCAATGATTTCTTTAGCACCATATAGCTGTAATTATGCCTCCAAGTGAAGTAAGCCAGGAGCAACTTTCAGAGGGAAAATGACATGTGACTCAGATCAAAAGAACCTTCTTTTTCAGCAATGGGAAGGGAGAGAAAACTTTTTTTAGTGGTTGCTATTGTAAGATAAAGGCCTAAATAGCCTAGAAGTACCAGATCCCATCTTACTTTGGGAGCTACCGGTAAGTAGGGTCAGCCCTTGTTAGTATTCAAAAGGGAGACCACCAATGGTGCTATAGGCTATATTTTGAAGAAGGAATGGCCAAACCTATCTCTGAGTATTCCTTGCCTAAGAAAACCCTATGAAATACATGGGGACAGCATAAGTTGACAGGTGATATCAAGGTACATACACATACATGTTGTAAAATGACCAGAAGTCAAAAATTCTTTGCAATCTGCTGCATGTTATCCAGAAGACCTGCTATTAGATCCTAATAAATGTTCTGCCCACCAACACTATGGAAGTAACTGTTATAAGCAACACACCTACTTCTTTTAGTAAGTTATTTTGGCTTTTGTAATTAAGATGCTAACCACATTATATTTCAAAAGTAACACAAGGGATGAAAATAATGCTACACAATCTCTTACTTGGTGATTCGGGGTGTTACCAAGTAACTTTCAAATTATCTCGAGGCATTTTGAGTGGAATTTTTCAAGCTTTATATAATGTCTCAAATATTTTTTTAGAAGTAATAAGGAATAACAATGAGAAACCAATGGCAGGTAGGAGGCTCCCATGTCAATGGAGGGGGGAATAAATCTACTCTGGTATTATCTGAACCTTAAAGGAGCTATCCAACGTGCTGGAGCCTTTTTTTTTTGTGTTAATACGCTCCATTACAGGCATATCGCAGTCAATGAAGCCTCTGAGAACAAAGCTTATTGGGCACACTACACTAGCAGATTAACTCTTTCAGATGATATTAAAAATACAATGCACCCACATCATACCTGGGCACATTATACGCTGCTTTCAGCACATGCTGAAAGCAGCACCGGAAGGAGCGGTGGCGCGCACCAGAAGAAACAATGGTGTGTGTGCCCATGGCGCGTGAGTACCACCACCCCGCCCCACCATGAGCACGAGCCCCATTACTTGTAATGGGGCTTGAGTATATGCATTATTTCTTTTATGTGGGGGGTCCAGAACGGATCCCCCACGTAAAACAAGGGCGCACTGTATACTGTAATTAAAACAAATCTACATACATCTTACAGCAGATTAACTCTGCCAGTAGAAAGAGAAAGAGAAAGAGAGACAGACAGAGAGGAAAGAGAAGAAATAGCTAAAGGGGATTCCCCAAAACACCTCCCAACTCAATGTGGTATAGCTTAATACAAAGGGTTAAGGGCCAGGAAACATATTCAAGGGTAGCCTGAAAAAAACTTTGTGTTCAGATCTTCAAAAGACATAAAAAACTGTGCTACATGAGGTGGTATGGCAGTGGTTCTCAGTCTTTGGTTATCCAGATGTTTTGGACTTCAGCTCCCATAATTCCTGTTTGTTGGCCAAGTTGGCTGGGGATTCTGAGATCTAAAGTCCAAAACAAATGGAGAAACATAGGTTGGGAACCACTGTTCTATATGACAAAAGAAAAAGAGCAAGGCAGACACCCTAGCATTTTGGAAGAAGCCTTCTAGTGGTCTCTGGAAGATTCAAAATGTTTTCACTTACTTATGTAAGGCTTACCTGATCAGGTTGTTTCATTTCACATGTGCTGGTCCTGAATAAAAAAAACCTCTGAGACATATTGAATTTTGGGGGTATTGGAACCTCTCTCTATTCTATTCACATTTATTTCTGTTTTGGGTACCAAATTTACTCTTAAAGAAATAGTGCCCAGAAACACATCTACTTTGTAACTGAGATATTCCTGTAACTTGGAACAATTAGAACTAAAAGTGAATATGGTTTCATGACCCTTCTGACATGGGAGCCACCAGTCATCACCTAGCGTAATGGCAATGTTGACTTTAAATATATGTACATTTAATATATTTTTATGTTTAATGGCAACACATTTTCTTCTACAAAGTAGCATTCCACCCCTAATATAGTGAGGCTGCCTATGGCCCCCTTACCTGTCCCCAAACAGCTTCAGAGCCATAAGAGAAAACATCAGGACACTGAACATAAACAGTAAAAAGACGTAGGTGATCTCTGGCAGAGTGTTTCGGATGCTACGGAAAGCTCGTCGGATCTGCCAAGAAGCAGCACACATTTATTCAGAGCAGAAGTCATGAGTATTTATTATGTTCTTTTTCTTCCCCCTTCTCTTATTCCTCTGCTCTCCAATACACCATGTCTTCCATTCTGACATATTGAGATGGACCCATTGGCAAACAGTTTTCTTTACCCTTGTTTTTGTCTAGGGCAACAAGAACTTCTCAATCCCAAAACTGAAATCGGTTTCAGATACTGGGAAAGACAGAAGCTTCAAAAATGAACAGGAAGGAAAACAGGTATGTTTTGCTTTTTAAAAAAAGAAGAAAGATAAGCCCAAAAGCCAGTTATTGCAAAAGTTAATGACCATCCAAACCTAGCTCAGCCTGATTTGGAACCCTTTTCCCTGCTCCCACCAGTATAAGGGAGTGAGATCTCTGTGGGATAAACAGAGTTTATCTGATTACTTCCTGTGCAAGGCTGTTGAAAGGCAATAGGTACAAAGTGCAAGGATAACCTCTGAGGATGAAGAATGGCCAACTTTCCAGGTGTTCTGCAGCCACTCCAGGAAAATGAAAGAAATAAAAACTGAATGAAATTAAAGAATAAGGATATATTCTTATATATACTCCTAAACACCATTAACTTGTAAGACATAGAGAAATAAGGGCTCCACAAGTCAAAAAGGTTGGGAATCCCTGCCGTAGACCATTCTTCATGTTCAGAGGTTTTCCTTGCAACTCTATGATTTTATGATTCTATGATCCCCCTTTCAGGAGTGCTTTACTTATCTATTTCTGTATGCTCAGGAGGTACCTGCCAGCTCTATGATTCTATGCCTCTCAGGACTCTCAAGACTGCTCCTCCCATTTTCATCTTAAACTGTCCATTAAAAAACAAATGAAACTGATTTGTTTGTTTTGCCATTTTTGCCCTGGTCTGTTTTAGGGACATGGGAGCCTTTCTTTTCTCAAAACTGGAAGACAAACTTTAGGATGCTTCATGCTTGGGAGGGAGAGGGAGGGTGAGAAAGAAACAAGTTGAGATGGGGGCATAGCCTTCAGGAGGAAATAGGACTGTTTTATCATGTGTGAATCAGCTGTGGGATTCACAGAGGTTGCTGGGATGAGTGACCCAGTGATGGTGTTCTGCTGTCCTCTTTAGAAATTAGTCAACCCTCCATATCCACAGATTCTTTAGCCATGGATTCAAGCATCCATGTCTTGAAATTATTCAAAAATAATATATATTCCAAAAAGCAAACCTTGAGTTTGTCATTTTATATAAGAAATATTTTACTATGCCATTGTATTTCATGGCATGAGCATCCATGGATCTTGGTATCCATGGGGGTTCCTGCAACCAAACCCAAGCAGATACCAAGGGCCCACTGTATATTCATGCTTTTAATCAACATAAATGAATGTTGCCATGCCAAATGTTCTAGGGGCCTGATATTCATCCATACTGTATGAAAGTCTTTGTTTTTACAGCTATATGCATAAAGAAGGGATAAGGGCCTAAGATCCATTCACAAAGCACAAGTATAATGCAACAACTCCACTTAAACTTCCATGCCAACATCTTACAGAATGCTGGGATTTATTATTTCTGAATGCAGTTATATTTTATGTTTATATTTTATATTCTTCAGAACTTATATTTACACATATCTTCATATTTTATTGATGTCCGTAGGTGTATGCATCTTACTAATGTTAATAATATGTATGTATTTTATGTACCGTATATACTTGACTATAAACTGACCTCATGTATAAGTCAAGGGCAGGTTTTGGGGCCAAAATTATGAATTTTGATCTGACTTATGAATAAGTTGAGGGTAAAACTTAGAGACATAAAACAAAGGATATAAAGAACGAAGCTAAGAAAAACGATGCCAAACAATTTACAAAATTCTGGCAGGTTGTGCTTTTCCAATCCAATTTAAAAAGGTCAGAAGCGGAGCCATGGTGGACAGAGTAGAGGGGGTTGGTGCTTCTTTTAGAGACTCCTGGAATGGACCAAGGTCTTGCCTTACGCCACTCTACTCTGAGTAAAAGAGTGGTTCCTTTTTTTGACCCGTGGATAAAGCAACCCAAGTTTTGGGAATCAATTTTTGACTAAAACTTCTAGACTTATACATGAGTATATATCTGGAATATGGTAATTTAACATGATCACTGACTGCAATAAAACAATTGACTGACTGATAGAATGCTGGGATCTGCATTCTGATGAGGCACTAATTCCCTATGCATTCTGAACTGCAAATCCAAGGATTCCATGGGATGGAACCATGGCAGTGCTATAGTTGTTATCATAGTGGTATCATAGTGCTATAATTGTGTAGGATGAAAGGCTCCCATGAGCCATAGTCTTGCTTGAATTACTGCATGGGCATAATTTCCAAGAAGGGCTTCAATTTTGTGCTAAATCAGAAGAGCAAGACAATTAACTGTTCCTTTTCAGAAACTCTAGAACTGATTTCCATGCTTGGATTAGCAGTAGATATTACACAATGCAGAAGTACAGTAGCATCAGATACACTTTGCATTTACTGTTTCCTGCACATGAGCTGCCTTCAGCATTTAGTTTTCCTAGTAGTCCTGCCTAGAAGTTACAAGATCTTGATTTATGTCCCATAGAAGAAGAGATGCAAACATGCCATGCAGAGAAAGAGGATTTATGCTTCTTCTTTCTTCCACCTTAATTTGGCAGCTAAAACTTGTCAGATTAGCTGCCATCTTTGCCACATGCAGAACTGCCAACTTCCTCCCAACCCATTATGTCCTCCTATGTTCAACAGCCCACTGATTTAACCTTACCTCATGGTTCAGCTTCCGCAAAGCTAGGCCAGGCCGAAGCCTGCCTGTTTGCATAGAGAAGAGAAAAAGCAGAAGGTTTGTTTCAAGAAGGAAAGGCGACAGATAGATTTCTGGAGCAGACAAGACAATACAAAATTGAAATAAGAATGATCAATTAGTTGTCAGCTAACTAGCTGCTGTTTTGGAATTAGATTACTTGTCCTTGAGAAAGTCACATGAATGTCTTACCTGACGACTTTCTGCAAAATTTATTAAAAAAATGGGTCGCAAAGGTCTTGACCACCGGATGCCACGAATAGTTGAGATCCTAAGAGCACCATAGACAATTATGTCAATCAAAGTTACCTAGGGATGCACAGGCAGGGAAGAGAGGAAAACCACCATTAAAATTTAATTTTAAATTTTAAAACAGTTTATTGACAGGCTAGGCACACTTTTCTGAGAAGCCGGGGGGGGGGGGGGGAGCAAAGCTCATAGATAGAGTTTCACACCTGACATATTGGTAAGCCAAATTTGGCAGAGAACATTTGGAGAGGACAAGGATCTACTGTGAGAAGAAGAAAGATGATGAATCTTATGGCACTTAAAATTCCCTTAGAAGAACTGAGAATGATGGCTGCAGAACAGCGAAGGATAATGGTAGCTGCATACCCAAAACAACTGGAATGTTACAACTACCCCAGCCCTGCATTTTTGATATCACCCAAAGAGATGGACTAAATTCTGAGTCTGAATACATCCTGGATTGAATGCGTGACTGTTACTCATTCTCACCATATTACCGCACTACACTCTTATAGTGCTGTTATTCCACTTTTACCACCTTTGCATTGCCTAAGATCAAAACTAGTTCTGGTGCTCCATTTGTTATACAGTCCTCCCTCTGTTGTCGTGGTCTTCGAATCCGCGTCCCTTGCTTATGTGCGAGGGATGAATGGAGGGAGGAATGGAGGGAGTCAATGGGGCTTGAATATAGGTGAAACTCCGAAGCATCCACGATAGGTTCACTTTAGCAGGGTTGTCGTAAGTCAGAAACGACTTGAAGGCACAGAAGAACTAAGGGGAGGAAGCCTTTGATCAGTTGTGGGTGTTGTGAAAAGACACTCAAGACCCAATTTTGGGGGTTTGGCTCTGTGTCATGTAAATAGGATGAGCGAGCCTGGGGAGAATTTGAGATAAATCACTCATGTAGAGAAGCCCTAAACCAGTGATGGTGAACCTTTTAGAGGCCAAGTGCCCAAACTGCAACCCAGACCCCACTTATTTACTGCAAAGTGCCGTGTCCCTCTGGCTTTCTAGTAATAAACTCTGGCAAACTCTGTGCTGGGGCAACAGCACATGTGCCCACAGAGAGGGCTCTGAGTGCCACCTCTGGCACGCGTGCCATAGGTTCGCCATCACTGCAACCATCATTTGGATAGAACCTTTGAAATTAATGAGTTTGAGGTAATTTCTGACTAACTTAAGTTGCATTGATTTCAATGGATCTGCTCACAGCATGACCAAGGTTCAAAATACACTGCAGAAATAATCTAGTTTGAAACCACTTTAACTGCCCCAGCTCAATGCTAGGGAATTCTGGGAACTGTCGTTCTGCGAGACCTTTAGCCTTCTTCTCAGAGAGCTCTGGTGCCACAATAAATTGCAATTCCCAGGATTCCTTAGCACTGAGCCAGGGAAGTTAAAGTGGTTTCAAACTGGATCACATCTCCAATGTGTTTTGGACCTAAGACTAGATCCTACTTTTACTTGAACAGAACTGCACATGTTCATACTGACCAGTATTGTTATCATGATGCAGATGTTCTTTGTATCCTTCCAGAATACCGTGCGAGGAGTAACTTGTGCAAAATGGACTAGTCTTCCAAAAAAGACTAAGAGGCATAAGACTTCAACCAGTGAGGTAGCCTGATAAAATGGGAGAGGAGAATGGATAAAATGATTTAAAAACACACCATATACATCCTTCTTTTACAACTGCCTTTGGCAGTTAATGTCAGTCTCTGTCAGCAGCCACAAAAAATGCAGATAACATAGAAAATCCGCCTCTTCCTCTCTTCATCTGATGTCAGCCGTTTATAAGCAAAACAGCTGTCCAATCCACTGCAAAATTTCTATAAAGTTGAGACGTTTTGGTGTTATTTGGCAGATGCCAATCTTGCATATTCTGTTCATCTTCCCCCAAATGAACCAAGTGCTAATTTTGTTGAGTTGTGTCTTACATCCCCATCAAAGGCTACTAAGCTGTTCTGTATGACTAAAACTGAAAGCTCAAGATTGCAATAACTATAAGGTTTATAAGAATTTGCTTTCTTTAAAGGAGGAGGCAAATGGGACAGTGCAAGTTATGAGATTCTGCAAAGTTTCAGCATTGCAGGTGACTAGATGGCCTTCTCTGTGCTTTGTCTCAATGGATTCTGCATTCTAATAAATGGGCTGATATCACTGGGTAGGAATCAGACAGCCCTGCAAATTATGTTAATTGTAACATCATTTCTCACACTGGATATGCTCGCTATGTCTGTTGGGAGTTAAGATTTATAATCTGAGGGAGTCACATAATTCTCATATAACAGGAAATTAAGAGAATATGAACACAGACTCAAGTCTTCCTTTATTTTTGTTTAGCTTTCATTGGCCATAAACTACCTTGGTGACTTATGTAGAAAAATAGAATGAAAATAAAAATTAAATTAATAAAGAAGATAAATTCAGGAGGGAGAATGCTGCTTAATTTCTGCTGAATCCCCTTCCTCACTTCCATTCCCACTTCCTTGTGTATCCCGTCTTATTTAGATTGTAGACCTGAGGGCAGGAAACTGGCAAATTAACAACTTGTAAGTTTATTTGAGAATCTTTGTGGCTGAAAGGTGGGGTATAAATACTCTAAATAAAATAATAATAAATCAAATAGTATCTTTTAAAATTATCTCATGGTTCATCTCTGGCTTCCAAACTGAAACTTTATCAGTTAGATCTTGTCTACAAACTTACCAAGAAGGGAAGTAAATACACAGCAGGTTCCTCAAATAGTGCAAGTGCAAGGTCCAAGAAAATAAAGAAGTAGGTGGCTGCTTGCATAGACCAGTGGTTGTAGAGATAGTAAAGCCTGAGAAGAGAAAAAATATAGAACTGACTAGGCAAAAAACAACTTGGATGGATCAGCTGCCATGGCAGCAGTAGCAGTAGTTCTTATTAGCTGGTTCCTTCAACTTGTAGTAACCCTATGAATGAGAGCTCTCCAAGAGTCCTGGTCACCAACAGCCTTGCAGAGATCCTGCAAATGCAGGGCTATGGCGTCCTTGATTGAGTGTATCCATTTGTGATGTGGTCTTCCTCTTCTGCTACTACCTCCCACTTTACCAACCAGCAGTAGCAGTGAAAATACAAAGCTCATCTAAGGCACCAAGGTCACCCAGAGGAATTTGAACCCTGATCTCCAGAGTTGTAGTCCAATGCTCAAACCTCTACACCATGCTGACCAACATTACTACCCAATATCACATGGACAGTTAGGGCAAAACACAAGAAAGGCCGTATTGGATCAAACCAAAGGCCTATCTAGTCTCTGTTCTCATAGTGGTCAATCAGTTGTCTATAGGAATCCTTCCAACAGGACATGAATGTAATTGGTACTGAGAAGCATACTGCCTCTGATACCTGTGGTTATATATAGCCAAAATGACTAGATGCCCTAGCTAACCTTATCTTTCATGCATTTGTCAAATTCCCTTATAAAAGCCAACCATGTTGGTGGCCATGGACTAAATCCAATCTCTAGTCTTAACTAAAGTATGTCAAAAGAATCAGAGAGATTTATTGATTTTCTTCCCCTTCAGTACCTGAGGTATTCTCTTCCCCTCTAGTACCTGATTCAAATTGGCCTGTTAGTTGTTGGATTTTGGTCTATCACAGCATCTTTCCAAATGCTAATTGTGCACTGTGTAAAGAAATGCTTTTTTGTCTACTCTGAATTTCTCATCATTCAATTTTAGTGTGTGACCCTAGTTTCTCTTCGATCACAAAGAACCTGGGTCCTATGCTAGGAAAAGGTGGGACATAATGAAAATGAAACAGTATAAACAACGAATAAAGCTGATAGAAAAGAATCAACCCACTTGAAATGTGGTGCTGGAGAAGAGTTGTGTGGATGTCATGGACTGCCCAAAAGACAAATAAATGGGTCCAAGAGCAAATCAAGCCTGCACTCTCCCTAGAAGCTAAGATTATTAAAATGTTCTACTTTGGCCATAATAAGACATCATAAGAAGGCATGGTTCATTAGAAAGACTATACTACTTGGTAGAAAAAAAAGGCAGCAAGAAAAAAGGGAAACACATTACAGGTGGATAGACTCAATTCAGGAAGCCCCAGTCCTGAGTTTGCCAAATCTGAGCAGGGCTGTAGATGACAAGTAATCCTGGAGGTCTTTCATTCATAAGATTGCTTATGTGAAACCTAACTTGACAGCAATTAACAACAACAAATACATAAAATAAGTTAATAATAAGTAAACTTCGAAAAATAACTACAGTTTTCCTAAGCCTGCTTTAAAATTTTACCAACAATTATTAGCCCCATTTATGCTTAAATCTCAATACATACTAATAATCCAGAGTAGCCAGAGCAACACCAAAACTCATTCCATTCAATCTGACTTTGTGCCAATGCAATCGTCAGCAGACTGAACCTTTGATCACAAGATTTTGGATGAAATATGGCTGTCCTGCTTAAGGAATGAGAGTGGCTTGCTTGTGTTTTAACACCACAACACTGCATTGGGCGTCAGAGTTACCCATATGACCTAGATCCATACTGTTTACCTGACTGCTTGTGGTGAGGTCTCAAATGGGATGTTCCTGTTGTATTGGGCATCATAGACATAAGCTGCTGCCAGGAGAAGACCCTGTTGACAAGAAGGAGGATATTTTTCAGTGCAGAAATATCTGGATTGCCATACAACAGGAGTGGGCACTTGTTTCTGCCAGAGTCCTGGATTTTAATTGGGAAGGGTCTCTGTCAAGGGTATAGCCAAGGACATTTGGTGGGACCAGATGCAGTACTGTACTTACAGATTTCCATCAAGCATACATAGCACAGCTCAGTTCAGTCCACTAGAGTGTTGACAGTATTTTTGGTCACCTTTTAGGGCTACACCTCCAGAAATTGACATACAAAAATGAAAGTACTACAGGTATTACCAAACAGATGAAGTAAGCCAAGACATTGTTCTGACGGATAAAGCTAATTGCAATCTCAGTCAAGGTGGCAGTGAAGAGGAAATGTTTCAAGGCTTGCCTTACAGCACGAGATAAATCAAGAGCAAGGGGATTCCAGTGTCTTGGGCTGCAAAGTTCCTGCTTTTTATGGCTTACTAACCTGACAGACTTGAGGATACACCAGCAAGCACTTGAAGATACACCAGCTGCACCCCTTCCTAGAACTCGAAGTCCTAAAGATGGTAATCTTGAGGCTGGACGTTTGCAATGCTCTCTACATTTAACTACCTTTGTACCAAGTTCAGAAACTTCAGTTAGTTCAAAACATGGCACCCAGATTGATTGCTGGTACACCTAGGAATAAGCCTAACACAGCAATATTAAAATCACTCCATTGGCTGCCAGTTAGCTTCCGGACAAAGTCATTACCTTTAAAGCTCTATGTGGTTTGGATCCAGGTTAGCTATGGGATCGCCTCCTCCAGTATAATCCACCACACACACTCAGAACCTCTGGGAGACAATTCCAATTACAGCCGACCAGGCCTGGACTGGCAACTGACACCGACAGGACATTTTCATTGGTGGCTCCTAGACTATGGAATGACCTGCCAGGAATTTTCGACAGCTGAAAATGCAGTCTAAGTTTAAAACAGTATTAAAGACCTATCTCTTCCAGCAGGCCTACCCAGTCAATTTTAAACTGTGAATTTTAAACTGGTAAATTATAAATTTTGTGTTGGATGATGGTAATTTGTCCTATGTTTATGTGTTTTAATTTAATGTGTTAAAATAATTTTATGTGTTTTAATCAATGCTGTATCCCACCTCGAGCCTTGGGGAGAGGCGAGTAGGAAATAAATAGTTCTCCTCCTCCTCTTCTTCATCTTAACATAAGAGCAGATCTGTATGTACCACACTGGTCCTATAAAATAGGGCCCCAAGCTTTTCAGACTTGAAAAGATTAAAACCAATACAGGTTAAGTAGACTTTATATGGAATTCCAAACTCCAGAACATTCCAAAATCCAAAGCTATCCACACGGGTGGCTGAGACAGGGACATCTTTGCTTTCTGATGGTTCAATGTACACAAACATTGTTTCATGCACAAAATTATTAAAAATATGGTGTGTAAAATTACCTTCAGGCTATGTGTATATGTTGTATATAAAACATAAATAATTTTCATGTTTAGACCTGGGTCCCATCTCCAAGATATGTCTCATTATGTATATGCAAATATTTCAAAATCCAAAAAATAAAACAACCCAAGGGGGTGGAGG
>NC_056522.1:23244826-23268101 GCF_019175285.1 Sceloporus undulatus | reverse complement strand
TAGCAGACTAGCTCTATATAACTCCTCCCAGAGCCCTTTCAGACCAGTTACTGCCAAAGAGAGGAGGAGGAGAAGAAAAGTAGCTGGGTGGCCATTTTGAGTGGAGAGTGTGCTTGTTGTTGAGCGGGTGGAGCTTCTGTGAGTCACATCTGTGAGTACTAGGGGGTGGAGCTAGCAGACTAGCTCTATATAACTCCTCCCAGAGCCCTTTCAGACCAGTTCCTGCCACAGAGAGGAGGAGGAGAGAAGTAGCTGGGTGGCCATTTTGAGTGGAGAGTGTGCTTGTCGTTGAGGGGGTGGAGCTTATGTGAGTCACATCTGTGAGTCACTAGGGGGTGATTTTTTTTTATGCAAAGAAATCTACAGCAGAGGCAGTGGGTGAGAAGCAAACCTTGAGTCAGAACCTTGCATTTAAGTACAAGCTATCAGCCAGGACATGAAAGTTATATTCCCAGTAGATTGAACTCGCTGCCAGATTGGTTGACTGGGCGAACCCAAAGGGTGCTCAATAATGGCTTCTTTCCATCCTGGAGAGAAGTGACCAGTGGGGTCCCACAGGGCTCTGTCCTGAGGCCAGTGTTATTCAACATCTTTATCAATGACTTGGATGACAGAATTGGGGGCATGCTCATCAAATTTGCAGATGACACCAAATTAGGAGGAATAGCTAATACCCCAGAGGACAGGATCAAGATCCAAAATGATCTGAATAGACTGGAAAGCTGGGCCAAAGCTAACAAAATGAAATTCAACACGGAGAAATGTAAGGTATTGCACTTAGGGCAGAAAAATAAAATGCACAGATATAGGATGGGTGACACCTGGCTGAACGAAACTACGTGTGAAAAGGATCTAGGAGTCCAAGTAGACCACAAGTTGAACATGAGTCAACAGTGTGACGCGGCAGCTAAAAAGGCCAATGCAATTTTAGGCTGCATCAATAAAAGTATAGTGTCTAGATCAAGAGAAGTAATAGTGCTACTATATTCTGCTTTGGTCAGGCCCCACCTGGAATACAGTGTCCAGTTCTGGGCACCACAATTCAAAAAGGACATTGAGAAAATGGAGCGTGTCCAGAGGAGGGCGACTAAAATGGTGAAAGGTCTGGAAACCATGTCCTATGAGGAATGACTTAGGGAGCTGGGGATGTTTAGCCTGGAGAAAAGAAGGTTAAGAGGTGATATGATAGCCTTCTTTAAATACTTGAAGGGAAGTCATATTGAGGAGGGAGCAAGCTTGTTTTCTGCTGCTCCAGAGAACAGGACCCGGAACAATGGATGCAAGCTACAGGAAAAGAGATTCCACCTCAACATTAGGAGGAACTACCTGACAGTAAGGGCTGTTTGACAGTGGAACACACTCCCTCAGAGTGTAGTGGAATCTCCTTCCTTGGAGGTCTTTAAACAGAGGCTGGATGGCCATCTGTCAAGGATGCTTTGATTGAGAGTTCCTTCATGGCAGGGGGTTGGACTGGATGGCCCTTGTGGTCTCCTCCAACTCTATGATTCTAAATCTCTTCTGGTCCCAGGCATTTTGAATAGGGGATACTCAATCTGTAGTATGAATGCTTTAGCATTCCTATTCACATGCTGTAAGGTTTTGGGAAATACATTTTATTAAAGCAAACAGAATTTATTCATAAAGTCAACACATATAAGATCTTTTTAAAAGACGACTAAATCGGCTTTCCCTATGATGTTGCAGGGATATTGGGCTGCAACTCCCATCATCCTCAATCAGCATGGTCTCATTTCCATCTTTCCCAGGTAGCATAGTAAGGCTATAGGAGGTAAGAGAAGTACTCATAGGTGTTCACAATGTGATTTGGACTGCAGCCTGGAAACCAAACAAGCATGTGCTTCCCAGGTTCAGAGGGCATATCCAGGAAAAAACATTTTGTGACAGAATATAAGTCCATTCACTTGAGAGCACTATGTAGTACAACAGTGTCAGGGATTCTTTTCAGTGTAGGTTTAGCTATTAAAATGTAATGGTTAACGTTTTAGAGAAACTCAAGTAGTGGACTTAAAAGGAGAAAGCCTGTTCCTGGGATAAAAGATAACCTGACGAAGGCCTTTCAGCTTAGGAGATCATTCATCTCAGAATCAAAATAGGAAATGGGGGGAATCTAGAGTCATCTTATTTTATGCTTTAAAAAAAGACAGATCAGTGCAATATATGCTTTTAATATATTTGACAATGCAGCTTGTGAGTAGGTACCAAATGTGGGTATGAAAATCATATGGTACTTCAGATGCAACTCCCTCCAGCTCTAACCAGCATGCCCAAGGGTATGAATGCTGGGAACTGCACACAAAAACTCTTGGGATAAAGGCTGAGAAAGCACTTGGCTCAAATACCTCCAGACAGTGTTTCTGAGCTACCTGCTTTTAATCTAATCCACGAAATTGCCGTATCTGGTTCACTAACTGCAGAAGTCACTTGGAATTCCTTGGCGCAGCAACTCTCAATGTAAAGCTCCCTTTGTTGCAAAGCTGAGTGAAGTAGGGCAAGTGGGTGTGATGGAGAGAGATGGTTTAACCCTTCCCTTCCCTGGGATCTCTCCCTCATCCTTTACAGTGCCGCTCAGCCCATAGGAAACAACTTGGACGTGGGGAAAGGAGGCTGCAGAGTTCTGCTTCCCAGCTGTGACTTCTTTCCACCTTGTGTCAGTAGAGGGTGAGCGGATGGTTGACAGCAACATGCAGCTCTGTCCCACCAGTTGTCACTAAGGTAATGCAGCCATTGTTAAGGAGCCCTGGTGGCACAGTGGTTAAATGCCAGTACTGCAGCCACAAGGTTGCGAGTTCGATCCCAGGGCTCCAAGGTTGACTCAGCCTTCCACCATTTCGTAGGTAAATAAAATGAGCACCCAGCTTGTTGGGGGCAATTAGTTTACAGATTATAAACCGCTTAGAGACTGCTGAGTTCACTGATAAGTGGTATAGGAATGTACATGCTATTGCAACTGTTGCTAAAGGAAGACCTGAACTCCTGGCTTAATTTCAAGAGATGCCCTCAAGCAGGGCTCGCTCTAGGTATTTGGCCACCCTAGGCAAGAAATATTTTGGCACTCCCTGTCGCCTCTCATAATTATTTTCACCCCTTGATTTCCGCTGTTTCGTTTGTTAAAGCTAAACATGACATAAAACGTAGGTTCCAATCTCTTGAGGAGAGGGGGCTGTTGACCTTGAGGTTACATTCAAGGTGCATGCGGAAGGCAAATGATGTACCATGTGACCGTACCACAGACACAGGGGGGTGCATGTTTATGTTTTGGCCATTGTACAAAGAAACTGTCATATGGTAGCTTGCTTTTACGTTGCATGCTGTAACAAATTTTCACTTGAATATTGTTTAATTACACACACACACACACACAAAATACAAAAAAAGCTGCCACGCCGCCCCTAAATTTTTGCTACCCTAGGCAGCTGCCTAGTTCGCCTATATGGATGAGCCATCCCTGCCTCAAGTCAGCCCTGACTCATGGCAACCCTGTGGATGAGATATCTCCAAGCCTCCTTATACTCTCCTGCTATGCTTAAGTCTTGTAGTTTCATGCCCATGACCTCTCTAATTGAGACTAACCATCTGGTATATTGTCTTTCTCTTTTTCTTCTGCACTCCACCTTTCCTAGCATTATTGTCCTTTTAAGTGAGTCATGCCTTCTCATGATGGGGCCAAACAGCCTCAGATTTGGCTTCCAAGGAGAGTTCCAGCCTGGTCCTCTAGGACCCATTTGTTTGTCTTTTTGGCTGTTCATGGTATCCCCAGCACTCTTTTCCAGGCTCATATCTCAAATATACCATTTTTTTTCTTATCCTCTTTTTTCACTGTCCACTGTTTACACATCCATACATGGTGATGGAAATGCTATGGAAAATTCTTACTTTAATGCTCATTGTATGTCTTTACTCTTTAGGATCTTATTCAGCTCTTTCACAGTTGCCTTTGCTATTCCTAGACTTTTTATTTTCCTTCCTTTAACTGCAGCACACAGAATAAGTACAACCTACATTTTGAAGAGCTCTGGAAATACAAGACAGTTAATGTCGTTGCTTCAGTTTACGTAAACAGTACTATTAAGGTCAGTCACTCCCAAGAAGCCTGCCCTGGTACAGCCACAGGAAAAGACTTCTGCATCATTGCAATAAAGTGCCATTTGATAGGTCCAGATGTCACCCAAGAGCTACAGGGCAGAACTAAACAACTCCCACATTATGGCTTCTTAGATGACAAAGCTATCCATTATTGCCTAGGACAGTGGTACTCAAAGTAGTGGACTGGTGACAGTCCTTGGCAAGTTTCCAGGAAAGAAAGAAAAAACCATATTCAATGGGAATAAAACATAGTACTGATCTCTGGCTTGTTGGATTTCTTTTTTCCTTTTTAAAAGGCAATCCCCATAGCCCTTCTCAGATAGCCTGAGAAGCACTGGCCTATATGATTCCTTTTTCTATAAAAACGACAACACACTCTCATTCGTAGCTGAATTATGAAGTCCGCTCCACCTTTTTAAAGCTTCAGTTTATAAGATCAATATTACAGTCAGAAGCAGTTCACTCATAGCAAGTGCCTTATGGTGGGCATATTTATATCCTGTTGTTAGTCCAAGAATCTCAAGGCCCTCATCCACTCCACTTTATTCCCGCAACGTAGAAGACAACCCTCTGTTGAAAGGTGTGTCAGAGGATGATTCTTTCTTTGTAAAAGAAAAGATTCAAACAATCTGCAGAGAAATCAGGTCAGAGGACAACTTTCTATTTGAAGACCTCTGTAATCTATCTTTTAAAATGAAGAATATAATGCAGGGAGCCTTGATGTTGCCCCATCCACCGTTAGCATCTATACAGCACACAGAGAAGAGACACAGGTCAGTGTCTTCTCCACCAGGGTGAGAAGTCCTGCACCACTGTTAAAATCAGGGGTAGGAATCATGAAGCCTTCCTTATGCTTATGATCTGCGACCTCCAGCAGCCCTAGCCACCACAACCAATAGTTACAAATATAGGGAGAATTGCTATCCAGCAAAAAAGGAGGGCCAGGCAATTCTTACCCCAATTTAAATTATGCTCACCATTTTTGAAGTTGCTTCTAAACTAACAGATATTTTATGCAAATCTGGCTCCTCTTTTGTCCTCTCCTTTGATGATGCATTTCCCGATCATCCTCAGTGTAGTTGCAATCTTGTTTGGCTAAGGGTAGAGTAGGAGTTCTGCATGAAGACCTATAGTAGGGCTGAGCTGTATACTACCCACCAGACATACCATTCAGCCAATAGCCATTCTGTGCCTCATAGGTAGTGGATAGAATCTAACAAGCATCTGGCTACATTCCTGTAACCAGATGCAAAATGGTTATATCAGTGCTGAGATCTGCTTGGGTTCTCAAGAGGTCTCAGTGCAATTGTAATCATTTAATGCCTGGTGATGGCCACATAAGGGGCACAGTGGCATAGTGGTTAAGATGCCAATTCTGGTAAGATCAGAAGTTTGGCAGTTCAAGACCCAAGCGTCATGGGACAGAGTTTGCTCACACTGCTAGTCCCAGCGTCTGCCAACCTAGCACTTCAAAAGCCTGTAAAAGCGCAAGTAGATAAACAGGTACCACTTTGATATGAAGGTGGCATCATCCCATGCAGCCATGCTGGCCACAGAGGTTTTTTTTTTACAAGTCTGTAACAGGCCATTGTCACTAACATAATGCCGGCCTTTGAGTCCCAGCCTTCCTTTTGCTCTTGGGGACTTCTCTCATCTCCCAATTGGCTTGTTAATGAAACGTCTTCCTTCTCCTGTTGCACCCACAACTGGGGCCCACAACAGTTGCCAGGATCCCCTGGCATTGAGCCAGGGCAGTTAAATTAATTAAGTTATTTCACTTATTTGTCTGATGTATATGCCGCCTTTCTCCCCAGAGGGACCCAAGGCGACTCACAGACAAACCCTTTAACATGATTCCTGCTTTGACTCTTGATTATGCCTCTTCTCTTATTAGATTGATTTCTCTCCCGCCCTTCTTCTTCTTCTTCTTCTTCCGAGGCTGGGGCTCAGGGCGGCTGACAACATTTTAAAAACAACACCCTACAGTTAAAACTGACACAAACAGTATATGGAAGCGGTCCCAAACCGGGGGATCTTGGCTCCAGTGTGGACTTTGCAGCCTCAGAGAAACCCCCAAAGAGAGCCTGGCCTCCCCTCCAGCTGCTTCTTTGCGAAGGGAAAATGGAGAGAATGGGGGAAACAGGAGGAAGGAGGAGGAGGAGGAAGAGAAGAAGAAGAAGAGTTGCATGGGGAAAGAAAGCCTGGGCCTGGAGGCGGCTGCAGCCAGGGCCCAGGCGCCTCCTCCTTTTCCCGGACACGTCCTCCCTTCCCAGGAGGAACCCCCCCAACTCCCTCCAGTTGGACCAGGACTGAGACGCCTGCCTGCCTTGGCACCATCCCTTTCCCCCTCCTTGGCTCCCGGCGGGAGGGAGGTCCTGCATTTGCCCTGCTGCTGGGGCTCACCTCCTGAGGCGCCGAGGAGGAGGGGGGTCCCATGGCTGGCCCTGGGGAGCTGCTGCTGCTGCTCCTCCTCCTCTTCCCGGGGGGCTCTCCTCCTGGCTGCTGCTGCTGCTGCTCCTCCGGAGGGTCCCCGGCTGGCCTTGGCCTGAGGGGGGCCTCCATCCCAGAGCTGTCCCCCTTTGAAGACCCGCCGCGTCCACACGTGACGAAGCCGGGGCGGGGTCCGGAGAGCAGGGAGGGGAAGGGGCCTGGCTTGCCTCCGCTTCTTCAGTCCTGACTCCTGGGGGCCCTTTTAAAAGAGACCCTTCTGGAAGCCAAAGCTGGAGCCACGCTAAGCCCAGGGATGGAAGCCGCATTTTGGGTCAATGTTGAGGCTAAGCGAAGAGCATGCAAGTTGGCGGCAGCAGGAGCTCTCCTCCTCGGGCTGGAGCCCAGGCTGCTTCTTCCGAGGCCAAGGAAGCCCCGCTGCCCCGGCTGCTCTCTTCTGCTTTGGCCAAGGCCCCCCCCCCCCCGAAGACTGGCTCCAGTTCTGGGCCCCACAATCCCAAGAGGACCCCCTGGAGAAACTGGAGGGTCTCCAAAGGAGGGCCTGGGACAATTCGCGGGAGAGTTCGGAAAAGAAGGCAGACCCAGATGCAACCATCAGCATTGTAGTTGTGAACGCTTTTCAGGATCTTGGGTCTAAAACACACCGCAGAAACAGCCCGGTCTGCAACCCCTTTCACTGCTGCCAGGCTCAACGCCAGGGAGGGAGGGAGACGTTTAGCCTGCTCTGTCAGAGAGCTTTGGTATTCCCAGGATTCCCTAGCACTGAGGCCGGGCCGTTAAAGCGGTCTCAAGCTGGATTATTTCTGCAGTGTGTTTTGATCCTTACTCTCTGCAATGCTAGAAATTGGGTGATTGAAGGGGCATTTATTTGGGGGCAGAATTCTTATTAGAGAGAGCGATGGCATCATCTTGTGCTGGTTGTGGAACTGTGGTCCAAATGAAAAAGTAACTTGCTTTGTTGGAAGCTTTGCTCTTACATCTATGACTATGCTATGATGATAGCAGAGAAGCTGGCAACCATTGTGACTGTGGTTAGTGCTGACTTCCAAATTGCTGCCATTGCTGGGACTGGGCACAGAGGAATGGGAAGCTTGGCATTGCAGGGAACTCAAGGTTGTTTCTCTAAGCAGTGCCCCAGGAATGCTGAAAAAGCATTTAACAAACCAGAGACAGGCTTCAGAGGAGTTTGCATAGAAAAAGCACAATAACATTCATTCAGCTGTGTTTAAAGGGGACCTCTCCGCCAAAACACCTTGTTTGTCTATGTATTAAATACAGTGATCCTTGGGCATCTGCTGGGGTTTGGTTCCAGGACTCCCTGTGGATACCAAAATCCATGGATGCTTAAGTCCCATTATATACAATGGTGTAGTAAAATTATGCCCCTTATATAAAATGGCAAAATTAAGGTGTGCTTTTTAGAATTACTATTTTTAAAAACATTTTCAAGCCATGGATGGTGGAATCTGTGGATTGAGAATCTGTGGATACAGAGGGCCAGCTCTACACACATATCTAATCTTATTAACACTGTGAGGCCCACTGAACAGAGTAACAGATCTGAGGTAAGGGGCTTTGAAAACAGTAGTTCAAGGCGTCTGGAGAATTTTAAAGAAGGAACAATGGTAACAATTATTACGTTATTTCACAGATGGAACATTGTTATTTCCTGGACTCACAAAAGTAATGTGTTGCAGGAAATTTTTGCTACTTGTAAATATTGCTTCCAAGATTTGCATAGGATTCAGTTGTGCTTGGTTGAATTGGTGGGACATGTCCAAATGGATTACATTTGGCTCTGCCTTTGTGTCTTCTGTCCAGCCCATTGGTGGAATGCAGCCCCCAAAACTCTTCCCAAGTTGGAATTTAGGCCCCAGGCCAAAAAACCTTCCTTATCTCTGGTGTAAGTAGAGTTGTTGTGGTGGTGGTGTACCTCCAAGTTATTTTTGACTTATGGCAACCCTAAGGTGAACCTATCAGAGTTTTCTTGGCCAGTTTCTTCAGAGGGGATTTGCCATTGTGATCCTCTAAGGCTGAGAGAGTGTGACTTGCCCAAGGCCTCCCAGTGGGTTTTTTATGCTCAAGTGGGGAATCAAACCTTGATCTCCAAAGCCGTAGTCAAATGCTCAAACCACTATACCAGGTGGTGTAAACAGAGACAGGACCTTAACTCCCAAGCCTAGGGCTTCTTTCAACACTTCATCAAGCAACCAGAAAGAAGAAAAGTTAGACATAGCAACCTTAGTATGCCTATACCAAACCTCTCAATTGTCCCAATTTGGCAACAACAGTCCCAGTTAATCCTCTGTTGTTCAGCATTTTCAGCTGCTTTTAAAATGTCACAGATTTTCTCTCTTTTTCCCACTTCCCCCTTCGTCCTCAGTTTCGTTCAATTGCTGCAAATAGTGCAGACGTACACATTCACTGGGGTTAGGGGCACAAGACCCACATGAAAGTGGAATAACTGAAAATTTAAAAAAACAAACACACTACTTGTTTTACTGGAGAGAACACTTCTCTAGGCATTTGTAGGTCTTCCAGTGCAACACTGTGGTCCACATCTGACTATAGAATTGCACTGGAGGACTTACAAATGCCTCGAGAAGTGTTCTCTCTAGGTCCTCCAGCATGATTTCTGCAGACTTTGCCTATAGAGTTGGGCTGGAGGACCTAGATACTTCTAGAGAGAACATATTAATCAAATCTGTGAATAATCAAGTCTGCAAAAGTCAAAGCCACAATTGTGGAGGGCTGACTGTAATTTGCACTCAGTTCACTCAGCAGAGAAGAGAGTTGGAATCTTGCCTTTCCAAATTGTTTTTATTGTATGCATTCAAGTAATGTGCAACTTATCATAGAATCATAGAATAATAGAGTTGGAAGAGACTGCAAGGGCCATCCAGTCCAACCCCCTGCCATACAGGAAATCCAAATCAAAGCATCCCTGACAGATGGCCATCCAGCTTCTGCTTAAAGACCTCCAAGGAAGGAGATTCCACTACACTCCGAGGGAGTTTGTTCCACTGTCAAACAGCCCTTACTGTCAGGAAATTCCTCCTAATGTTGAGCTGGAATCTCTTTTCCTGGAGCTTGCATCCATTCTTCCAGGTCCTAGTGCCTGGAGCAGCAGAAAACAAGCTTGCTCCCTCCTCAATATGACATCCCTTCAAATATTTAAACAGTGCTATCATATCACCGCTTAATCTTCTCTTCTCCAGGCTGAACATCCCCAGCTCCCTTAGTCGTTCCTCATATGGCGAATCTAAGTCAAATGCTCAAACCACTATATCAGACTGGCTCTCCCACTCTCTTTTTCCTTCTTCTAGCTCAGTGGTTCCCAACTTGTGGGTCGGGACCTCTTTGGGGGTCGAATGACCCTTTCATGGGGGTCACCTAAGACCATTGGAAAACACCTATTTAATTAGTTATGAAGTAGCAACAAAAATAATTTCATGGGTTTGGGTCACCACAACATGAGAAACTGTATTAAAGGATCATGGCATCAGGAAGGTTGGGAACCACTGTCTAGCTCCCTCTTCTCCTCCCCAGCCAGGAGCCCTTTCAGAGGTGGATTAAGGGGAGGCAAGGAAGAGGAGGAGGAAGGATCTGAAGTGAACAGTTACTGCTGTTGCTACTGCCTATTTCTTTGGGGGTCACCAGTGGTGACAGAAACACAGAGTCAGAGATGCTGCTACTGTCCCTCTCTTCAAGGGGTTCTGGTGCTGTGAAGAGATGACAATAGCAGCAGGAGCAGCAACAGTGGTGGCAATGGCAGAAAAATAATTATTTGTTTCATTTTATTATTATTACTGAAAATAATTTGGGGGGGTTGTTAAAAATGATCTGTACCAGGTGTCAAATATGTTAGGTCCACCACTGACCTCAGCTTAGAATGACTCCATGAATGAAAGACCTAAGAGTTTGAGCCCTCAACTACCCTGTTCAGGTCTTGCAAACTCAGGGCTGCGGATTCCTTCACTGAATCAATCCACCTCCTCTTTCATCATATGTCCACAGTATGACAACTTCAGTCTACTCATCCTCATGTCAAGTGAGTGTTCAGGTCTGATTTGCAGACATGTATTTTAGCAGACATGTTATCTGTAGAACTTTCCTCCTGTACCACATTTCAAATGCATTGATTTTCTTCATGTCAGCTTTTCACACTGTCCAGCTTTCACAAACATACATAAAAATTGGAAATACTGTACTATGGCTTGGATGGTTCTGTGAGAGGACTGTAAACTGTAAACACCATTATTACCACCTGTGGTTGTAGGGGGGAAAAAAGAGAGAGATAAGTGCTTGACACAGTGTTGCCAAAGTGAAAACTGGAGAAGAATCCTGTACCATTGACAGTTGCATAGAAAAGGGAATTTCAGCAAGTGCTGGATCTTACCATTGATGCAACCTAGAATAACATTGGATTTTTTAGCTGCCACATCACACTGCAGACTCATGTTCAACTTATGATCTACTAGGACTCCTAGATCTCTTTCACATGTACTGTTGTCAAGCCAGGTGTCCCCTGTCCTATATCTGTG
Organism: Sceloporus undulatus; assembly: GCF_019175285.1. NCBI lineage: Eukaryota > Metazoa > Chordata > Lepidosauria > Squamata > Phrynosomatidae > Sceloporus > Sceloporus undulatus. Next base: position 23,257,005 of record NC_056522.1, on the reverse strand, counting down.
CATGCATATATTGCCTAAATGTACCTTATATTTCTCCCTGCTGAAATTCATTTTGTTAGTTTTGGCTCAGCTTTCTAGTCTATTCAGGTCATTTTGATCCTGTCCTCTGGGGTATTAGCTACTCCTTCTAGTTTGGTGTCATCTGCAAATTTGATAAGTATTCCCCCAATTTTTTCCTCCAAGTCATTGATAAAGATGTTGAATAGCACTGGGCCCAGGACAGAGCCCTGTGGGACCCCACTGGTCACTTTTCTCCAGGATGAAAAGGAGCCATTGTTGAGCACCCTTTGGGTTCGGCCGGTCAACCAATTACAGATCCAATTAACAGTTCCTTTGTCTAGCCCACATTTTACAAGCTTGTTTGCAAGAATGTCATGGGAAACCTTGTCAAAGGCCTTACTGAAATCAAGATATACTATATCCACAGCATTCCCTTCATCTACCAAGCTGGAATTTTATCAAAGAAAGAGATTAGGTTTGTCTGGCATGACTTGTTTCTCTGAAACCCATGTTGACTTTTTGTGATTATGGCATTGCCTTCTAGATGTTCAGACTCTCTGTTTAATGATCTGCAAACTGGAGGAACTGAACAAACTACACATCTAGCATCTTTGGTTTGTTCATCATGACCTGAATGTGACAGTCTAGTTTGTCTCTCCCATTATATGCCAGAGGAAAATAATTAATTTATTTGGCTTCTTTCTGACAATCTAAGATTGTTGAGATCTGTGAAGGTCACAACTTTTACAATGCATAGACTTTGCTGGGAAACAAAGAAAGATGTAAAAAGGTTTCCATTTTTTTCCCAAATTGGTAGAAAATCCAGCAGTTCTGAATTACTCTATTCTGAAATCTGATATATTAAAAAACAAAACATTTTTTTTTTTGCATGGGCAGCTGAGACAGTGACAGCTTTGCTTTCTGATAGTTCAGTGAACACAAACTTTGTTTTATGCAGAAAAGTATTTAAAATACTGTATAAAATGGCCTCCAGGTGTTATAAAAATTACTTCCTATGTGTTACAAAGTGTATATGAAAAACAAATGAATGTTGTGTTTACACTTGGGCTCCTTCTCCAAGATATGTCTAAGTATATTATATGCAAATATTCATAAATAAATAAATAAATCCGAAATCCAAAACACTTCAGGTCCCAAGCATTTTGGAAAAGGGAGGCTCCTCAACCTGAAAAATAAAATGAATAACATACAGGCCGCTAGAGGGAGCTACAGAGCACTGGCGAGGAAGAGTTGTAGTCCATCTCCTCCTTTTTTATTCGAGTGCACTGCGACCTATTTTGGCCTTCGCGAGCCACCGTAGTAATCAGGCAACGGAGAGGCTGTGTGGCTAGTTCTGTCATGGCGAACTAGTTTGGGCTCCGCGAGCTACCGTAGCACTCAGGCAAGGGACCTGCCATGGCGCTCGTTTCCGAGCCAATGTCGGAGCGTTCCGTGAAGGTGGCGGTGCTGCTGGCCTTCGCCTCGGGAGTCCTGGTGGGCTGGCAGGCGAACAGAATACGAAGGCGCTACCTCGACTGGCGGAAGCGGCGGCTGCAGGACCAGCTGGCAGCGACGCAGAAGAAGCTGGACCTCGCGTGAGCAGGTGAGGCGGGACGGTGGCCGGTTGGGGTCAAACTTCATTTGGCTTTGAAAGAAGGTTGCCCCCTTTCTCAGTTGGCCTGTGCGGCTGGCCCTTTAAGCGGGTTATTTCTCCAGTGTGGATGCAGCCCTAGTTTTGCTAAGTTTCTATGAGCGACTGGTTGGCTACTATGGGAACCGTATGCTGGACCACGCAAGCCTTCTCTTCCATCTGCAACTTGGCTCTTTATGCAGCAGTGCTTTAAATAAATTAACCCCATTATTCTCGGTTGTGCTAAGTCTTGCCCTCCCAAAACGCTCTTAAAGAGAGACTTTGGAGTTTTTCACACGGGAGGAATGCCTCTTGATTTCAAATGAAAAGGAAGTGGAGCCAGAACGCATTCACATGAATTCGCTAGTTCAGAGAATTTACGTGAATTCGAATTGCGTTCGAACTGGCTTCCCATTGCCCCAAAATAGCTTCCCATTGCCCCAAATTGCGTGTGATCACCTCTCCCGCATTAACGTGAAACCCCATGGTGACAATCAAAGCACCCGAGAGATGGCCATCCTGCCTCTTTAAAGACCTCCAATGAAGCAGACTGAGATCCTCATCTGCTGATATGCTGATGAAATGGTTTTCTTTCAGAATTAAGTGGGGGAATGGTTTTGCCTTTCAGTTCATTTCTGTGCCAAGAAAAAACTGACATTTAATTTCCACAGGTGAGGAGGTTACTGTTCAGCAAAGGATTATGGCCATGGGTTGCAGCTGTGTCAAGCTTAGATTTCATTTTGTTAGCTGTGGCCCAGCTTTCTAGTCTATTCAGGTCATTTTGAATCTTGATCCTGTCCTCTGGGGTATTAGCTATTCCCCCTAATTTGGTATCATCTGCAAATTTGATAAGTATGCTCCCAATTCTGTCATCCAGGTCATTGATAAAGATGTTGAATAGCACTGGGCCCAGGACAGAGCCCTGTGGGACCCCACTGGTCACTTCTCTCCAGGATGAAAAGGAGCCATTATTGAGCACCCTTTGGGTTCGGCCGGTCAACCAATTACAGATCCATGTAACAGTTACCTTGTCTAGCCCACATTTTACAAGCTTGTTTGCAAGAATGTCATGGGGAACCTTGTCAAGGGCCTTACTGAAATCAAGATACAGTATGTTGGTGCTACTTCCTGTTACATACCAGAATAGTGTCATTTCAAATAACTTTCCCTTGAGCTTAAAGTTTGGCAAAATCTGAATAAGTACTGTATGTACAATTGATTTTCATTTTGTTTCTTTTTCTATCAACAGATAGATGTAAGCAGAAGCCACAAGAATTACTGGAAACAGAGTGCATTTAAAACTGCATTAATGGACTTCAAACATATATACAGAAAATCATGTTCTTTCACACAAGCTAGTTATGAAAAAAAGAAAGACACGGATGGAGTTATGTTTCTATCATTCAGTAAGACAAAAACCAACAAAAACAGCCAACTTATGGACAAAAGTAATTTAAACACTTTGGTGGTGCGTTGTCCATGTTTGAAAGAATTGACTGTTTCATTCTAAGACACTTTATGATGTTTGGATGTTGCTGAGATTCTGAATATGATTACATAAAAAGACCCTTTATTTTAAGAAGTTTTTCTGACTGAAGTGCTTCTGAGGATTTACTTATTTTGAGAATTGTCTGGTTGTAAGAATGAAGTTATCTATGAGATTTATGTTTGTGAGAGTGAAAACATGCATTCTCCTTTCTGTTTCCAAGGATCTTTATTTCTGATTTTTTTAACCAACCTATCATAGAACCATAGAATTGGAAGAGACAACAAGAGCCATCCAGTCCAACCCCCTGCCATGTAATGAAGGCACTCCCAACAAATGGCTATCCAACCTCTGTTTAAAAACCTCCAAGGAGGGAGACTCCACCATTCTTTGGCAATGTACTCCACTGTCGTACAGCTCTTAGTGTCAGGAAGTTCTTCCTAATATTGAGGTGGAATCTCTTCCTGTAGTTTGCATTCATTGCTCTGTGTTCTGGTCTCTGGTGCAGCATAAAACTTGCTTGCTTCATCCTCATGTGACATCCCTTCATGTATTTAAACCTGGCTATCATGTTTAAAGTTGTAAACGTGAGGGCTATGTTTAGTCCCCATTCCTTGTCTTTGAATCAGCTCTGAGTTGTACTGTGGTATGAATTCTTGTCTGGCTCAAGTAAATCCAGCTGGCAAAGTATGGGCAGCACTTCTGGCCCTGACTGCAAGTTCCTTGCCTTCCAGAATTCTTTTGTGTGTTGTCCCCATATCATTCACTTCTGCCCTTTAGACTCATGAGGGTATTTAAAAAACAATAACATGCCTGGAAAAGGGGTGGGGAGCCAGCTAAAGGGATAGGAGCGCATGTGGTCCTGCTCCTCCTCCTCCCCTTTAAGTGACTTCCTAAAGGGGCAGTTACTTGCAGTTTTTCCACATGTGAAGCTCTTGTGCCCCTAGCCCTTGTGAATGTGGAGGGACAACTGTAGTTAAATGCCTGTACTGCAAGCCACAAGGCTGTGAGTTGGATCCCAGGGGCTCCAAGGTCCACTCAGCTTTGCATCGTTCGGTAGGATGCTAAAATGAGTACCTAGCTTGTTGGGGGCAATTAGCTTACACATTGTAAATTGCTTAGGAAGTGTTACTTCACTGATAAGCAGTATCGAAATATATTTGCTAAATGTGCTTTCATCTTCTCCTTTTCATCCCTTCTTCTACCAGAAAGAGTCATTTTTACTATCTTCATATTACCTTCACAAAGTCCCCACTGCTCTTTTAATTATTGTAATCTAAACCAGTTGAGGACAGGAGCATTAGCCATTCCAGAAGAAGGGTGTCTCACCAAAATGCTTAAGATTTAGATTGGATAAAAGGGAAACAATGCTTTATTCAGAGATGACTGGGAAGAGGGAAAGACAATTTCCAGAGTAACATGTGTGGATGTTTTACCAAAGAATATAAAGTTTAGAAATCTTGCACTGGTCATCTGGTGAACACTTAATCCTGATGTGTTTGTACACAATGCAATATAAATGCCATATAAAAAACAAACAAAAAAATAATCTTGGATATTTCTGCCAGCTATTGTAGAATCTTGAATATTTTATACCAGATAATGCTGTTGAGTTCTTTGCTGCTAAAACAAATCTGTAAAGCTACAAATTTATACACTGGTCCCTCCATATTCACTGGTGTTAGGGGTGAAGGACCCCTGTAAATGTGGAAAAACCATAAATTAAAAACAACAACACTATGGCCTGTTACAGACTGCCAAAATAAAGCTGTTTCGGGTCTCTTTGGAGGTATGCTATTTAAATGATGCAGAGTCTGGAGGTCGCACCAAAGCGACACTCCATTCCTAAGCACTGGAGTGCAGCTTTGGTGCAGCTTCCGGATTCTTAGGATGCATGCATCATTTAAACAGCATACCACCAAAGAGACCCGAAGCAGCTTTATTTTGGCAGTCTGTAACAGGCCTATTTTTACCTAGGAGAACACCTCTCTAGGAATCCCCAGGTCCTCCAGTACAACTCTGTGGTCAACATCTGCCATAAATTGATCATAGAATCCTGCTGGCGGACCTACAAATGCCTACAGAAGTGATTTCTCTAGGAACATCTTGGTTCTTCAGCACAGTTCTATGGTCAACTTCTGGCAGAGTTGTGCTGGAGGACCTAGCAATTCCTAGAGAGAACATATTAATCAAAACTGCAAATAATCAGATATGCAAAAATCAAAGCTGCAAATGTGGAGGGCCAGCTGTATTGGGTTTGATGGAAACTTAATCACACTTCAAATTGTTGTGTACCCTGAAGTCATTTCCAATTTATGATGACTTAAGGTGAACCTATCATGGGGACTTTGGAAGATTTCTTCAGAAGGGGTTTGCTTTTGCCTTCCTCAGAGATCTAAATGCCACTTGTGTGGTTTTCCATGAATGAGTGGGGATTTAACCCTGGTCTCCAAAGTAGTAGTCCAGTGCTGAAATCACTACACCACACTGGCTCTCTCATACTTTATTGTACTCACTAAATTCAAAGGAACATTATATTCTCACAACTTGAGTGTCACTGATTTCAATGAGAATTAAGTTAGTTGAGACTAAGTCATGAGAAGGCAAGACTCATTAGAAAAGTCAGTAATGCTAGGAAGGTGGAGGTTTCTCTCATGTATTTTGTGCATTTTGGTTGTCCCTAAAAAGCAGTATTTTGTGAATTTTGGATGTTATTATACTTTGCAGTAGCCCCTTGACTATCTTTTATTCCCTTTCCCGTTTGGAACAGGTCTGGTTTTTAGTTTTTCCCCACTGTGGAGGAAAAGTTGGAGGCCACCTCATGCTGGCAGGCATACAATAATGCATCACCTTCCACCCCAACCTCCTATTCTTCCTTTTGTTGCTGTTGCTGTGTGTCTTCAAGTGGTTTCTGACCTATGGCAACCCTAACTCAGACCTCTGGAGACCAGGGTTCTAATTCTCACTGGGCCATTGAAACCCACAGGGTCACACTCTCTCAGCTTCAGAGGATGGCAATGGCAAACTGGCCATTGAAGAAACTGGCCAAGAAACTTTAATGATAGGTTCACCCTGTATTGGAGGTGACCTGAAGGCACACAACAACAACAAAGACTGCATCCACACTGCAGAAATAATCCACTTTGACACCACTTTTGGTGTCACCATGGCTCAATGCTATGAAATTCTGGGAATTGTAGTTTTGTGAGACCTATAGCCTTTTCAGTCAGGGAGCTCTGGTCAGTGTCACAATAAACTACATTTCCCAGAATTCCATAGCATTGAGCCGGGGCAGTTAAAGCGGTCTCAAACTGGGTGACTTTTCTGCAGTGTGTGTTTGGGTGGGCCTAGTGAGCCATGAATTCTTTCTCGCGGCGCGCGGGGATGACGCCATCAGCGCTGGTTTCCTAGGCAATCAACTGAGGCCTACTCCAGGCGCCAGGCCATCCAATAGAGCTGATGATAACAAATAAAGCAGAAGCAATGGCCGGGCGCCGGGGCAGGACGGGGCCGCTCCAGAGCGTGCTGCGCCGGAGCCGAGAGCTACGGGAGCAGGTTGTGTCCCGCCTTCCTGCTGCTCCTTTCCCGGAGAAAGAGCCATGGAGGATGGGAAGGAGACTGAGGATGACAAATGCCTTCTTGAATCTCGGGCTGCATCCACATTGGTGCAATAACCCGGTTTGGCATCGCTTTAAGTGTCCTGGCTGTTTGCTATGGAATTCTCGGAGTTGGAGTTTGTTGTGGGCCCAGAGCGGAGCAAAGCGCGCTCTGGGCCCACAACAAACTCCAACTCCCAGAATTCCATAGCAAACAGCCAGAACATAGTTAAAGCGGTGCCAAACCGGGTTATTGCACCAATGTGGATGCAGCCTCTCTCAACACAAGAGCCTTATCTGTCCCAAAACACACTGTAGAAATAACCCAGTTTGAGACCTCTCTAACTGCCCTGACTCAGTGCTAGGGAATCCTGGGAATTGTAGTTTGTGCGCGCGCTGTCTCTCTGACAGAGAAAAGGCTAAATGTTTCACAAAAACTACAATTCCCTGAATCCCCTGAGCATTGAGCCAGGGCAGTTAAAGCGGTCTCAAACTGGATTATTTCCCCAGTGTGTTTTGGACCTAGGCCTGCCTCCACATAGCAGAAATAATCTGGTTTGATTCTACTTTTAACTGCCCTGGCTCAGTGCTAGGGAATTGTGGGAACTGTAGTTTTGTGAGACATTTAAGAGCGCTCTGGTGGCCGAACAAACTACATTCCCAGAATTCCATAGCACTGAGCCAGGGCAGTTAAAAGTTATTTATTTCTGCAGTATGGACACAGTCTTTGTTTTTTTTTTTGTGCTTTCAATTTGCCTCTGACTTAAGGCAAACCTATCATTAATGTTTTCTTGGCAAGTTTCTTCAGAGGAGGCTTGCCATTGCCACTTTCTGAGGCTGAAAGAGTGTGACTTGCCTAAGGTCACTCTGTGGGTTTCAGCTTTAGGGTGCATCTACACTGTAGAAATAATGCAGTTTGACACCACTTTAACTGCTGTGGCTCTGTCCTACATAATCCTGGGACTTGTAGTTTGGCGAGGCACAAGCACACTCTATGGCAGAGAAGGCTAAAAGTCTATGCAAAACTACGAATCCCAGCAATCCATAGAATGGAGTTACAGTACTTGAAGTAACCAGATGTCCTAACCGCAAAGGTGGATGAGGCGCTTTAAAAGGTAGAACATTCAAGAAGAAGGTAAGGTGACCAAAGAAGATATTAAAACACTCATATAATTAAAAATGCATGCTTCTTAGTCATGTTCCAAACGGAGGACGTTTTGGAATTCCTCCAGGACAAGGAGGATGTCTGGCCACCCTGTGTCAAACTGCATTATTTCTGCAGTACAGATGCAGCTTTTTTGTTTCAGGATTTGTAAGCTACAGTCTACCCACTTCTTTGTCAGATGCATGATTCTGAGTAATGTGAAGTATCTGAGGCACAGAGGTATACAGCCCGTGAAAAAGTGCGTTGTAAGAAATCTTTCATTTTTTACAGGACTCTTGGTTGTTTTGGCTGCAGTAGGCTAATGTTGCAAATAAATATACTGGCTGACAAGGGGTATATCCTGGCTTGGCCATGCAAACCCACTGGGTGACATTCGGCAAGTCACACTCTCTCAGCCTCAGAGGATGACAATCGGGGGGCCCCTCCCCGAAGAAACTTTTCAAGAAATCTCTGTGATAGCTTCACTTAGGGTTGCTATAAGTTGGAAACTATTTGAAGGCACACAACAGCAGCAACAACAAATGGGTATTTATTTTTTGGCATAAAGACATGCTGATGAACATGTACTAATCTAGAATTCAAAGATATAGTTGTGTTAGGGGCCAAACAGACAGGCCAAAATAAAGCTGCTTCAGGTCACTTTAGAGGTATGCTGTTTAAATGCTGCATGTATCCTAAGAGGCTGGAAGCCACGCCAAAGCCATGCTCCAGTCCTAAGGACTGGAGCACAGCTTTGGCACAGTGTAGTGTAATGGTTTGAGCATTGGACTATGACCCTGGAGATCAGGGTTCAGATCTCTGTTCAGTCATAGAATCATAGAGTTGGAAGAGACCACACGGGCCATCCAGTCCAGCCCCCCTGCCATGCAGGAAATCCAAATCAAAGCATCCCTGACAGATGGCCATCTAGCCTCTGCTTAAAGACCTCCATGGAAGGAGACTCCACTACACTCCGAGGGAGTTTGTTCCACTGTCGAACAGTCCTTACTGTCAGTTAGTTCCTCCTAATGTTGAGGTGGAATCTCTTTTCCTGCAGCTTGCATCCATTGTTCCGGGTCCTGTTCTCTGGAGCAGCAGAAAACAAGCTTGCTCCCTCCTCAATATGACATCCTTTCAAATATTTAAACAGTGCTATCATATCACCTCTTAACCTTCTCTTCTCCAGGCTAAACATCCCCAGCTCCTTAGGTTGTTCCTCATAGGACATGGTTTCCAGACCTTTCACCATTTTAGTCGCCCTCCTTTAGACACGCTCCAGTTTCTCAACATCCTTTTTAAATTGTGGTGCCCAGAACTGGACACATTATTCCAGGCGGGGCCTGACCAGAGCAGAATATAGTGGCACTATTACTTCTCTTGATCTAGAAACCCACTGGGTGACCCTGGGCAAGTCAAATTCTCTTAGTCTCAGAGAATGGCAAAGGCAACTCCTTTTGAATAAATCTTGCCAAGAAAACCCTTTGATAAGTTTGTCTTGGTGTCCGTAAGTCAGACACAACGTGAAGACACACGACAACAAGAATGTTCTGTTATATGATATCACAATAAGAATTAACACTAGAGCATTCATGAAAATCGAGTGTTTCATAGGGGAGAAGTATGTGCAGACCCTGATGAAGTCAAACTTTATATTAATATGGCTTTGGTTATTATTCATACACGCATGCACATATATAGATTTGAAATATTTAGGTTACATTCATATATCCACTTGTTTGGGACTTATTCTGAATGCAATGAAATTTACTTCTGAGCTGTTGTGAGCTTTTTATGCTATTCTTTAGTGCTTGCTAGGTGCAAACAGCTTCCCAAAGAGTTTCACAAAGCATCAGTTTAAAAAAAAAATAGTCCCAGGAACAGAAAAAAAACTATGCATTTGGGATAAAATTACATGAATATACAGCATTATATTGTACTGGGCATAGGCTGGATTTTTTTGAGTCATTTCTTTCACCTGCTTAAAGACGTGGTGGCTGTATTAGTTAAATTGCTGTCTGATTTTGAATCATCACTTACAATACAATCTAATGCATGTGTACTGTGAAGTTCCTCTGAATTTACTGTGACTTATTATGTGGTAAGAGTGAATGTTGTAGATTTGGACTGCAATCTATACCTGAGGATAAGTCCAAATGAACTTAGTGGATTTGGCTTCTAGGCAGATACATACAAAATTTTACTGTTAATGATTTCTCTGATCTGTGATATTGAATACTGGTGGCGGAGAGAGGAAGCTAGCAATGTGATGACCTTGTGTGTGTGCATGTGCCTTCATGTTGCCTGTTGACCTATGGTGACTCCATGAATTTCATAGGGTTTTCTTAGGCAAGGAATGTTAGAGTTAGTTTCGCCCATTTTTCCTCTGAAATATCGCCTACAACATTTGATATTCATTGATGCTCTACCACCCAAGTACTGACCAGGGCTGACCCTATTTGTCTTCCAAGGTCAGATGGGATCTGGTATATTGACATACACTGAATACTAATAAATGACACAGCTTATATGTGTGTACACTAATGCATGACTATAATTCACAACGGGAATGCTCATACTTGTGGCAAGTCTAAACCAAGACCAGCTCCTCTGGAAGTTTTTGCTCATTAAGATTTACATATGTGAAGCTGTATAGATGTTTTTCTCTGACAAATTGCATCTTGTTCTTAAAATATTTTAGGTGAGTGCTTTGCTTCAAGAAAGCAAAGAACCAGGGACCCAAGACTCTGAAAAAAGGAAAAGCCTTCACCAGAGGTAGTGTATATATGTTAGAAATGCCTTTTGTTAGTAGCAATGCAAATGTATTACATGTCAGAATCACAAAAATATTTTTTTTGTTTTTTGTGGGTTTTTTGGGCTATGTGGCCATGTTCTAGAAGAGCTTCTTCCTGACGTTTTGCCAGCATCTGTGGTTGGCATTTTAGAAGATGCCAGCCACAGGTGCTGGCGAAACGTCAGGAAGAAACTCTTCTAGAATATGGCCATATAGCCTGAAAAACCCACAAAAATTATGGATGCTGGCCATAAAAGCCTTCGACTTCATATAATTTATTCATTGTTATTAGTTTGGATGGTAATCTAAAAGTATTCAGATTGGATGGTCCTCTAAAAGCATTCTCATGTATAACCCTAAGCATAGTTACTTGGAAGGAAATTGCATTGATATCTGCAGGAGTTACTTCTAGACATACAGCTTGCATTTGATATGTGTGATAAAATGTTATTTGCTGAAAGACATAAATGAATGTAAACACTTGAGGCAAAGCTATTGTGTTAGAGGAGTGACGAGATTTGTTCTCAACTGTAAAGAAACCTAGTGTATCTAGATAAAATTCTTTTTCTTAGAGATAGTGCATAATGATTTTATTTGTTAAAGAATAACAGTATATTAAAGAATAAAGAATGTTCTAGCAGGGTGTGTAGAACAAAGTACACACACACTCTCTCTCTCTCTCCCCCTCTCTTTCTTTTCTCTCTGTTTTTCAGATGATAGCCCCTATGGTGTTAAATTTGGAAAGGTAGCATATATACTCATGCACAATTTATATTGATCAGGCTGGGCTCGAGTGGGTTTAATATCTTTAGATGTTGCTTTGACATGCTTTGATACTCAGGAACTGAGTATACTCACTGCTATTCCCTAGCCAGGAGAGTCCATTAAAGTACTATAGTGTCATTTCTTCATTTCAAACTGGCTTCAGAGCGGGATATGGAGTTGAGACTGCCATGGTTGCCTTAGTTGATGATCTCCGTATAGGCATCAACAGGGGAAGTGTGACCTGGTTGGTGCTTTTGGACATCTTAGCGGCTTTCAATACCATAGACCATGATATCCTTCTGGAACGCCTGAGGGAATTGGGTATCAGGGGCACTGCGCTCCAGTGGTCCCAATCTTATCTCTCGGGCAGATTCCAGATGGTGCAGTTGGGGGACACTTGTTCCTCTAAGAGGGAACTGACATCTGGTGTCCCTCAGGGAGCTATTTTGTCCCCCACTTTGTTCAACATTTACATGAAACCGCTGGGACAGATCATCCGGAGACACGGGGCGCGGTGTTATCAGTACGCTGATGACACCCAAATATGTTTCTCTGTGTCTCCGACTGATGCAGTGACTAAGGATGGCGTCTCTCCTCTGAATGCCTGCCTGGAATCAGTAATGGGCTGGATGAGGGAAAACAAACTCAGTCTGAATCCAGAGAAAACGGAAGTACTGGTTATAGGTTCCCCAGGCCTGGGGAAGAAAATTTATCCACCTATCCTGAACGGAGTCACACTTCCCCTGAAGGATGAAGTTTGCAGTTTA
>NC_056522.1:23236862-23244726 GCF_019175285.1 Sceloporus undulatus | reverse complement strand
TCCGGAGACACGGGGGCGCGGTGTTATCAGTACGCTGATGACACCCAAATATGTTTCTCTGTGTCTCCGACTGATGCAGTGACTAAGGATGGCGTCTCTCCTCTGAATGCCTGCCTGGAATCAGTAATGGGCTGGATGAGGGAAAACAAACTCAGTCTGAATCCAGAGAAAACGGAAGTACTGGTGATAGGTTCCCCAGGCCCGGGGAAGGAAATTTATCCACCTGTCCTGAACGGGGTCACACTTCCCCTGAAGGATGAAGTTCGCAGTTTAGGAGTACTTCTGGACTCGTCTCTGCAGTTGACATCTCAAGTAGATGCGACGGTCAGAAGTGCTTGCTATCAACTTTGGTTGATACGTCAACTGTGACCCTACCTGGGCCAAAGGGACCTTGAAACTGTGGTACATGCTCTGGTAACCTCTCGATTAGATTTTTGTAATACGCTCTACATGGGGCTACCCTTGTACCAAGCCTGGAAGCTTCAGTTAGTACAAAACATGGCAGCCAGACTGGTCACCGGTGCATCCAGGTTTGACCATATAACACCTAAGCTGAAAGATCTTCACTGGCTGCCTATTCGCTTCCGGGCACAATACAAGGTGTTGGTTATTACCTATAAAGCCCTACATGGCTTGGGCCCAAGTTACTTGAGGGACCGCATCTCCCCATATAATCCACCCCGCACACTCAGAACATCCGGGAAGAGTCTTATGGAAATTCCACCTTCCAAATATGTTTCTACATCCCAGATAGCCTTTTCAGTGATGGTCCCGTGAATCTGGAATAGTCTTCCTGAGGAGCTCCGTTTGATGACCCCCCTAGAAACATTTTTAAAAAGGCTTAAAACCTTACTTTTTTGTCAAGCCTTCCCCCCCCGATAAATGAAGTTGTGTATGTTGATGCCATTGATTCCCTGCCTTACCATGCTGTATGACTGTGTTTTAAATTTTGTATAATTGGTTTTTATCTAGAGATGTTTTATAACTTTTTTATGGTTGTAATGGTTTTCTACGGCTGTAAACCGCTTTGATCTGTGGAAAAGCGGTATACAAATACAATTTATTATTATTATTATTATTATTATTATTATTATTATAGTTGAAAATTGTATGGCGGATCTGATAAAAGTTAAACACAAAGCAAAATTTTGGCCTTGAGAGCTTTTGTTATGGTTGTATATGCTATATATGAAATGCAACCTTTTCTTTTGTTGTAGATGTTTGGAGTTGAAGAAATCTGTAGATGAAAATGCCTTTGCTCTTCAGAACCTGAAGAAGGTAAGTGTTTTAGATGCACTCCTTTCTTTTTCCTACAAAAGAAGTTGAAGAGAAAGTTAAAAAGAAATACAGTGGACCCTTGTTATACACTGGGGTTTGGATCCAAGATCCCCTGTGGATAACAAAATCCGTGGATGCACAAGTCCCATTAAATATAATGACATAGCAAAATGGTGTCCCTTATAAAAAATGGAAAATCAAGGTTTGATATTTGAAATTTATACTTTTTTTGAACATTTTCAAACTGTAGATGCTTGAATCTGTGTATAAGAAAGGCCTACTGTGTCTCTTGGCTGGATCATAATATTGCAACTTTTATCTTGTCCAGTTCACTCTATATATAATCCTCTGGGTTTATGTCCCAAAATGAGTGTATGCAGCTTTGACAGCTACTTATCTGGTACTGGTAGAATTCAGCTGAACTGAACGAGAGAAGCTGGTAGCATAAGTTTTCATGGACTTTAGCCTCAGATGAATGTTTAGCAAGTTGAGTCTAGCTTAAGTCAGATGCATCTGAGGAAGTAGACTCAAGTCTGTGAAAGCTCATGCTACCAACTTCTCTCTTTCAGTTAGGGCCAGTACAGACCGGCATGAAAAGCTGGCTTCCAGCTGGCTTGGAGCTATGGCATACGCATGCCGCATGCTCCCAAGACACTCAGAAGCTGGGTTCACACCGCCCAGTTGCCTGTCCGGCAGCCGGATTCAAGGCACCCGGGTGGTGCGGCCATAGGAGTGTCATAAAGCTGCAGCAGGGTGGGAAAAGCCAGCGTTTTGCTGGCTCAGGAAGGAGCAGCATTTTGCCACTTCTTTTAGGGCTGGCAGAAAGGTGGATTGGGGCCATGGTGTGTGGTTGCAGTGGCCCTGACTCGGTTCTTTCAAGGGCGATCTGTTTTGCCCCTTAGTCTCAAAGGTGCTACAAGATCCCTTTGCATACTAATGAGCCAATATTGTTAAGCATATCTCAAAGAGAAAGAGTAGGTTTCTTTTTCAGTAGATAATAATCTGAGTATTTGCATGCCATTACGATGACTTTCCTTGGAATGTGATAATACAAGGCTATACTAAATCAAATTGAGTTCAGATCCCATGAACATGGGATATTTTCAGCAATTTATTGTATTGTTATCTCATAGTCAGATGAACCTGCACCTGTGGGAAATTATTATCAGAGAAAAGAAGAAGAAGAACAAGAGTTGCTAAAACTTTCTCAGCAGCTAGAGAAACTTACTGCAATCCTTAGCTGTGAAAATGTGATTAAGGGCTCCAATGTGTAAGTATATTAACAATATTTAATCAGACATACAGTAAGTCCCATTGAATCACATGAGCTTTACTGCGAATGAAGTATGCATGGAAGTACATCCTAAACTTATTGCATTTATTAGCCAGAATTGGACAATTACAGGTTTGCTCCAATCTGAGCATGGTATCTTTTTTTAGAACCAATACTGTATAAAGCTTTCTTATAAGAGATACATAGTAATATGGCACTAATCCTTTGTTTCCAATAGTACTTTAGACTTGATTTAAGAGCTATGGTAGCTTAGATGACTAAATGCAATCAAAATATGAAATTGGAAAATCAAAGAAACACCTGCTTCTTTGATGAACCACTCCCATTAAATTATTGAGGGAAAAGACCCC
Source organism: Sceloporus undulatus (assembly GCF_019175285.1). Lineage (NCBI taxonomy): Eukaryota > Metazoa > Chordata > Lepidosauria > Squamata > Phrynosomatidae > Sceloporus > Sceloporus undulatus. Next base: position 23,241,804 of record NC_056522.1, on the reverse strand, counting down.
TAGGTATTGACTGCATCAAATAAACAATTGTTAAAGAGCCATGGCTTGTTTTGTTTTTTTCCTTTCTTTCTTTGTGATGAGAAAAGGAGAGACAGCCCAAAGACTAAGCTGGTAAATGAGCAGATTGAAGACGATGATGATAATGGTAGTGATGATGAAGAAGAAGATGAAAGTACACAAGATGAAGAAGAGGATGAGGAAGGTGAGAATGAGGAGGAAGATGATGACCATGATGACAGTGATGAAGACAAACTTGGAGATGATTCAGCTGTTCATTTTATCACTCTTGGTGATTTTGCAGCACAGCAAGAAGGGGACCTTATGTTTAAAGTAAGTAAAATGCTACATATTTAGATTTAGAAAATGGGTGCACTATACCAAATACTGTGGCTGTGTGGCATCAATTTGCTGTTGTGAAACTAGTGCAAACATTGCATATGTCAGTTATCTGTAGTCCACCCTAATATCCTCCTGAAGTGTGCAGCAACATTTTTTTATGCTGCTGCACTTATCTTGCAACCAGATTGTTGCTAGAATAGCAAACTTGATCTCTGCTGCTACATTGGTGGGATGTGTCTATTTAGCTCATGCTGCCTAGACGCAATGGTTGTTCACAATCCAGAATATTTGTTTTCTGGTGTATTGTTTAATAGGAACAGGTTGCCATTACTGCTATCATCACTCTCAGCAGTGTAACCCCTGGAGCGATTGTCAGTGCAGACAGGCTTACATAGTGTTATTGTCATGACTGATAATTTCTAACCACAGGGTTCTTTTTTTTTTTAAATACATATCTTTTTAGTTATTTATATATAATTTGGTCTGCTCTACACTGTTCCAAAAACCTCTCACATGGAGTGGTTAATAAAATGTGTGAATGTATAGTTATGGATGTGGATAAAGTTTTACCCCAAAACATTATTTTATCAAATGGCACTCTCTCCTCATCTAAGGGGTTTGACGCATGGGCCCAAATGCCCCTGTTCCCCTGGCCTGGTGTAGTCCTGTTTAGATGATGCAGACTAACAGCCCCAGGTTGGGGCAGAGCAAGGCAGGGCAAGCTTGCGGATTTGGCTTGCCCCAACCTGCCCTTGGTGAGGTTTGCTTCATGCTCCATTACATGCTGCTGCTGCTAGAGTTCTACTTGCAGATGTCAGTTATGGCCAGTGATGTCAGATGTGGGTGCCTGGCCATGTGGGTGAAGCCAAGCATCCCTTTCCTGCCCATACGGCTGCAGCAGGGCCTGCAGGTAAAATGTTCGTAGTCTTGATAGGTGAGGCTGCAGTGGTAGCAACAGCTCCACTGTGTGACAGTGGATGGGCATCTCGATATCTACCTGTCACCATGCTGAACCAGGTAGAGGTGGTGGCAGGAATGGGCTGGATTCACAGGCAGAATATGATGGGGTTGGCCTGTCATATCTTGCCTGTTCATTCGGTATCTAAGTAAATTGTAAGTAAATTGCTGCCATGGAGAGGCAAAAGTGAGGATGGGAATAGAAAGATATACTAAGTATGTTCCTATGACCCTGCTGTTTTTGAGTAGCTGGTGAAGAGTTTTTGTCCAATTTTTTCCCTTCTTTCGCTTTTCTAATTGCTGCACATCTATTTTGTTCTTATACATTCAATACAAACATTGAGAAGGAAGGCTGGGCTATCCCCTGCCTAAGTCTTATCAGGTTCTGTTTTTCCAGTTTGTCTCTCTAGAAATACTGTAGGAAAGAAGCAGAATGCAACATCAGGATTTTATACATGTGATGATGCATTTTGAAGTGTTGTTTTAAAAAAATTAATAGTAAGTGTTAAGTTAAATGGAACACATATTTAGGTTATTGTTTGTGAAACATCAGGACAAAGTTTGAGATCTGTCCAAACATTTGTTTCCACTCATTTAATTTTTTTATTAATATTCTAAACCCAGGATAAATCATCCATCTGTCATTACATTGTTTAGAGTATAGTATATTTCTTTAAAAAATAACCTTATTTATTTATTTATTTATTTAGGTATTTATATCCCGCCCTTCAGCCCTAATGGCTCTCAGAGCGGCTTACAATAATATTTTTAATCAGACAGTTCCCTGCCCTCAGGCTTACAATCTAAAAGACACGACACAAAAGGAGAAGGGAATGGTGAAGGGAAAGGGGATGAGGTCCAGTGGTTCTTCTCTCCCTCTGAGGCCTGGACCAAGGCAGATGGACTGGAGGGAGGGCTCTTCCTTCTTCCAGGCTAGTCCTGATGGAGCTGGACCTGCCTGGTGAACTCCATCTCAGGCCAGTGGATGGCTGTTATGGAGGGCGGAGTCTCCTGCCTCTCAGGCCAGTGGATGGCTGTTATGGAGGGCGGAGTCTCTTGCCTCTCAGGCCGGTGGATGGCTTCCATCCTTCCCTTTATTAATTATTCAACCTAAGTATAAATCCCTGCTAAAATTATTTCAGCATCATCTTTCTATCAAAATTTACAATGTTACCTGCATCTTACTAGAAATCTTCTTACATATTTTTCATTACAGAAGGACCTAATCTTTCAGTATTATCCAACCTAATTGTAATTGTAATTGTAATTGTCTAATTCTATTTCTCCTTCAAAAATTATGTCACATCTTTCACCAGTGAGTTTTCTTTAATAAAAAACATTGTCAATTTGTATCATGTCCATTAGTTTTACTAACCAGTCATCCTGTGTTGGTATAATTTGTATTTTTCAGTTTTTTGCATATACAGTCCTTGCCACTGTGATCATATATAGTATTATTTTCTCATGTTTTCTTTCTGATAGTTTATCTGTTGCATTTAATAAGTAGAGTTTTGGTTCCATTTCCGTATTTATCTTCAGTATTTTAGTTATTATATCATATATCTGCTTCCAATATTTCTTAATTTTTTACATGACTACCATCATCTGTCCAAAAATTTGATTTTCTTTGTATTTACATACCCAACTGTAGCATCATCTACAGTACTATTTTATATCCCCAGTAAAAAGTGGGATAATTTTTTTGGGGAAATAACAAAGTAGGCTAGTTCTTTTGTTACCTTTTTTCAGCACCTACAGCAAATGACAAACGCACCTCTGAGCATGTCTTGCCTAAGAAAACCCTGTAAAATTTGTGGGGTCACCATAAGTTGACAGACAACTTTAAGGCACATACATACTTAGCAGAAAGTCTCTTTAAACACTGCAATATTAATATAGTTTTCTTTGTTTTTCATTTTCTCTTTCCAATATTGAAGAAAGGTGAAGTTCTTCTCATACTTGAGAAAAAATCTGATGGTTGGTGGTTGGGTCAGAATTCCAAAGGAGAGAGAGGACTTGTGCCTAAAACCTATCTCATGGTTGGTATCCTTATCCTTTCTTTCTGTCCAGTTTCTGCTTTAGAAAACTTATTATTGTTGGATTCTGTCCACATTCATGGGACAGTTGGCTTACAGAAATCTAAATGAAAACAAGGAAATCTAGATGAAAACAATATTTTGCACGGTGTCTTGAAGAAGTCTGGATCTTGTAATGTACAATTAAGGTTGGCCATATTTAAGTAATCCTGGTTGACCTCATAAAGAAATGCAGCTGGCAACTTGGTTTTCAGCCCGGAAATTTCCCACTTGTGCTTAGCAGTCATAATATATCTTATATTCCCATTACAAAAAAGAGTTTATAATGTGGTTATTGAACTATGGTAACTTTTTAGGTAAGTGACAAAGAAGGCAAAATTCAAGAACAAAATGAGGAGGAAACAGAAGAAGACATAGAAGTAACAGATGAGACAGCAGGAGGAGCCACAATTATGAAAAGGTAAAGATTCAGGGGTTTTATACACAGATACATTGCCACCTTGCGTGATGTGGTATTATCCAGTACAGAAGCAACCACTTCTCTTAGAACTCTACTCATTTTGAGGGGTGCACTAAAATTAAATAAACAGATAATGTCTTTAATACTGTGATTCATTTTGGATTGTCTAAAAAAAAAGAGAGACAAAATGATGACCAGGAATTCTAGAGACAAAGGGGCCATACAGTCTACCTTTTACCCCGGATCAGGAACTGAATTATGCACATGAAGTTCATATTTGCCCCAAATCTCCCACAAGCGAATCAGAGGCTTGCACAACTTTTTCGGGGCAAATGCCCTTAGCACGGGTCATTTGGAATCGGGGTAAAAGCTGTATCTTTTGAAAAAGCTCAGGTTCGGCAAATATGAACTTGCCCCCGATCATAATCGGGGCAAGTTCAGGGGAGGGGTTTAGGTCAGAGGGAGGGCAGTGGGCAGAACATTCCCTCCCCTACATCGGGGAGAAGGAGGAGGAGGAAGGAGCCAGAGGAAGGATGCAAAAAAGGGCAATCGGTGTGACAGGATGCAAAGGGCATTCGGGGTGATTGACAGGGGATGCAAAGGGCACTCAGAGGGAGGGCAGAGGGGGGAAATGGAGAAAGGGTGCCAAGAGTGATGGAGGAGGAGGAGGAGGAGGAGGAGGAGGATGAAGGAGCTGGTGGGGAAGAAGGGGGCCATGGAGGGCAATCTGTAATGGAGCAGGAGGAGGAGAAGGAAGGAGCAGGACGAAGGGTCAATTCAGGGCAGGTCAGAGGGAGGGCAAAGAATGGAACAAGCCTCTCTCTTGCACCAGGCAGCTTTCTCTTCTTAATTTTTAAAAATTATTTTTGGTAGACTATGCTCATGTTTTTTGCTACAGGTAGATAGATATATAGATAGAATGTGCCTGCCTGCCTGTTCACTTTCCCTTTCAGTTCCTTGCTTCCAGCAGCACTTTGCAGGAGGCTTTTTTTCTTTTGCGAATGCTACAATGCGAATATTACAAACATTTCTCTTTCCAATTTGGCAAATTGATATAGAATGCTTTTGCTACTATCTGTAAAGAATTCAGGGGTAGCTGAGGGAAAGCAAAGGATGCATGGCATCCTTTTCTGGCATTCCGAGGTGAGAT
>NC_056522.1:23188787-23236852 GCF_019175285.1 Sceloporus undulatus | reverse complement strand
TTATTATTATTATTATTATTATTATTATTATTATTATTATTATTATTATTATTATTACATGTATATGAGGCATTCTGGGGTGGCAAGAAGGGAAGATGCAGGATGCAGAGATGGCATTAGATTGCATTTTGGGGTTGAAAACGGGGCCAAGGGAAGATCCATAATCTGCAGTGACCCTTGTCGTCCTCCAAGTCCTCCTCATGACTGGCCATGACACTTGGAGCCTTAACAGATTGGCATCAAAGGCCAGCATCGGGGCAGAGTGGGGGCGTGGCATCCACATGACGCACACCCCAACTCTGCCCCCATGCAACATGACGTCGTGTGCCACTACTTCCAGATGACGCAGTGCCAAAGGAGCGCTGAAAAGCCACGGCGCTGGCGGCTATGGCTCCCTTTCCGCTGTGCAAAAAGGAGCCACTTTTTGTAGCTCCTTTTTGTGCCATGGAAAGGCCAGATCAGGGCTGAAGCATGTAGTTGCCGCAGCCCCGATCCAGCTCTAAAAGGGGTGGCCTGTTCAGCTACTTAGTATAGTTTATAATTTGATCAGCTGACATGCATACTGAGTGCCATATATATTTTTTGCAGAAAATTTGACTTGTGAGTTTGTGTTATTTTGATTTTGTCATATTCTTATTTATATCTATATTTTACAGGACAGATTCACATTGGAGTGCTGTTAAAAAGGCTATCACAGAGGTAAGACTGTATTTTATCTCTCTCTGTGTGTGCATGTATGTTGGTGAGTGCATGTGCACCTTCAGTAATTTTTGGAAGACCTTATTTTTGTCAGTTGCTTTAAACAGGCATAAAGGGTCCATCCATCTTCGTATTCAAATTTGTTAAATAGGCTGTATGAATTTCTCAGTTAGCAAGGTAGGAACGGTTATAATGTTTTAGTTGAAAAAAAACCCAGAATATATGAAGGTTTGTTCAAAAGTAATTACCTTACTATGTTCTCTGGGTTTTAGGTAAGTGTGAAATGCAGGGCATTTTTGTTTGTTTGATCAGTTTGCCTGGTTTGCCTAAAAATTTGAGACTATTACAGTGACAAAGCTGAACTGATAAACAGCAGATATATTGGGAGATGAAAAATCTTTTTTCTAATTAAACAGAATAATACCTTAGATGCACTGACAACTATGGGAGCTGTTCCTGCAGGATTTCGACCTTCAACGCTTGCACAACTCTTGGAAGAAGGTATTAATTAATTATATTTTGTTTACTAATTTCATAACCTGTCTTTTACCCAGCATGGGACCAAGGTAGTTGACAATATAGGTAGGAGTTCTGTATAGCTGTTTCATTAAACTTGTAAAGCAGATTTCCCTAAAGAGATATGGTTGTTGACTAAGAGATAAGTAGAACTTTAACTGCAGAATGTAATCCCTGCTAGCAATTTTGTGGGTTTAAAAATGTATTTTATTATCATATTCATTCATTTTTATGTTGTGTACAGCAGTGATGTAAAAACCTTTTAACAGAGTTTAATGTACAAATGTACTTGTCCAAGAATTGGTTTTATTATTTTTCTTCTTCTCAAGTGTACACTTAGTGCTAAAAACTGGGTTTGCTATATGATGTGTTGTCCTAGGAACAAATATGTGGTATTATTTTTTAAGATTGACAAAATTTACCAAGTCAGTTTTAAAACTGGGATGCCAGCTGTTACTGCAATTTTGTGATTTATAAAATTGATAAAAAGAAAGTGGAGCAAAACCATTTTAAAAAGCACACCTTGTTCTTCTAGGGATTCACTTTCGAGCTTCTTACTTCCTACAACCTGTACTCACATCTTCCAATCTTTCTTTTCGCGATCTAGTGTGGAACCCTGAAAAAGCCACTGTAAGTTTTTGTTCTTAACAAAATTACATAATGCTTGATATCTTTGGGGTAATAGATGATAAGGAAGTTGTTCTTTCTGATGAGTTTTGGTTGAGAAATATAGTAGACAGTGTAGCTGTAAAATTATTTTTTCTTACTGTTAGGTTACCTGCAGTATTATGTTTTGACCATTTTGCAGGTTGAACATTAAAAACTAATGTTTGCAATTTGAAAGATATAAAATATCTCTTTTTGCCCTTGTGGCCATTTGTATTAATTAATTTTGTACCTAGATGTAAATAGTCATCTACAGAATAGGCAAGCAGCATTTCAAAGGAGACGTTTTGCTGGGTCTTTTTCATGTTTATGTATTTTATGAAGGAACAGGAATAATATACAGGAGTGTGGTTCATGTATTTTATGGCACTTCTCTACTTAGTGTTTGGAAATGCACATCATAGAATCATAGAGTTGGAAGAAACCTTAAGGCTATCCAGTCCAACCCTTTGCCATACAGGAACACATAATCAAAGCACCCCATCCAGCCTCTGTTTAAAAACTTCCAAAGAAGGAGACTTCACCACACTCTGAGGGAGTGTGTTCCACTTTCGGAACAGCTCTTAGTGTCAGGAAGTTTTTCCTAATGTTTGAGATGGAATCTCTTTTCCTCTAGTTTGAATCCATTGCATCCACATCAAAGTACTATAAATCTTAGGAACCAGTCTTCCATGCAGAACAGGGAGCTCAGACATGTGTGTGTGTCACTTGGTGACTGCAGTTTCTTCATCATGGATGAATGCTATCTGGCAGCTTCTCCATTAGCACTTTTTGTTTAACTGAAAGAGCCACTGAGCACAGAAGAGCCACTAAACTAAAACATACTTGCTGTTTATGTATGATCAGTGTAAGAGTTGTTGAAGCCCTTTTTGTGGGGATGATGGGTTAGTCTATACAGTGTGTATGAGATCAGATGAAACCAGGTAATCCTGAGGAAGGGCTAGGAGCACACCAGGATGTTGGCTGTAATCCAGATTTAGAAATCCCGGGGTGCAGACGTTAAAATGAAGCAATTAGAACTTCAGAAAACTTGGTTACTGAAAGTTCTGCTTTATGACTTTTAGGATTAGGAACATTCATTAACCTTGAAATACAATTTCAATGACTGTGTGGCTGAACAGACAGGCCAAAATAAAGCTGCTTCGGGTCACTTTGAAGGTATGCTGTTTAAATGCTACATGTGTCCTAAGAGGCCGGAAGACACGCCAAAGCCATGCTCCTGTTCTAAGGACTGGAGCGCAGCTTTGGCGCAGCTTCTGGCCTCTTAAGATGCATGTGTCATTTAAACAGCATACTTCTAAAGTGACCCAAAGCAGCTTTATTTTGCCTGGCTGTTTGGGTCCTGTGACAATTTCTAGAAATTCTAGTACAGACTAACAGCACAATCTCATAATGGTTTCTCAAAAACAAATTACACTGAATTCAGTGGGATGCATTCCCAAGCAATTGGGAACAGCACTGCAACTTCAATATATTGTTCTGTCATTTTGTCTCTCAGATTCAGTCAAGGCCAACTCGGATATCACTAATTGTGACTCTGTGGAACTGTAAAGCGATTCCTTTTCCTGGGCTGAGCATACAGGTCCTCAGCAGACATGTTCGACTCTGCCTTTTTGATGGTAACAGAGTAAGTATTACAGTCCAATCAATTTGAAGTGTTGACATTTGAATTCCTTCCAACTTTTGATCAAATTTATGACGTAGAATATTTGTGCTTACTCAGCTATCATCTTGTATTTTGACATGGGTTTATACAGTCCCTATATGATTAGGATATTTTGATCCCCCTTGCCAATTGGCAACCATTCTATTTCTCCATATTCTGTCCTGAGTTTACCTACAGATTACCTATCTGGACAATCAAATATTATTGCACACCAGTTTGTTTAGGAACAAGCCATAGTTTTTTCATGATCTATACATTCAAATGCTTTTGTTATAATCTATAAAGCACAGGCTGAAATTCTTCTGAAATTCTTTGGTCACTTCTTTATCCAACATATATTCATACTTCTGAGTCACATAAGAAAGTGAAGGCTGGTCTTTCAGACAAATGCAGATCTCATAATGAAATAGTTGGGCTTGCTTCTTATTGGTCTTCATTGCTTAAGCATTGAATAAAGTAATTTAGATCATGCTTTAAGTCTTCCGCATGCTTTCTTATCTCACTTTAGATCCTGAGTAACATTCATACAGTTAGAGCTACATGGCAACCTAAAAATCCAAAAACATGGACCTTTTCTCCAAGGGTAAGTGCATGGAGAAAACTGTAGTGAGGTCTAATAAGGTAAATTTTAAGAACATAAGGAGAAACCCCATGAGAGAGCCCTGGATATAGTGCTCTGTGTCTGCTATAAGATGTTATATAAATGTTTAAAATGAATAAAAGTTGAGATCACAAAAACTATTACAGGAATTAATTTCCTCCCACAGTGCTAAAGTTCCAACTGAATTCATGCCTCCCCCTGACATTTGGCTTAAATATAGTTTAAAGGAAATTTGGCTTTTAAATTGTGTGTATAATTATATATGCATCATTTTGGAATATAAGGAGAGGGAGGGAGGAGAAAGGGAGAGATGTATATTGGATGAAGTATCAGGAATTTGTCAATAGATGGCATTGCTTCCTCTGAATAAGTACAGTATTGGAGTCATGTATCAGGTGAGTGCTGTTTGGAGATGGACAATTATGATTTCCTTTATGAAGAGTTGTCTACATGCAAATACCTCAAATTCAGATTTTCTCTCATCTTTATATCTCAGTTTTCAACAGGCCACTGGATACTTTAGTAACTTATATTTTTTAATGTCTGAGATGTGTTTGCATACAAAGCAGGTCCTTGGTGTCCACTGGGGTTTGGTTCCAGGATCCTTTGTGGATACCAAAATCCATGAATGCTAAAGTCCCATTAAATATAAAGGCCATGAAACCCACTTGGTGGCCTTGGGCAAGTCAGAATGGTAGAAACAAGGTTTGCATTTGGAATTTATATTATTTTTGAGTCTTTTCAAGCTATGGATGGTTGAATCAGTGGATAGAAAATCTGTGGATGCAGAGGGCTGACTGTGCGGTACATAAAATTTTACTTTTTTATTCCTGCAATGTGTAGATGTCATTGTAAATGTTTCCCACCACCCACCACCCCCATTGTAGGAGCAAGTGATTTGAATCTGGAGAGAGGAGTGGAAATGTATCATAGGATTGTTTAACATCCACTTCCATTACTGTATATTAATGTCTATTTCCTTTTTTTTTTGTGGTGGTACTGTTGTTTATTGTTAATGGTTCATTTTTTTAAACTGGTTTCATTTTTTTAAATAGTTTAATCACTTTTTAACTTTATTATTTTGTGGCTATTTTATTACTCTGTTGTAAGCTGACATAATGATGATGATGATGTGGGAAATGAACTCCACAGAGGGTTGGCATTTTCAGTGGCAGCCATGTGCTCTTCATTATACCTAATCCTGCTCTTCCTTTCCCATGATAGAGCTGAAAAGATACTGAATCATATATTGTATATCATTGTTTAGCTCAGCTTTGTCATGCTCAAAGCACAGAATGTTAAGAGTGCAAATGTTACAGGATTTAGAATGTTTAGACATGAAGAGCACAACAGAATAGCATTCATTGATGGCTGGTGCTTGTGTGTTAGATCCAAAGTTCATATGAGTAGAAGTCCAGTCATGGAATGTTCCTGCCAGAGGAAATAAGTGCAAGGGGAAGTGATTAGTGACAATTCTTTCCCTTGCACATCCCAAGAATCTACTCTGGAGGCTCAGAAATATTCTCAGCAGTATGGGAGGTAGAGCTGTCTGTTTTTAATGAAAACTTCCTTCCATCCTTTCTCCCTTCAACAGCAGTCTGTGATGGATGTCAATCTCTTCCACAAACAGGAGGAATCCTTTTGTTTATGGAAGAGCAAGTCTGGATCCAAATAAATCTCTTTTTGGTGAGAGATTTATGGTACCCTCCTAGTAATGTTGCTTGCAGAGCACTTTGGAAATTAACCTTCTTAGAACTCCTCCAGACTGTACAGTAATTCTGGTAAATGTTTGGGCATTCTATTTCTATTCCTGTGTCCAGTCATGCTTGAAACATACCAGGTTTTGACCCTTGTTTATTGGTGTCTGTAGTGGACTTTAATATTACCCCCGATCTGCATGTTATACTTCCACTTGAGGCATGGCATAGGGATGGTTTCACTCCATCCCTGCCATCTCTTCAACGAAATCAACACCTCCCAAGTTTCCTTTTTTTTTTTAAATGGAAGAATAATAGGGGTGTTTTTTCAAACTACTTGAAAAGACTTTTGAAATCAAATACTCAGATTTTTTTTGCTTTCTCTGTGTTTTACAGGTCACTGGTATCTTACCATGCTTGCTTGATGGTGATTGTTTTATTAGATCTAATTCACTATCTCCAGACATTGGCATACTATTCGAACTTGGGATCACTTATATTCGTAATGTAAGTTTAAAGAGTTAACTCACTGCATGAAACTATTAGAAAATGGTCTCTCTGTGTTGATGTATTGGAACAGAAGTGTGAGATGGTTCAAAATTAAAAGAATGCAAGCCTCCCTTTTGAATTGGCATATTTTAAAATGATTGCTATTTTCCCATAGAGTGATCTGGCAGCCTGATCCTTAAGGTCTGATGCTGTCACCAGAAACTTGAAAACATAAACAAGGATTGATATATTAAAAAAAAAAATAGGGTGCCAATGTAGTATACTGGTATGTGTATTGGACTAGAACTCTGGGAGGCCAGTATTCAATTCCCCGTTCAACCAGAAAAAGGCACTGAGTGACCTTAGACAAGTCACACAGTCTCAGCCTGAAGAAAGCATTGGCAAACCTGCTCTGAGTAAATGTTAATCTTGCTAAGCAAACATATGAAGTTAACTTGATGGCACACATGTTAGTAATTCAAATCTACTTGCTAATGTAAAAAATCATAGAATCATAGAGATGAAAGAGACCACAAGAGCCATCCAGTCCAACCCTTTGGTCATGCGGGAATACAGAATCAAAGTACCCCGATATATGTTTAAAGACCTCCAAGGAAGGAGACTCTACCACTCTCGGAGGGAAGTGTGTTCCACTGTCAAACAGCTCTTACTGTCAAATGTTGATGAAGATAATCAAATATTTTTATCCCTCCTGTTCAGGAGGTATCTTTTGAAATATAAGTGAGCTAACGTTTTTTCACTTTTTAAACTTTCAGTGTAGCTCCTTGAAGGTAGTGTTGCTCTTTATCTGTAAAAAACATCCAGTCCTAGAATAGGTAGGAATTCTATGGTCTTTGGGCCACAATAGTTCTGTAAGCCTTCAGGAGCTGTGATTTTTCCTTAAAAGAAGGGTAGAAAAAATACTTGCAGGCCACATGTGATACCCCAGGGTAGTTTATGTGACCCACAGATCTCTGTTTTTGTGCCCCAAAATGCTGCATAATGTCCTTGGATGTGTGCGAGGCAATTTTTTCATGTCGCATGCCAACCATTGCAGCCCAGGAGAGACCTTTTTTCCAACAATGACTACTACTACTGGTAGTAATATTTATCTGTATCCTGCTTCCCCATCAAAATTGGGACTCAAAATGGCTCACAATTTAAAAGAACAATACAATTAAAAACATATAAAAGGTGAACATTAAATAGAACAACATTATTCACAATATTAAAACAACTCAAAGCTCAAGTTAAAAGAGTAAAATGCAATTCTTAAAAAAAAACTATTTAAGCAATTCCGTTAAAAACAGTACAGTTAAAACAATACAGCATCCCCAAGTTTGTTCTTTAAAATTTTTGTTTTAAAAGCCTCACAATAAAAAGGTTTAATTTGCTGACACAAAGACAACAAGGAGGGGGCCATGCTGGCCTTCCTGAGAAGAGAGGTCCAGAGTCTAGGGGCAGCTACTGAGAAAGTCCTCTCTCATGTCCCCACAAACCATGCTTGCAATCGTGGGATTGAGAGAAGGCTTTTGCTAATGATCTCAGGGCCTGGACAGGCTCATATGGGGAGATACAGTCTGCCAGGTAGCCTGGACCTGAGCCATATAGGGATTTATCAGTCATAACCAGAATTGTGCTGGGAAACAAACTGGATGCCAGTGGAGCTATGTTAACGGATGTAGTATGGCCTCTGTAACTTGCCCCAGTTAACAGTCCCAATACAGCTCTTTGGAACAGCTGAAGTTTCTGAACATTCTTCAAAGGCAGCTAAAGTAGAGCATGTTAACAGTATTCCAAACGAGATGTAACTAAGGAATGTACCACCATGGTCAGATCCAAAATCCAGAAAATCCAGAAATTGATTTTGGGTCCTTTCATCTTGGGGGAAAAAAGACCTTTTCTGAGCCTATAATGGCCTAAAGAAGGCCCAAAACATGAAATTGCCCCAGTGCATCCTAGGAGGCTTATGGAGATTTGAAGGCAAATTTCTTTTAAAATATTTTCCCAGGATTGTGATCCTCCAAGGTTCCTGAGAGGCCTATAGGCTTTCCTCACATTTGTCCCCCTCAACTTAAAACAAGGTGTACCCTCTCCACATCCTGGTTTGCAAAGGGTGGGGGGGATGGGACCCAAAAGTATTTTTTTAAAAAACAAAATGGGAAGTGGACTTCTAGCCACTTCTGATGTTGTTTGGGAATGGACGGGGTGGTAGTGGTGTGTTGCTTGTTTGGATTGTGTGGTTAAAAACCTCTGGAAATTACCTCTGCTTAAGAGTTGCTAGGGGAAAATACAAAGCAAGACTACTTTTCAGTGTCTTAACTGTCTAGATGATAACTGCTTTTTGACTAGTCCCATCTCTGTAGTGCACAGAAAGGTAAACTGCTCCCCACCCTGTTGTTTCGATGAGTCCCTTCATCTACAGCTAGACTTGAAACAATTACTAAAGGAAGTCAGAGAGGAAAGTGCCAAGGCAGGTTTGCTGTTGAACATGAAGAAAACAAAAATAAGGTGGAGCATGTCCAGAGGAGGGTGAACAAAATGGTGAAGGGTCTGGAAACCATGCCCTATGAGGAGTGACTTAGGGAGCTAGGCATGTTTAGCCTGGAGAAGAAACGGTTAAGTGGTGATATGACAGCACTGTTTAAATATTTGAAGGGGTGTCATATTGAGGATGGAGCAAGCATGTTTTCTGCTGCTCCAGAGAATGGGACATGGAGCAATGGATGCAAGCTACAGGAAAAGAGAGTCCACCTCAACATTAAGAAGAACTTTCTAACAGTAAGAGCTGTTGGACAGTGGAACATACTCCCTCAGAGAACGTGTGGCGTCTCCTTCTTTGCAGGTTTTTAAACAGAGGCAGGATGGCCATCTGTTGAGGGTGCTTTGATTCTGTGTTCCTGCATGGCAGGGTGGTTGGACTGGATGGCACTTGTGGTCTCTTCCAGCAGTCTGATTCTATGATTCTAAGAGTTTGGAGCTACAAGAATTCAATATAGACAATAAGGAAATAGAACTAGTTAAGGATTTTCCACACCTTGGACCAATTATTGATCAGAACAGAGATTGCAGTCAAGAAATCCGAAGAATTGGATTAAGGCTCTTAAAGTGCAAAAATATTAAACTGAATACCATAGTTGGGATTGTCCAAGCCACCATATTTCCCATGACAATGTACAGATGTGAGAGCTGGACAGTGAAGAAAGCATATGGAAAGAAAATAGACTCACTTCAGATGTAGTGCTGACGAACTGTGCTAAAGATACTTTGGACAGCCAAAAAGACAAGCAAATTGTCCTAGAACAGATCAAGCCTGAACTAAATTTGAGGTTGTCATACTTCAACCATATCATGAGAAGAGATGACTCACTAGAAAAGACAATAATGCTAGGAAAGGTGGAGGGCAGTAGAAAGAGAGGAAAGACCACATACCAAATAGATAGACTCAATCAAGGCCACAACCCTGAGCAGAGCAGTTAAGGTCAGGGAGGCTTGAAGGCTTCTCATTCATGGGGTTGCCATGAGTCGAGGATGACTCAAGGACAGTTGACAGGATCTGAGGTCCAAAACACACTGCAGGAATAATCCACTTTGGCGGGATACACACCGCCATTTAGTACGTATAGGATACGTACTAGGGTTAGGAAGGGGCGGTGCTTCCGCACCCCCCTAACCCTAGTACGTATCCTATACGTACAAGATGGCGGCGCCCCTTCTACATGGGCGCCGCCATCTTTACGTACTGGACGCACAGCGTCCAGACGTGTCGCGGCGCCTATGACGTCGCGAGTCCGCGCCAGGCGCCTCGCGACGTCATAGAGGCACCGCAAGAAGAAGCTCCGAAATGGAGCTTCTTTTTTGCTCCGCGCGGGAGCCACGCGGTTTGGCTGCTGCGGCTCCCGCACAGAACAAATGGCGGCGGCGGGGGAGCGCCGCAAAGCGGCGGTTTGTACCCCGCCTTTGAGACTGCTTTAATTGTGTTGGCTCAGTGCTAGGGAATCCTGGGAACTGCAGTTTATTGTGGCACCATAACTCTCTAACAAAGAAGACTAAATGTCTCAAAACTACGGTTCCCAGAATTTGTTATCACTGAGCCGGGGCAGTTAAAGCGGTCTCAAACCAGATTATTTCTGCAGTGTGTTTTGGACCAAAATCAAAACATTTGGAAAGCACCAGGGTACAGCCACTTAAGCTACATCTATTTTTGACCCCCCTAGCCATGAGTGACAAGTGGGCACTAGGTGTTCATGAGTTGAGGGTAGAGAAGAAGGGAGAACTTTCTGTTGGGCTTCATGGTCTCTGTCATTCCTACTCCAGCTACATACAATACCTAGATAGGAGGGAAATGTGTGGATTTAAGCACTGGATTGTGCCTAGTCATTTTCCATTTGAATGCCTGTATAATTAGTATTATTCACTTTATTTTCTAGTCAACAGGTGAGAAAGGAGAATTAAGCTGTGGTTGGGCGTTTCTAAAACTTTTTGACTCAAGTGGACTTCCTGTTTCCTCCAAGTAAGTTTCCTTTATGGAGAAGGAGGGTGGCACAAGAGAGCCAAGACAGAATGAGAACTATTTGACAAAGATGGTGATGCTCTCAGTGAGATATCTGCCAGAAATGAAGATGTACTACGTGGGTTATGCTCAGGAATTCCAGCTGCCAGAAATTATGAGTCAGCAACACCGAAGTACTGTGTATGGTCCATAACAATCAGGAGTTAATTCTTTCTAAAGTGAAGGATCTGTAACTGTGGCTGTTCTGTTGTAAAATTGTATGTTTTGATTTTACACACACACACACACACACACACACACACCATTATTTAGCCTAGGGCCCCCAATTGGAGAAAATAAAATTGTTTACTAAATACAATAACATATCCAAATTACAACCACAAAATAATAAACACAGATAGAGATACGAATGATAAACAAAATATATAAGCAACTTCAGGTCAATTTACATAATATTAAGAAAAATAAAGACCCCATACTTTATTGATCCCTTCCTTTTGTTGTTCATACATTTATACTATCCACCAAAAGAGGTAAGCAAAGTGACTTATGAATTAGTATGCATTCTTTTCCTTCCTCCTCCCAAAGTTCAGTAGGCTGATCTCAGTTTTGATTTAAAAAAAAATAGGGCAAGGCAGAACCAAATGCTGATGAATGCTGGTTAGTGATGGCTTTTTCCCTCCCCAACATTCTTGTAGTTTTTGCATTCCAGGGACTCAGCCCAAGGAAGTTGCCCTTGAATGTACTTTTCTCACCATACCACAAATCCTCCAGCTCCGATTGCATAGTGCCGCAAGAATGATTCATTTAAAAGCTTGTGCTAAATGTGTCATAAAGCCTGGGCTTAATACTGAAACTGGATGTCAAATATGCTAGCAGTTTCTGAGAGTGTTAAACAAGTTTCACCCCCGACCCCCAGACAAAAATGTGGTTTGAAAATAAACCAAATGTGAAGTGGGCCTAGATTCCCCCTCCTTTTTTCTTTTCTTTTTCTTTCTTTTTTTACAGAATCTTCATATGGACTTCCTATATGGCATCATTTCATATTATTGCCTCAGTCCTGAATGAAGGCATGTGAAAAAGAGACTAAAATAGAGTAATAAGAAAAATCTTCACTGCCTGCTTAGTACAGCTGTTTCCTTTCAAATTGCTTTAAAATCTTCACTGTATTAAACAACCCCTTGAGACATGTAATTCTTCAGGACTTGCCATATTAGTTTTCCATGGTACTCATTTTAATATTTGAAATATTTTCCCTCAAAGTTGCACTTGCATGGCAAAGATACAGTTGGTCCTTGGTATCTGTTGGGGTTTGGTTGCAGGAGCCCTCCACCCTGTGGATACAAAAATCTATGGCTACTCAAGTTCCATTAAATACAATATTTTCCCCCTGTAATCCTGGAACATTTCAACTTTTGTTTGATCCACCAGTGGCATCCTTTTTGTATTTTGTTTCTTTCTCTGTTATGTCAAAACCATAAATAAGTCAACAACCAGAATAAATAATGCTAACTTCTAAAGAACTATGTACTAAGGGGGGAGCTGGAATTGGAATGGAATTATGATTTTTTACTTTGTTTTCCCCCTCTGAATTGCTTATTCCATGTCAATATCATTTCTACTGAAAGCATACGATGTGAATGTCAGGTCGACCCACGAGTATTCCCTCACCCTCCTTTACACCTTGATGACCAAGTTGTAGCCACTGTGTGATGACTGGTATACAAAGAAGTGAACACCCATTTTTGTTGTAGCTTTTCTTAGATCCAGTGTTGAGAGTTGGCAGAAACATGTCACTGACATTTATCATCAAACTAAAGTACCACTGTAACATGACAGGAATTTCCACAAAACATATAATTCAGCCATCATTGCCAGATGGGAGGTTGTGTTGAGCTGATGGACACTTTAGTGTTTTGTTTGGTAAAAATAATAGCTGAAGTGAGACAGCATAATGATGAACAGGCTTTTGAGAGGGGAAAAACACACCACCCACTATTCTCTTCCTGTTCAGAGGGGGTTAATTAATATTGAATCATAATTTACATTCTTATTTTACACTTTATCCAGTGAACTCAGGGCAATATATGAAGTGCCCCCCTTCCCCCCAATTTTTTTTCCTCACAACTGCACTGTGTGGTAGGTAGGTCAGACTAAGGAAAGGTCGCTCAACAATCTTCATGGCTGAATAAATATTTGAATTTAGCTAGTTATATTCTTGCTGTAGTCCGTTGTTGTATACCACACTAGAGCTGTAGACTAGGATGGTTCTAATAAATATTAGGACTGTGTGTGTGTATATGTGTATGCTCATATGCATATACCTATATTTGTTTCTGTGTAATATATCTCTCACCACTCTAGCTCAGTCAGAAGCATCCAAGGCAGTTTACAACAGTAAATGTAGCAGTTAAAATAATAATAATGATCAGCTGACTTGCATGGTTCATGCACACAAAACAATGCACACAAAATAATAATATTGCCTAGGCAATAACACAAATCCAGGTCAACCATCCAACAGGCCAAAGACCATGAGCAAAAAACAATTTATGCAAGAACTATTTTATGGTTGTGGCTTTGTGGATGGAGCCTCTCTAATTTATGGGCCTGTAGCTAGCATGATTATAAAAATAGGCCTCAAAAATTAGCTCCTCTTCCTCCTCCTTTTTCTTTGGAAAATATCTTTATTAAAACAAACAAACTATCAATATGTACTACGGTGGGCTCTCTGAAATCTCAGATTCTGGATCCAAGATTCAAATACCCATGGCTTGAAAATACTAAAAACAAAACAAAACAAAACAAAAAAGCAAAAAGCAAACCTTGATTTTACCATTTTATATAAGGAGCCACATTTTACTATGTCGCTGTATATAACAGGTCTTGGGAACCCATGGATTTTGGTATCCATGGGGGATCCTGGAACCAAATTTCAGCAGATACCCAGGGCCCACTGTTTCTATATCTAAACAACACAGGTGGAAAAAACACCAATAACTAACAAACAAACAAACAAATAAAAAATCCCACAATAAAACATACAATAAAGAAGGGAGAAAAGCTTCCAGTCTACCTAGCAATAGCTCTTGTCTAACTCTTTTAGATTTATTTAAAAGTTAAACCAGAAACTAATAAATATTCTTAAGTATACTCGCATACTATTAATAAAAGCTCTTCCATAGAACTTAACAAAAGTTTAAAACATTATATAAAATCAAAGCATCTACTTAATATATAACTCTTAAAAACTTAAAATCTTACTAAAACGCCCCTTATTTTTCATATAGTCAATCAGCATTTTCTTTTCAAAATTCTCCAAAGTTTTCTTGCATCAGCATAGTCAACCTGTCCCTTTCTGCTCAATCATATATTTTTAACAAGTACCTACTTTCTTCTGAGGGCCACATGAAATTATGTTTTTGTAGATATGGAACTCATTCCTGTGTTTGGTAACATGGATAAATGTGTGGGATGGACTGAAAAAAACATGCTTGTTTCACTCTTTCATTCACATATATTAAAAACTTGAAATACTGTAGAATCATAGAGTTGGAAGAGGCCCTTTAAGTCATTGAGTCCAACCCCTTGGTCGATGCAGGGACTCCCAGCTAAAACATCCCCAGCAGGTAGCATAGTTTAGTAAGAAATGCTGTCCCCTGGCTGTTTGTTAAACGGTTAAAGTTAAAATATTCCTTTGTCACAGCTTGACTGTGTTCTTTATCCATACTTTCTATGACCCTTAATCTGCAAAGGGACATAGCATTATATCTATGAATTTTCTGCAGTTTAGGTGACATGCAGGAAGAGAGCAGGGACTATTCACATCTGCATGGGACTGTATTGTGCAAACAGCACAGGAGTGAGTGGTTTGGAATGGAATTCAAAACAAGAGTAAATTTAGTGAGTCCTATCTTACGTGATATTTGTGAATGCACCTTAGGGTGTATGTTTGACCCCAGAGAAACCTTTCATGTATTATCTTGATGAAATTGACTGACCTGACCCAGAGAGTTCTGCAGGTAGCTACAAGCCCAGTAGCGGTTTGGACTTTAGTTTTTCATACTGCCCTAATGCCAAAGAGTAAGTTACCTATGAATTGTATGAGAATTTTAAAAGTGGCTTCTGACACATCACTGAGGACACAGGATGACATAGTAACCTTTAAAGCTAAAGTTCCATCAGACGAATGCAAGTTGTTGAGTGTATCAGTCATAAGTTGAATTCTAGATCATTGAAGCTTTGGTATGCAGAAGAGAAAGATTAAAATGAAAGAAGAGATTATACTCCCAGCTATTATGACTTGGACATATTCTACCAAATAGATACCATACATTGTCAGATAATATAAAAACTTTTTTACTGGATCCTGTCTTCGGAAAGATGAACTGTACCTATCAACCTGAGCTCACCTTGTTTTGATGGGTCTGTTTATTAAGTTGCTTTTCATTACAATGACTAATAAATAGCTTTCTGGTTTTATCAAGCAATTTATGATATCTCTTTGGATGGATTTGTACAGAGGCTGATATATATGAGCAAGATCTACAACTAGCAGTAATCCAAATGATGTGGACTGCAGGGAAAAGAGATTCTACCTCAACATTACGAAGAACTATATGACTGTAGACAATGGAATACACTCCCTTGGATAGTGGTGGAGTCTCCTTCTTTTGCTGGATGACCATCTGTCAGGAGTGCTTTGATTGTGTGTTCCTGCATGGCAGGGCGTTGGACAGGATGACCCTTGTGGTCTCTTCTTACTCTATGATTCTATGAAAGGGCTGCATCCCTGAAAATTATGTAGATGTGTCTGGTGTGAGTGGGAGCTTTATCTAATATCCAGGACCTCCCATTTTTTTCTCAAGCCTATGCTTCACATTCTAGAGGCTGCCTCATATTCAGGAGAGGTTGAGAGGCTTTTTGGTGGGCTAGCAGGTGAAGGAGTGGTGGGAGAGTCACATTCCCTGTATGCCCTTTCACCAGTGCAAAAGTGGATACTGCCCTTAAAATAAAGAATATCTTTACTCTCTACCTTTACTATGAAGAAAGACTTTTTGAAATAGATTTATGCAATGTCTGGAAAAGATAATTTCTGTGGAATCTTCATACGGGTATTGAATTACAGTCATTAAGAAAAACCTGAATTAGGTTTTTTGTTTTTGTTTAAGATTTAAATCTCTGCAAATTCAGAAGATTTATAAGTTGAAAGCTGTTAATTGCTTTATTCTTTAGCTTTAGTAATTTCAGAAAAAGTATATATTTTCACTTTAGTTCTCACCTCCATATTTTTTTGTATATTCTGCAGAACGTATGAACTCCTTCTGAATGGTGGGACTCCATATGAAAAAGGGGTCGAGGTAGATCCAGCCGTTTCAAGAAGAGGTATCATTTATTTAATTTCTTTTGTAACAATGAAAACAATTTAGTGGATATAGCCTAGTAATTATGTCAAAAAGTCTAAGTTATTTTATTAATTTTGGAAGCCCCTCATACTGTGGTAGCACTTTACAAGCTTAAAAGAGGGACAAAACTAGCTGTGCCCTGCCACTGGTTTAAATTTGATAGCAAGGAACATTGGAAACAGAAATGAGAAGGAGTGTTAAAATAAGTTAGGTTAAAGTGACATTAAGTGTAAACCAATTGCTCAGATTGCTGTGAGTGGGCTAGGGGGCAGGTCAAAGAGAAAAAGATACATTTTAAGAATTGCTTTTAAACAGAGAGAGAAAGCACATAGGAGGAGGCCTGCTGGATCATACCAAAGATCTATCGAGTTCAGCATTCTGTTTACACAGTGGATAACCAGATGTCTATGGGATGTCCCACAAATAAGATGTGAACTTAATAGTGTCTTCCCATTTATACTGGCCAGCATCTGACATTCAGAAATAATTGCTGGAGGTAATGTATGGAGTCCATGACAAGTACTTATTGATAGCTTTATTCTTGACTACCCCCCCCCCTGTTCTTTTTTAAAACTATGCAGATTGCTAGCCATCATTTCATCTAAATAAAAGTACATTTTGTTTGCTTTGAATCCCCCTTGGTTGAACAACAACGGATGGATTTTGGTGCTGTGGTAGAGAGAGAAAAGCTTCTTGGTTTTGTGCATAGTTTTATAACCTTTATTGATTGTGCATAAGTTTTATAGTCTTATGAAATACTACCTCCTTTTTTACATTTTTCAAAGCTCAATGGTTTCAAACATTTGCCCCCTCCATCATAGTTGCTGTAATCCTTTGATCATTTTGGTTACCTTTTTTTGTTACCTTTTGCTGCAGCATGAGCAGTATAACAATAGCAATAGCAAGTACATTTCTATACCGCTTATCAGTGCACTTAAGCACTCCCTAAGTAGTTTACAAAGTGTAAACTAATTTCCCCCAACAATCTGGGTACTCATTTTAGCGACCTCGGAAGGATGCAAGCCTGAGTCGAGCTTGAGTCCTTTGCTGGTATTGAACTCGCAACCTTATGGTTTGTGAGTGAGTGGCTTTAGTACAGGCATTTAACCACTTCGCCACCAGGGCTCCCTGATGTATGAGTAGGTAAATAATTCTGAATGTAAGGGGAGGCAAATGAGACTAAAATTGATGACTTAACAAATAGGGAAGACGTTAGAATGTGATGAAAAGGTAGTCAATGACAGAAATTAGAACAGACATATATGTGTTTGTGAGTGTGTGTGTGTGTGTGTGTTTATAAAACAGGTTGAGAAACTGCAGGGGAATAGAAAGAAAGGAAGGATTTATTTTAGAATATTTAGAGGTACCTTATTACTGCTACTGGTATCAGTATAATTGATTTTATGTATTACTTCTTTTACAAAAGCCAGCGGTAGTGTTTTCCAACATATGATAGCACTGAGGAAGCAGCCACAACTTCTAGTGAAGCTGAGATCCTTAAGTACTCAATCTAAAGACATACTGAAGTGAGTGAGCAAAATGTAATATTATTTTCTCATTATGTAGTAGTTTTTTCATATGGAGTGCATATATGTATCACTGGTTTACGTTATTTTCTGAAGTTTCAAATTATTTTAAAAGCTGCAGAGGTGAGGGGTGCTTTGGCCTTCAGGAGTATCTGCTAGCATATCCAGAATAATGATATACAGTTTCAAGGGGTACTAGCTCCATAGGTTATCCCAGCTTGATCTTCCATAAGACAAGAGCATGAGATCACCTCTTTTCTTGTGAGAATTTCAGAGCCCAAATTTGGCCAACTTTTGTCCTAGCTAGGAAAAGTGTGAAAGAGTAAATCTTCTGTTGTCTGCATGCATTTGGCTGCTCCCATGCATTTATGAAATGTATGTAAGGTTATGTATGAAATTTTCTTTTGCCTGGCCCTTGGCCTTGGTCTCAGTTTAAAGGGTACACACACATTATTCTAGCCTAAACAGATTATTGGCCAAATGGGATATGTTCTATAGCAGTGGTTCTCAACCTTTCGGCCTCCAGATGTCTTGGACTTCAATTCCCAGAAGTCCCAGTCAGTATGCTCATTGTTCAGGAATTCTGGGAGTTGAAGTCTCAATCTAGAGGACCAAAGATTGAGAACCACTGTTCTATCGGCTTGTGGACCCTGTCTATCATTAGTTATGAGGGGAGACTGGTTCCCTATCAGTTGACCAACCGAAGTCCCTACAAACCAAAAAACCCCAAAGTGTAAAACTAAAACAAACCAAACTGAAGGGTTCTAACAAAAAAATGTGAATAGTCAGGATAAATAAGAGAATAACTGAACCCTGTAGCAGAAAAACCAGTTATTCTCTTATTTATCCTGACTATCCCTATCAGTTGAACAACTATGGACATTTTCCTCTGCTGTTACGTATCAGTTGCACATTTTTACTATCTATAAAGCTTGTGTTGCACCAATGATGTTTGTTATCCTTAGTACAACACATGAATAATAATAATAATAATAATAATAATAAAAAGTTTATTTCTATCCTGCTTTTCCAACTTTTGATCAAAGCGGCGTACAGATTTAGATAAAAAATACATCAAGATAAACCAATTAAAACAACATTTAAAAACAATCACAATAACAACAACAGGGCCAGCTGAGTGGGGGAATCCATAAACATTGCAAGGTCGTCAACAGAGGGGGTAAAATATAAAATGACATCTCATGGGGGGAAGGCTTGGGAGAAGAAAAAGGTCTTAAGATTCTTCTTAAAAAGATCTAAAGATGTGGTGGAGCGGAGCTCGTTCGGGAGATTGTTCCATATTCTAGGGGCCGAGATAGAGAAGGCCCGTTGCGAGGTCCTCGCATAACGTGTAGTTGGGACCTCCAGCAAGTTCTTCCCTGCCGACCTGAGTGTGCGGGATGGATTATATGGGGATAGGCCGTCCTCCAAGTACCCTGGGCCCAAGCCATTTAGGGCTTTATAGGTCATTACCAACACCTTGTATTGAGCCTGGAAGCAGATAGGCAGCCAATGAAGATCTTTCAAGATAGGTGTTATGTGGTCTGACCTGGAACACCCAGCGACCAGTCTTGCTGCCATATTCTGCACCAACTGTAGCTTCCGGGTTTGGTACAAGGATTGCCCCATGTAGAGCGCATTACAGAAATCCAATCGAGAGGTTACCAGAGCATGTACTACAGTTTCAAGGTCCCTCCAGTCCAGGTAGGGGCGCAGCTGGCGTACCAGCCGAAGCTGATAACAAGCGCTACTGACCGCCGCATCCACCTGAGACTGTGTCCCTTTGCAGCTCAAAACAGCCACCTAAGCCTAAACTAAATTAAAGTTCTGTTATGAGTAGAACAGGCTTCTATATTATTGCATGTTAACTAGCAGGTGTTAAATACTGTTGCGTGTCAACTCCCAAATGGTGTTAAACATTGCTGAAGGCTATTCTGTGTTATCTGTCAGATGCAAAATATGAGTAAAGAAAGAAAAAAACACTCCAGATTGTGAACCCTAAGAAAAAACTAAACGTACTTTCAAAATGACCTAGACCAAATTAACTTAATACAGAAATATTAGGACTGTAGTGTTTAGCTGTTCAGTCTATTAGATGTAGTAATTTAAATATTTTGGTTGAATTAATAGGTACCGCCAAGTAATAGATCCGTGGATTTAAAGCATAAAAAAAACTAGTACAAGAACATCTTAAAAGTTAATATAGCATGTAAATCAGATATTCTCTTGAATGAATGATACCTACTTAGGAGCATAGGAGCTGACAACCTTTAAATCTGCACAAAAGAAAATATCTGGACATACAAATACTGCAACCAAAGTGTTGGGTCCCTTAATATCTTCCCTTGGAAGGCCTATAGTATAAACTGCTTCCTCTGGTTAGGATTTAATCCTCTGTTTTGTAGTCTTTTTCTGGCTGTTCAATGCCAGAATTCCTTAGTAGGTAAGAAAACCAAAGCAGTAGTTCATAACTATCCAGAATAAAGTGCAGGTTAATATGTTTTCATTTAGATATCTTGCATGCTAAACGTGTTCTGAGATATTTCAAGAGTAACCTTAAGTGACAACATGTTTTCTTTTGTTCTTTTTACTAAGTCTGCTACCAGAAGTATTAATTGGCAGCATGTGCTATATACACCTCATACTGTTTTATCGTCAGATTCTTGGTGATGCGCTCCTCAAGGAAAGAGCAAACATGCAAAATGCAGGTAAGCATCCTAGTTTTCAAGCAGAAAAAGTAGCAGCAATGTCCAGTACTTGGTGGTACAAGAGTGATGTTTTTAGAATAAAGACATGTCCTATTGAAGAGTGAAGCATACAGTCTGAGCTAGAAACAAATAATTCAGTTCTTAAAGCAAAGGTATCTTGCTAGAGCAGAAAAAAGTCTCTGAAAAATGCCATGTGCAGCACAGCATTATATTGTTGCAAGAATCCAGCAAAAAGGAAAGAAAAGACTAATTTGATGGGGATAGGGTGAGGTCTGTTTGGGACTTCTGTTTAGCTATTCATCTCCTAAAGAAACTTTAAAGTGCTAGCATGCAGCCTTTCTCAGACAAACTGTTGCTGAAAACAAACAATGGTAAAGGGGCAGCTTAACGCTGCCTCTTTGGAGTTTATCACACGGGAGGAATTTATCTTAATTTCGAATGAAAAGAAAGTGGGGCCAGAACGCATTCACGTGAATTCGCTAGTTCAGTGAATTTACGTGAATTCAAATTGCGTTTGAACTGACTTCCTATTGCCCGAAAATAGCTTGCCATTGCCTGCGATTGTTTGTGATCACCTCTCACGCAATAACGTGAAACCCCATGATTGCGTTCGGATTGCCATTGGATTATACTTCCAATTTCCCTTGTCTGATAAACTCCTTTGAGTGCCGGGTTGGGACCACGGGCAATCGCACACCACACTCCCAACTCAGCATTTTCCTGGCGCAAAAAGAAGCAGCAGAAAGCCTCTTTTTTGCACCGGAAAAAAGCGCCTTTGCCATGGTGGTGATGGTTTTTCTGGGTTTCACTGCCGTGTGACATCTAAATGCCACGCCTCCAAAACACCGCAATGCTGCTGCCGTGTGATTGCACGGGGTGGCTTCATGGCAGCTTGTGAGCATGCATCATGCTTATGCCATGCTCCAAGCCACCGGGAAGCCAGCTCTTTTTGTTGGTCTGTATCAGCAGTATATCTAAACATATAGCCATATTAGTCTGTAGAATTAGTATCTTGAGTCAGAGATCTTGTAGTACCTTTGAAACTAACTGAAAGGAAGAAGTTGACAGCATGAGCTTTCATAGACTTAAGTCTACTTCCTCAGGTGCATTTGGAGGAAGGCATTTGCATCTGAGGAAGAAGACTTACGCCTATGAAAGCTCGTGCTGCCAGCTTCTTCCTTTCAGTTAGGCGCAAAGGTGCTACAAGATCTCTCTACATACTATGTCTGAACAATATAGTGATCATCTTTTTGTGGCAGAAGCTGGTGAAAAGTAATGTGCTCAGTGTACCAAAGAAATGGAGAGGACAATTGTTGATGAGTTCAGATTAATCTTTAGATTAACAATTGTTTTGTGGATATAGAAGTGAAGCTGCCTCTCAAAATTCACTGGGCAATTTTCTATGTGTGTTACAAGTATCCTTCTAACATGGTAAAAAAGGAATCCAACTGTAGGAAGTCCCCCCTCGCTGCTGCCACCAACCAAGAAAATTAGCAGTGTTTTTCCCCCCATGGTTCAAAATCCATATTAGAGGAAGACGTTTGTTAAGACAACCAAAAGGAGTACAAAAATATATGCAAATGGGGAAAGAAGACTTAAAAAATAGAAAAAGAAAAAGTCCTTATGCACTCATTATGTCAGTATTGCTGGCGAGGAAAGAATCAGCATATATTCAAGTCTGGTTTTATCAGGTGAAATGCTGATGTTAAATTGTTTTTAAAAAAACATATTAGCATGTCTGATAATCATGGATTATTTTGGATTTCTGGCTGTCCTCTGACCCTTCCCTGTACCAAATACATTATCTAAACTTTCTTCTTAATAGTTGGTAACAGAATGTCAACTTTAAAAATCCTGTGTTATGCTTTTTAAAAATCTGATCTACTAACAAAAATGTATAAGGGAAATATATGTAATTCCTCCAGTTAGCACTGTGTGTCTCTCACTGTGAACTATCACTTAAACATATTTATTAGAGTTATCATATTTCCAGCTCCCTCAGAATTCCTTTTGCATAGATTGAGTTCCTTTTTCTTGTCAGCCTGTGATCAGTCATTTTCTAACTCCTGTTGTAACATGTCTACGATGTACAGTAAACATCAGTAACACTGAAAGCTAAGAGTTGGGTTGAAAACATAATCTGGATGTCTGATGGAAGGATGCACTAGCTACTTTACTGCATAACTATCTGTAATGTACTTTGAACTTTTAATGCAACTAGGAACAAATTTTTGGTTGAGTGGCTGCTTTGCCTGAATGAGAGGATGTGATAGATTACTGTCGCGGGTGGAGGGTGGAAGGAAGGCAGGCTCTTACAAAATACACCTTTTTAAAAAGTGATTTTGGAGATTCCACTGAAGTAATGAATGGGGAGAGAACCGTAATTCTACTGACTGCATTTAACTGACTGTACTTGCTTTAGTTGAGGCCTTTGTGTACAAATCAAGGTGCTTAAAATGCTATTGAGTTTGGCAAGGAATCTCACATTATTTGCACTCTTGTTTTATAATCAATACTGTATTATATAGTTCATTGCACTTGGCCAACTGGATTATATAGTTCATTGCACTCTGAAACTTGAGTATCGGATTCTTGAAATACCTGTTGGTGCACCAATATAGTTCCGCACACATAGTCCAGTCCCTGGATAATCTATTATTTTATTAATCATTAGCTAAAATACAGTGCACCCACGTTATATGTGGGTGCGCTTTACGCGGTCTTGAGCATATATGCTCAATCCGCGGGGAGCGCGTAGGGCGCGCAGGGTGGCGCATCCCATTCAAATGAATGGGCGCACATGCCTGTGGCGTCCCATGTGCCGCTGCGCCACCACACACGAGCCCCATTATTTCTAATGGGGCTTGAGCATAGGTGGAATTTGCCTTACGCAGGGGGGGTCCGGAATGGATCCCCCACATAAGGCAAGGGCCTACTGTACCAGCTTTGCATTGGTTGGAGTAGCCCTTAGTTTGATACACTGAAGACTTCATGTTGCACAGCTGTCAGACCTGAATGCCATCAGCCTACCTGTTAGAGTGAAGCTATAGCCAACAGTACTTCAAGCAGTGGTACACACTACCTACCATGGTGTATCTCTACAGCCATGAGGAGTCTCTGCTTGCTCCATTCCCAGAAAGGGAACTGCCCCATAGCCTTTTAACTGTCCATTAGGCCACTTCCCCAGGTTTTAAACTCAATTGAATATGTGTTGGTTCATGAAAATTGCACTGTAGGCTTTGAATGGTCTTGGTGATGGACTTGGTTTCTGAGAGAGACGAGTGTTTGAACCCGCACTCAGCCTTGGCAACCCACTGGGTGATCTTGGACAAATCACATTCTCTCACCCCAAGAGGAAGCCAGTGGGAAACTACTACTCTCCTCTGAATAAAAGTTGCGAAAAAAAACCCATTGGATACGGTTGCCCTTAAGTAAGGTTGAAGGCACATAACAACGACAAAGCATCAAACACACATCCACATTTAAATTCAATAAAATGAATTACAGTCCTCCCTCCGTTTTTGCGGTCTTCGGACTCGCGTCCCTTGCTTATGTGCGAGAGATGAACGGAGGGAGAATGAATGGGACATATGCCCCCTGCACACACATGCCCCCACACGCATGTGCGTATGTTCAAGCCAATATAGGCAAAACTCTGGAACAGATCCCCTGCCAAAAAGGAGGGGCGACTGTAATATGTTTTGACAATCAAAGAACTTAAGATTACTCCTTTATTAATTGATATAGCTATAACTATAGCAATAGCAATAACATGTACAGTGGGCCTTTGTTATCCACAGAGGTTTGGTTCCAGGACCCTCCGTGAATAACACAATCTGTGGATGCTTAAATCCCATTAAATACAATGGCATAGTAAAATGATGTCATTATATAAAATGGAAAATCAAGGTTTGCTATTTGCAATTTATACTTTTTTTGGAATATTTTCAAGCTGTGAATGCTTGAATCCATGGATAAAAAATCTGTAGATAAGGAGGGCCGGCTGTACATTTCTGTACTACTTATCAGTGAACTCAGTACTCTCTAAGCGGTTTACAATCTTTAAGTCAATTGCCCTCCACAAGCTGGGTACTCATTTTACCAACCTAAGAAAGGATGGAAGACTGAGTCAACCTTGGGACCCCTGGGATTGAACTCACAACCTTGTGGCTACATTACTGGCATTTAACCACTGTGCCACCAGGCTTTGGCTTATGATGATTCTATAGACCTTCAAGTAACTCTGTCATCAGCAGCCTGGCTCAGGTCAGCCATGGCTTCCTTGATTCCATCTTTCCACATGTAACACAGTTGTCTTCTTTTCCTACTACCTCCAATTTTACCAAACATTATAGTTTTTTTCTAATAAGTTATGTTATCTCATTATATGGCCCAAGTACAATAGTCTCAATTTGACCATTTTGGCTTCTAGGAGGAGTTCAGGCCTGATTTGCTCTAGGATGTGTTTTTTTGTTATTTTGGCAGCCCATGATATCTTTAGAATTCTTCCACAGTTCAAATTAGTTGATTTTCTTGCTATCGGCTTTTGCCATTATCCTCCTAGGATGACGACACTGCTGCAAAAATTTCCTGCAGTGTTGTCATCCATATCCTCATTCTCCTCCTCCTCCAGCCCATACCTGTCTTTCCCACCTTGGCCTTATCCGCAGACTGCCTCCACTGTTTCCTCCCATCTGCCTTCCTCTCCGTCCCCAGTTTTCCACTGCTTCCAGTTCTCAGCCTCTTTCCTTCTCCTTCTTGTTCTCTACCTCCTTGATTTGGAGCTGGGTGAAGAGTACTTGTGCAATCACAGTTTTCCTGTGGCATCGCTCACTGGCTGCCTGGTCAGACTGGAGATGCATGGATGGGAGTGCACACCCAAAGCAAATGCCCAAAGAGGAACCTCAGCAGCAGTGGTGGTGGTGATTCTTCAGGGTTGCAGCTGCCTCCTTGGATTTCTTTTGAAGATCCAAGAGACCCCTACACCTCCTAAATCAGCTCTAAATCATGGATGATGATGATGATGATGATGATGATGATGATGATGAGGGCAGCTGAGAAGTGAAAACAAAGGTTGGGGTGTAGGAGGTGGGGGTAGGGGGGGGGGTGGAGAAGCAGCCCACGAGCAAAGCAGAGGTGCTGTGGTGTCAGGGCAAGAAAGGGAGGTATGGGCCAAGATAATGAGGAGGAGGAGGTGGTGGAGGAGGAAAATGACACTGCAGGAGATTTTTGCAGCGGTATTGTTGTCCTAGGAGGCAGAAAGTACAAACAGAGCAGAACAAAATACAGATGTGACAGAGGTGGCCTTGGAGCAAGATTGAGATTTTTGCAACAGCAGAGTCTGTAGCATGCATGTTTTGGGGGCTTAAAATATTTGTTATTTTCCCTCTTTTGTTGGGAGGGGAGCTGTATCCCTAATCCTCACAAAAATTGAGGGCCGACAATGGTTTTCTTTACCTCTGAACAGCAGTGTTCATGATTCTGATCCTTTTTCTGTCATCCTTTACTTTTGTTTCTTCTCCTTAACTGTATGAAGTTTCAGGTGTCATCAATGAGGTTTGCTTTCTTTTTTACTGCAGATAGTGGTGTTTTTTTTTTGCAATCTTCCTTGATAATGTCACTGACTTCAGTCCAGAGTTGTTCTGGTTCTTGGTCTGTTGTGTCACAGTCTGCTCCTGGTCTTATTTTTGCAGAAAGAGTGCAGCTTTTCCATCTTCTGCTTCCAGTTATGTAGTCTATTTGATTTTTGTATTGGCCATCAGATGCTATACACATATACAATCATCTCTTTGCTTGTCTGAAGAATATGTTTTCAGTGAACAAACTGTTGCCCTCACAAAGTTCAATAAGTCACTTTCCTGATTTGTTTCTTGATCCTAAGTCAATTTTTCCAACAGTATTTTATTCTGCTCTGTTTGTACTTTTGCATTCCAGTTTCCTATGATTATCAGCATATCTTGCTTTGGTATGTGTTCAGTTTCTTGCTGGACTCCGGCATAAAAACTTTCAGCTTCTTCTTCTTCTGTCTACTAGCTCTGTAGTTGGAATTTAAACTTGGGTTATGGTTATATTGATAGGTTTTCCATGAAGTTTTATTATTATTTGATCAGATTTTGGATTATATCCCCTGACTCCTTTTGCTATGTCTCTCCTCACAATTAACAACATCCTAGTTCTTTTTAGATTTTCATTTCCTGGTTAAAACACCTCTAAGATACCTTTATGCATGCCAAGTTCTAAGTGTCTAAGTTTTATCGTTTTGGAACTGTGGCTCTGGCAGGAAGACAAGATATAACATAAACACGAGTGCTCATGAACATACATTCCAAACAATGGAAATAAATACTTTGAAATTTGGTGAATCGTTTACAAGACAATCTATAAATATGCAGTGACTCCTGCCAGAGTCATTGCTAGCATTTTAGAGTCATTCCCTCCTCAGTAATTGGCTTTGGACTGTTTGGAGTTATTAAAAGATGAGGGAAAATTCATACTTTAGATTTTGTACTAGGATATAAATACTTCAGTTCTTGAGTACACAGTTCATTTGCACTCATGTAGATATATAATTAGGACATCTCTCTCTTTAAAACAACACACAATCCTCACAGAAGCAATTTGTTGTTATCGTCATATTCTATCAAGTTGGTTCTGACTTATAGCAACTCTAAGGCAACCATAGTGTGGGTTTTTCTTGGAAGGATTTGTTTGCAAGGAGAGATTTTTTTTCATTGCCTTCCTCAGAGGCTGAGAGAGTGTGACTTGTCCAAGGCCACACAGAAGGTTTCTGTGGATGTGTGTATTTGAAGCCTGATCTCCTACTCCGACACTCAGATCCCTACACTTTGCTAGCTCTCCACAGAAACAATAGCTCACTCAAGTCTCTTTATAAGAGATTTGGGGCCACTTGAGATCATATGTTCTCCTTTTGGGCCTCCAGAGCCAAACAAAAAACAAAACAAAACCCCAAACCTTATATAAATACAATTTTTTTATGTGTCATTGTTATTTCTCCATGTATACTATGCAGTATTGTTGTATGTATGCCACAACTGGTGATTATGGCATTTTGTAAAGTATCAAAAACATAAGAAATTTATTTGAAAGTATTTCTGTATTGTTTGTCAGATCACCACCATTCCTGAGGTGATGAACAAATAAAAGCCAATTAAAACAATACAAAGATTAAAAGATTTTAAAAAAGCATTTTAGAAACATATTAAGAAGTTTTTTTAAAAAAACTCCTAAATGCAGTCTGAAAACAATCCTACAGTCCAGTTTTAAAACCATTAAAACAGAAATTTCAAGTACTGAATGTCATGCAGAACAACACTATTTGTGCTGCTGGCCTGAAGTGTAAAAGGGATGGGGCCATCCTAATGTCCTTAGGTATGGAGTTCCACAGTTGAAGCGCTGCTACAGTTAGAGCCTTGTTACGTGTATCCACCAGCCTAACTTCACAAGGTGTTAGTACATGCAACAGAGCCTCCTCTGAAGATCTCAGATTTTTGGTCAGCTCATATTATCTACTTCAAGAAGCTTTCAAGAAATTAAGTATTCTAAATATGGTGGAACCTTGTTCTGCTGCTTCTATTGGTAACTGGATCTTGTTGACTTGAAATATTCAGTACTGGATATTTCTTTGCGTGAGGATATTATTTTTGCAGCCAGTTCTGCCACAGAGACAACAGTGTCCTTATTTCTCCATCAACGTTCTTTGTGCTTTTTAAAGTGTGCTCACAGTGAATGTTCAGAATCTTAGAAGGGTGAGGCTGTCATGTAAATTCTTCTGCAAATTGTTTCTGTCTTACATAAAATATCACTAACACATTGATCAATAACAAATACATTTTTGGTCTTCCTTGCAGATTTGATTGGCAATCCAATTTTGGCAACATTTCCCAAACTTATGGAGCAGCCTGACCTTATGGATGCACTTAGGGTGGGTGAAAGGCATTGCACCACTAATATGAAAGGACAGCTCAAATGAAACCCTATTTCAGTCTAGCGCAAGAAAACTGAATAGCCCTGCCCCCATAGCTGTTTTACGCACCTCCTCTGATGTTTTTAAGCTGGGGTAAATTTCTGGAGGCAAATTAAACAGAAATAGAAGCAGAATGCCCAAAGTTCTTTGGAAAGAGGTGGCTTAGGAGGGGCTGGAATGCAATGACAGGGTGTGGTATGTTGAAAGAAACGCTTCACAAAGTTTGA
Source organism: Sceloporus undulatus (assembly GCF_019175285.1). NCBI lineage: Eukaryota > Metazoa > Chordata > Lepidosauria > Squamata > Phrynosomatidae > Sceloporus > Sceloporus undulatus. The sequence continues at coordinate 23,208,155 of NC_056522.1, read as the reverse complement.
CGTTCCAGTGGTCATTACTGAAAGAATGATTTGTGTTCACATCTCCAGGTATCTAAATGAATATAAGCCCTCTGAGAAAAAGCAGAAGAACCAGAGTTTGTTTAGCTTTGGGTGTGAGTTTATGTGTGTGTGTGGGGGGGGGGGGGGGTTATTTGATAGCATTCAAATATTTTACAGCTTGGGTTAGAAACAGAAGAGAGAATAACTCATTTCACTGAGTTGGGTCCAGAGTGCCCCTTTCATTTATAAAAGGCTTTTCATTAAGTGGAGGCTCCTGCTGAAGTGCTATGTTATTTCTCCAATTTCAACTGTAGCTCCCTATGCTATTCCTATATTGTTCTAGAGAGTTCTCCGCTCCTCTGGAGTAACTTTTCAGGGAGCTGCAGGAGTGAAGAGAAATATATGCCTTCTCTACCTCCAGACCATCTAGAGATCAGCTCCAGCGGGTGTGGGGATCTCATCTATTACCTTTTTCTGCTAAGAAAGAGATTAGTGGGTTTAACCAACCAAAAATGTAGATTTGGGTTATATCCACTGTGGAACCATCCTAAGCACATACACTTGAAGGAAATTTCAGTAGGTAGGGTCTGGGTTAAGCATTCTCCTTACAATCATATTTCTCAAGACATTCCATTTGTCTTTTCCGGGGCCTAGATTTTAAAACCTCTACAATTGCCTGCAACTCTGTGTGCGACATCTTCACAGTTGTACTTCTTTACAAACTGTTTGACAACTTAACCTGATACATGGCTTTGGCCTTTGATCTTTATTATTATTCTTTTAGAGTGCCTGGGCTGAGAAAGAGAGCACACTAAAGAGATCGGAAAAGGTAAGAAAATGAGAGAGTATTATTTCTGAGCCAATAGTTTATACATTACACATAAAACCCCAGTCTTGGAAAGATCCCAGTGCTATCATAAAAGAGACTAGAATCCTACTACTACCCTGTGCTGCTCTTGAAACCAGGGTCCCTTGTTTCAGAACTGTTGGCTCCACTGTGTGTGGTGAGGGAGGATGTAAGCGTTACTTGAAGTGCTGCACTATATTTTAGGAACTTTGGGGTGCCATAATCCCACTTTTGCTACAGACACAGAAAGTTCTGCTGCCATATCCTTGTGCTGATTAACAGCTGTAGTCAGAAGATTTTGCCTTGATTTAAAGGTATATATAGAGGTGTTGCTGTGCAGCTGTGTTGCAGCAATTAAGATATTAGAGAAAGGGGTCATTCAGACATCTTTTTTTTTTTTGCCAACACATGCACACCATTTTTTCATCGTAACCTCATCTCTTTGTATCTCTCTATGTTGTGTTGTTCAGACATGCTCGCCAGCCGTGCACCTTCCCCCCAAGGTTGTGGCGATCCCTGGGAGAAACTATCCCCAGCTGGGTCTCTCACTGCTCCTTGGAGCTGCTGGCTGCCAAGAGATGTCGGGGGCAGGGGCGAAATGAGAAAAGGAGAGTCCGCTGCTCCAATCATTGGAGGGGAAAGATGCAGCTGAGCAAGCAGGGTTAAATCCCGAGATTACGTATTCATATTGTTATTCACACTGCTGATGATGGAAATCTTTTTTAAAACTCAGAAAACACCCCAGAACTGATTATACTGGGTTAAGTGGGTTTTTCGTCAGCTCCCCTACAAACTGAATCAAATGCATTTGGGATGCATATGAACAACGAAGATTCAACTCGGATTCATTCCCAATTATTTTCACTGTCTGAATAGCCCCTCACTTTGGCACAAGCTTGAGTCTGATTCCCCCTGAATTCAACACAGAGTAGCATTGATGTGATCATCTCAGCCCAGTGAGTTTATCAGCATTACAGTTTGAATGTAAAACATTTCTGATTGTAGTCTTTAGCCATTTTAGACTTGGAATTCACCTTTAACACCAATCTGTAACACTAGAGTGACTCTTGCGTTTTGTATTATGTATTTTATCTCGTTCCCTCTCTTTGTCTTTCACTCTTGTCTTTCAGCTTATCTTTTCTTTAAAAAATAAGACAAAGTTAGAAAAGAGAGAACATAGTACTGGTGATGTAAGTTGCACAATGTAGAAATGTGAGACCCACCCCATTTGTGAGACCCAACCCAGCAGCTGATGACCACATTTCTCTAGAATAGTAGTTCACAACCTTGGGGCTCTAGATGTTGTTGGACTACAACTCCCAGAATCTCTGTTAATTGACCATAATTGGCCATGATGGCTGGGGTTCTGGGAGTTTAGGTCCAACAGCATTTGGGGACCCAACTTAGCTAACTACTGTTCTGTACAAGCATTCCACAATCAGACGTCCCCCCAGATTTGTTGGAGCACTGGATGACGTCCTGTAATTCCTGTCATCCAGTGCATCTGGAAAACACCAAGTTGGGGAAGGCTGCTTTAGAAAATGCCTCGGAAAAGCTGCTTTTCTTGCCTTTCTCTTTTTCACCTGCATTTGTCATAGTGAATCAAGGCAGGGCAATGCGAGGTGGATGTCATGCTTATGTTCGAAAGATGACTTAGTTCCCTACAATTATATATATGAATAACAACAACCCTGGGCAGTTTTTAGGTGTAATTGCTCCCCAAAATGTTATTTTATATAAATGCAGTGTAGCTAATTAGTCTGTGGTACTAAAATGTGTTTAAAATGTGTTCTAATGGCCATAGCCTCCCACCTTCTCTGTATTGACTACTAAGAACTGTAGTTCTTTGATGCTTCTTGATGGTATTTTTTGAATTTTCACTGGCTTTTTCATCAGGCAAAGTGTTACAAACCAAACAGGAGGAAAAAAAATGGAGGATGTTAATCATAGATCTGCATTTTGCTGTTTTTCTTCTTAGTTAAGATGGTATGGAGGGGCATATCTTGCAGGCTGGCACCTTCTCCTTCTGGCCATATGGCAATTGGGAGATTCTCAAAGTCCAGGAAATTTAACATCAATTTGCATTACAACAAAGACACTTTCTTACCCCTCCAAACCCCCCCATACCATCTTAATTAAGAAGAGAAACAGCAAAATGCAGGCCTGTGACTAACACCTGCAATTTTTTCCTCCTATTTGGTTTGTAACACCTTGCCTGATGAAAAAGCCAGTGAAGCTTCAAAAGCTTGTAACATGTATATTGTGCATTTGGTTGGCCAATAAAGTTATCACTGTTCGGTGATTTTTTTTATTGGATTTGCTAAACGTCCAACATGGCTAGTCTAGATACTTTAGACTGTAGGCAGAGAGCAATATATTTTGCATCTCCCCCCCCCCCCAAAATACCACAAAAGGGGGGGAACCTTCTTGCACATACAGTGGACCCTTGTTATATGCTTGGGTTTGGTTCCATGATCCCCCATGGGTATCAAAATCCGTGGATGCTCAAGTCCCATTAAATATAATGACATAGCACAAGGGTGCCCCTTATAAAAAAATGGAAAATCAAGGTTTGATATTTAAAATTTATAATTTTTTTTTAACATTTTCAAACCGTGGATGCTTGAATCCGTGTATAAAAAATCTGTGTAAAGAAAGGCCGACTGTAGGAGAGAAAGATTTAGAGCCATCTTCTCCCTGGTGTGCTATGTGCTATGAGCTTGTTAGATGGTGAAGCATTGAAAAATTAATTATCATGTAGCAAAAAAAGAAAAAAGAATAAAGGACAAGAGAGAGAGAGAGAGAGAGAGAGAGAGATCAGTGGACATTTTCCAGGGTAAATCATTGTGAGATAACTACTTGTGATTCCAGTGTAAGAAAAGAAACACAATTTTAGGATGTTGTATTTATTTCATTATACAGTAGAGATTAATGAATATTTTACTTTCTCCTCTTCCTTTTTAGAGAGACCGGGAATTTCTGAAGTCTATGTTCATCTTGGTGTACCACGATTCTGTCTTCCCTCTTTTCCAGTCTGTGTTCCTTCCAGAATATAAATGGGCAGAAGAAGAGTCAGAAGGCACACGCTGGCGAATGATTGCTGACTTCTTGAAGAAAACCCGAGAAAGAGATGGTGCTCTCTCCTCTCTGCTATCATCAGAAAGTCTCCACAAAGCTTTTGATATCACAGAAATAACATATGATTTTGTAGGAGTGGCAAGGAAGAGTAATCCTCTGGTGTAAATGTATTTTAAGGTCAAGGATCTCTGCCAATTGCCGTGTCAAAATGAATCCGTAGATATAATTGATAATGTGGCCAAAAATATAATATTTATAGTTTAACTTTACTATTTGTATAGCCATTTTATAAATAGATATTGCAATTATAAAATTAAGATATCATGTTGGGTATGCTATTTATTGTTGGGTTTTTTTAAACAAAATATATAAAGTTGTGTTAACTTTCATAAATCATTTCTGCTGGGTTTTTATTGAGTCGTTTCATAGAAGGAGTTTTGTATTCTGTTATGGAGTTTGCATTACAGCAGATACCACTCAGTTGCTGAGATCCTACATGAAGCAGATGAAGAGTAATGATTCCAGGACACAGTGCTGTGCTTCCCTTCTGGACTTGGCTACTGTCAGATGCTGGGAGAGGTCTGTGCTGCTTTTTGGTGGTGGGGCAGAGAGGACAGTTCAGCTGATAAAGCAGCAGCTGATTTCAGCTTGGAGGGCAGAAGAAACAAAAGTGTACTCAGATTTCACCTTCCTTTTCCTTCCCCTTGAATTCTAGAGTAGTTGCATCTTCATTGTCTCCCCATTGGCAAACTGGTAACTTGACAGCTACTCAGGGGGCCAGCTTTTAGACAGAATGCAAATGGCTAGCAAATAGCTCTGCACCCCATCCAAAAAGAGAGAGAGGAAGCATGTGTGTAAGTCATACATAGAGCACACATATCTCACAGGATTCTGCCCAGTGAATGCTTTAATTTACTCCTCCTTAATATTTTATAAGATGAGTAGAAAATGTCAGACACTCTGACCTTGACTGGTGAATTTCAAGAATCACTTGTTTATGTGAATGTCACAATTGATTCTGCTGTGAAATTTGTTCCAAATGTTTATGAATGTCTTCGTAAATGCCAGCATTTATTAATAATTCATGGAAATTAATATTTATTTGCTAGATGCATTTGAGCTGTGATGGTATTTGTGGGAATGTGTACATATCCTGTAGGAGCGTATACATATCCTGAGCCAGCATGATGTAGTGGTTTGGACTATGACCTTTGAGACTAGGGTTTGAATCCCCACTCAGCCATGGAAACCAACTGGGTGACCTCTGACTACAAATTGCCAAGAATACCCTGTGATAGGTTCACCTTAGGGTCACCATAAATCAGAAATAACAATGCACATAGCAGCAGCAACAACAATACATTTTTCCTGCTGCTCTTCTAAGATACTAAGAATTACAGTATAGGCAAATGCTAACATTTATTATAACTTCTGTAAGTGAAGTATCAAATTGGACCAAAGTAATATTGAATATTGAACCTGATTTCCGTAATGATTTCAGGGAGTGTATGTGATCAAAACCTCTCCCGGGAATCCTTGCTTTACACTACAAACAATAGTTTGAGTGCTGAATGTTTGACATGGTAGGAATAGACTAGAAATATAAAGCATACCAGCATATTTTCTTTTTTTCCTTTTGCCACTCCCATATTGTAAGCATAATGGTGCAGTATTTTAAGATTGGAGTGTTAGGTTGTTATTTTGCAACACATGGTGCCTCAGAATGCTTCCCCCTTCTCATGGTTTTCCTAGCATAATAAATCTCATTGAAGTGAATTTGGCTTAAGCATCCCAAGTGGTTCTGGAGATAGGAGTGGTAATTCATAATGCAATTATTTTAAGAAGTTTGCTTAGTGGGCTCAAAGCAGAAATCTAGCCTTGGCACCTGACTGGAGATGAAACTAGTTCAGCAAGGCTAACCAGAAATAGGTCTTTGTTGGATGTATTCCCAGTCATTTAACAACAAAACAATGGAGGCCTTCAGAAAAGCACGTCAGTGTTGCCCTTAGAGCATTTAGAAAATGTGCTGCTATGTTAATATAAGGGTTGCTTCAATCCCATCAGTTAAATATATATATGCATGTATGTATAAAAAAATTAAACTCCCACAGGGTTAAGCAGTTAATTCTGCATACATTTTCCTTTCCCTGCAGCAGAGTGTACAGATTGAGCAGACAGGATTACTATCCTTAAGGCTATAGGTTTACTTTTCATTTCCTAACTAATTCAAGATGTAGTGATGGAGAAGAGTGCTGAGGATACTGTGAACAGCCTAAAAGTCAAACAAATGGGTTCTTCAACACATCAAGCCTGAAATCTCACTGGAAGCCAAGATGACTAAACTGAGACTGTCATACTTTGGCCACATCAAGAGAAAGCATGACTCACTAGAAAAGACAATGCTGGGAAAAGTAGAGGGCAGCAGAAAGAGAAGACCACACGGCAGATGGATAGGCTCAATTAGGGAGGCCACAGGTCTAAATCTACTAGACTTAAGCAGAGCAGTAGAGGACAGGGAGTCTTGGAGATCTCTGATCCACAGGGTTGCCATGAGTTGAGGTTGATTCAAGGGCAGTTAACAACAACAAAAGCCTCTGCTTTGGCCCTCCAGAGGTTTGGGACTTTAGCATCCAATACCACCTTATCATCAATCACGGTAGATAAGGCTGATCAACTTTCCATCAGCTCCATCCAGCATGGACAGTGGTAAAAGACTATGGAAGTTTGTCTAAAACATCTGGAAGGCCAACGTTTCTTTATTCTAAAACTATTCTAATACCTTTAGGAGCAGAGAAAGCTGACACGCTTGGCTGACTTTTGCCCCACCAGCTGAGAAGAATGTACACAGTAAATTTGCATGCACTGAGTTTATTAAGACATCATTTCTCTGATTACACCTTCTTCCTGGCACCCAATTCTTTTTGGAAGTAAGTCTTGCACTCAAAACCAATAAATACCAGTTAACACGTTAACTTTTGCTCTGTTGCACAGAGCGTGCTAACCCAAAAGCAAAAGACAATTTCCCCCTTCAAATGTATGTTTAAATAAGACCAAAGACATTTTGGAGACAAAAGCATTCTTTGTCTCCAAGCAAACCTCATGTTGGCTCCAGAACAAAAACAAGCCAGGGAACTTGATTCAGTAACAGTTCTTCCTGTTTTCTTTTCCTTTGCCTTCATCCTGCTATCTCAACTCCCCCTTTACAGCACCTGCCCACAGGTTTATGCCAGTGATGGGCTGAAAAATGAAATAGAGAAGTTTCTGTGCAGCCCTCTTTCAGCCAAGGGGAAACTGTAACCTCTCACATCAGTTGTTGCTTTTTACTGGCTGGAGTGACCCAAGACTCATCTGATCCCAACATTTGACACAAGCCAACTAGTTGCCCCTTGGGAGACCTTTTTCTTACCTCAGCTGTGCAAAAGTCAGATCCCAACATCTTTTAATGTAAGTTCAAAACTGTGAGTCTGTTATCTTGCAAAACATGTTTTTAAAAGTATACAGACTTTCAGAATAAATAGTTAATTTCTAAGGATTTTTCCTGTTGGTTACAATGGCTAGAAACTGAATGAGTTCAAGAAACCATTAAATCCTTCTTTTGGCAAACTGACTATAAAAAAGTAAAGTTTTTCAGCTGAAGTGTGTGTGTCCATAGCCCCCCTGCTTGCCCTCTTTGTTTTCACAGAGGATTTGATCTCTGCTTTCTGATAGGTTTTATTAGCTTTTGTATAGTTGATTCTTCTTTGATGACTTAAACAGCTACCTGCCAAGCTGGAACTGGTTTCACCCTTGACGTCCACCTGGGTGTGTCAGTGGATACTATTTTAAGCTTCGCATGCCAATGGTAGTGTCACAGAGATAACAAAGAGTAGCAGAGTTGTAAGTGCCAGAACAGTTTTGATTGTACAGAAATGGATAACAAAGCTCCAGGACCAGCTTCTGGTTCCCCAGCATCTGAAAATATTCCTTCTGGACTAAGTGTTTTCAGAACGATACCATATGCTTTCATCTTGCCAGAGCTGGTAAGTTAGACTTTTAAAACTATTATTTTAAAAGACTAATCTACATTATGTTTAACAAAAATGCTAATCTACATTCTGCTTGACAAAAAACACTTCACACAGTGATAAACCTGTATGTGACATAGCGTATAGATATGAGGGTGAGTAATGGTTCCAAGACATTTGAAACTTTGTATGATAAACACAGACTATATTGATGTGGACTTGAATAAGGAAATCCTCTCATATAAGCATGCATTTACACATGCAGTTTCTTATTGGACTAGGAACTGTGTGTACAGATTTAATTTATTTCAGAATGCCCTTCTGATAACTGAATTTGAATTATTGCAAGATTTTGGAGCATCTGTTCAGGTTTAGCACATACCCCATTGCAATCTGTCAGATCCATCTTGAGTGCAAAATATATTTTTTTTAATTGGGACATCTTTGAAAGGAAATGGAAGCCAAAAGAGGAAACTACTGAAGAAAGCAGGGAAATTGTAACTTCTTGGAAAGTACACTGGTGGAATGAACATTTCCCCGGATTGAGAAAATGTAGTAGTTCCTTGAAAGAAAATTTGGATTAGTGGCTATAGATCAGCCTTTACCAACCTGGTGCCTCTAGATTTGTTGGCCATGCAACTGTGGATGATAACTTCTAGCCCAACACATTTGGAGGACACCAAATTGAGAGAGAGTGATTTTCCAGAGCTTGGAACTGTTGTGTATGTCTTCTCTCTAGCAAGAGGGCCTCCGCCTGTGCACTAATATAGAATTTAGACTTAGTGCTATATTGTTGCATACTCCCTGTATAGTGAGAAGTTCCAGGGGCCCTTTTTGATGGAGAGTACACTGGACATAGGGAACTGACTTAGATCATGAGTTTGCTCACTCCAGTATTGTCTCCTCTGACTGGTAGCAACAGTTTAAGACCTTGTACTGGTCTTTCCCAGGACTTGATGTTGGATGCTTTCAACTGAAGAAGCTGGGATCTAAACCTGGGACATTCTTAGTGCAAAGCATGTACCCTGCCACTGAGCTACTGCTTTTTAAGATGCCTTTATGGTATTCATTCCCTCCCTCCTTCTCAACTTCAGGATAGCATAGATCATAATCATAAAACTGTCACTCTAATGTGCAGTAAATATAAAGATAACATGCAACACAGCAAAAACAACCTTAGTCAACCAAAATGCAGCTAATATATTCCTAATAGTAAAGCTTGACTGAATGGTTTAGAAAGTTGTCATGCAAAAGAGAAAGTTTCTAAGTTTTGCATCCACAGAGTACAATGTGGCCATTCTCAAGTGTAGACACCTCGGTTTTCAGCTAAGTGTACCGTCTATACTTGACTATGGCGGGGTACAGACCGCCGCTTTGCGGCGGTCTGCCGCCGCCGCTGGTAGGTCCGCGGGGGAGCCGGAGCCTTCAGACGGCGCGGCTCCCGCGCGGACCGAAAAAGAAGCTCCAAAATGGAGCTTCTTTTAGAGTCGCGTTTGTGACGTAGCGAGGCGCCAGGGGCGCACTCGCTACGTCATAAAGGCTGCGACACGTACGGACGCTCAGCGTCCAATACGTAAAGATGGCGGCGCCCGTATGAACAGGGCACTGCCATCTTGTACGTATTCAATACTGTACGTACTAGAGTTAGGGGGGTGCGGAAGCACCGCCCCTTCCTAACCCTAGTACGTATTGTATACATACTATTTGGCGGTCTGTAACCTGCCTATAAGTCCACTTTATGTATAAGTCAAGGGCAAGTTTGGGGGCCAAAATTAAAGATTGCCCTATGACCCATGGATAGGTTGAGGGTAAAACCTAGGGGCATATATCAAAGGATCTAAAGAATGAAGCAAAGCAAAACAATGTCAAAGAACTTACAAAATTCCAGCAGATGTAACTCTTTGAGCTTACTCTTAAGGCTGGCTGAATGAAAGAGTAGGGGGAATCAGTGCTTCCAGGACAGGTTATACTCTTGCTTTTCATCAGGGGATGGTTCTTTCATTTAAATAAGAGTTAAGATACAGGACTTACATTGGCCTGTGGATAAGTTGACTCAGTTTTTTTGGGGTCAATTTTTTTGACCTACATTTCTGATTATATACAGCATTCTCAATCTCGCTTCCTTTCACACACTCTTTACCTGGTGACACTTCTAAGCCCTCTTGCTTATCTAATTCCCAGAGTGATGCCCAGAAACCAGGAGAACATCTCCTAACTTTTCATGCCCATTGATGAAGCATCAGCTGAGCACCCTGGACTATTTAAACAATAATCTGCCTATGTAAGATTTGGCCAACCAGCCATTATCAACAGTGCATTAAAGCATCCAGTCCAGCACATCTAGTATTGGGGAACCACCCCTTTCCCATCCCTGGTTATTTATCTCCTGGAGGCTGATTGTTTCAAGGATATAATGACATCATCTGCTCTTATAGGAGTTTTCTTTTCAATATATGGCTCATTATCCAATTAAGCCTGGAGGCAATGATTAGATAGCTTTCACTGCTGGCTGTGGCAAGACTGTATGTGGTATAGAGTAATTTAACCACACAAGAGAGCAGATTGACTCATGTAGGCCAGAGAAGCAGGGAAGTCTGAGTAGATGCAGGTTTGGAGACAGAGTTCTTCCAAAATGCATCTGCAAACAAGAGAAGACTGAGCTGCTCTCACTCCTAGTCCCAACCATGTACAGTGGTCTCTTGATATCCACTGGGGTTTGGTTCCAGGACCACCCCCTCATAGATACCAAAATCCATGGATGCTTAACTGTACTCAAGCTGAAAAGACATTCAGCTGTTGATGTGTTGACTTTTACCACTTATAGAACAAGGAATGCCAGAAATCCAAGCTCAGTTCAGGAAAGGAAGAGGCACTCAGTATCATATTGCAAACACCAAAGAATTCCAAAAGAAAGTCAGTCTGTGCTTTATAGATCACAGCAAAGCCTTTGATTGTATAGATCATGGAAAAACTATGGCTCACTCTTAAAGAAATGGGTGTACCACAATATTTGATTGTCTCGATGTAAAACCTGTACTCAGGACCAGAAGCAAGGCAGAATAAGGCAAGGGAGTCAGGCAAGACTGCAGTTTATCACTCTATCTGTTTAACTTATACACTGAACATATCCTTCATGAAGCAGGCTTAAATTCAGAGGAGGGAGGTGTCAAAATTGAAGAAAGAATCATGAACAATTTAAGATATGCAGATGACATCATACAACTAGTAGAAAATAGTGAAGACTTGGAACAATTACTGAAGGAAGTGCAAAGGCAGGTTAAGAAGAATGCAGTCAAGAAATCAGAAAAAGGCTGGGACTTGGAAGGGCAGCTGTGATGGAACTAGACGAGATCCTCAAGTGTAAATATACATAATTGAATACAGTGGTTCCTCGGGATACGAAATACCCAGGTTACGAAATTTCCGGGATACGAAAAAATCCCATAGGAAATAATTGTTCCGGGTTATGAATGTTTTTTCGGGTTACGAAAAATTTTTTGGTGCTTTTCGGCGCTATTTCACACGAAATCGCGGCTTTTCCCCATTAGCGCCTATGGGTTTTCGGCTTACGAAGGCTTTTCGGGTTACGAAAGCGGCCGCGGAACGAATTAATTTCGTAACCCGAGGCACCACTGTACTAGAGTTTGGACAGTCCATGCAATTGTATTTCCAGTTTGTATGTATGGTTGTGAAAGCTGGACAGTAAAGAAAGCTGGCAGAAAGAAAATCAACTCATTTGAAATGTGGTACTGGATAAGAGTCCTTACAGATACTGTGGACTACTAAAAAGACCAATAAATGGGTGCTAAAGAATATCAAGCCTGAACCCTCCCTAGAAGCCAAGATTCTAAACTGAGACTGTCATACTTTGGACATATCACGAGAAGACATGACTCACTAGAAAATACAATCATTCCTGATAAAGTAGAAGGTAGTAGGAAAAGAGGGAGATTGCATTACAGATGGATAAACTTAATTCAGGAAGGCACAGCCCTGAATCTGCAAGTCCTAAGCAGGGCTGTTGATGACCTGGAGGTCTCTAATTCATAGGGGTGGCTTAAAGTGAAGCTGACATAATGGCAGTTAACATCAACAATCTCTGACTACTGTATACCAGAAGATGGGAAGCATGGAGGCACCATTTGGTTCATTGTGGATTACATGAATTGGTAGACCTTATCTGTCATGACTCAGTTGTTATTTTTAAAACATATATCTAACCAAGTGGCTATCATTACATTTTGAAAAATAAATCTGTGGGGGTAGTTGTGGTTACATTTCATAGCTTTGCTTCACTTCAGAAACCTTTCAGGAAGTTGTAGGACACGCTTTAGAGAATGTGATCAAGTATTGTTGCAATAACCAGATCACGTTTCCAAGTGAGCTGTATGATGTGTGGACTTTAATTCTGTCGGACTCTGCCTTTGACGTTGGTAGGGTGTGTATATCATTAGAAGTGCTATTCAGCTACATTCACAAACTCAGCTATTTGAAGAAAGTGATCACCACACAATGTTGATAATGAAGACATAGCAAGAAGAAATCTCTACTTTGTAGAACAGAAATTCAGACATGATTCTTTGATATAACTTACTTCACAGTTTTGGAACGGGCAATACATTTTGAAATGAACAGAAGGTACAGTCAACAGCAGCAGCAAATCAGGGAACAATAGTTGCAAAGAGGCATAAGAAAAATATTGTGAAATGGTGGAAAGCTCAGTCCCTGCCCAGACCTCTTCACACCCTAGAAAACTATTTCATGTGTATTTTAAAATAAATTAATAAATACGTAATCACATTTCAGTGTTGCATTACAAGACTCACATCTTACATGTTTAGAATAGAAAGAAATGAATCCTCATTGTCAGATTAAACTATGGTTGTAATTTAGACAGGTATTTCAGACAGGATGCTGTGGAAAAGAGCTGATGGTTAAGGCAAGAAGGCATCAAAGCTATAGAGAAGGACAGGAAGTTGTGGAGAATGCAGTTTAGTCTCCATATTAGCCCTGGCCAAGCATGCAATTTGACATTATTCCTTGAATTGTTCAGGAATTAAAAGAGTACCCTTTTAAAAAGCTCTTCATGGGGACTAAATCTTCTTATGCACCAAATCTCTAGTGCACATGTCACTAGAATAGCAGAGAACCCTGTATGAATATGTGATCCTATACATGTATGTTGTTGTATTCCTTCAAGTCATTTCTGACTTATGGTGATCCTAAGGCAAACCTATCATAGGGTTTTCTACAGCCAAGATTTGTGATTTGGCAAAGGTCACCAAGTGGGTTTACATAGCCAAGCGGGGAATCAAACTCTGCTTTCCAGAGTTATAGTCCAATGCTCAAACCATTACACCACCACTGGCTCTTAGATGTCTAAATAAAATTAAATCTTAATGAGTTCACTCATGAGGATACCGCCCTGCCTTCACACTTTTAATAACGGATGTATAAATCAGCTGATCTTATTCTGTTTTAGTCAACAGTTCTGGGCTTTCCTTCTCAGCTCCAGGTTCTCTGTCTGCCTGTCCACTTTTCTTGAAAGTTATGTTAACTTGTCAGATATAAAATGGACTTTTAAAAAACTCATAATTGACTCATTTGAAGGAGTAGTTTTTTTAAGTATGCAAAACTAGTCTTGCATACCCTCCAGTATTCCACAGAAGAAAATTAGGACATGAGGTTAAACATCAGCATGTGGTCAAGATGTCAATGTTGTTAACAAGAAAGGACACACAAGCTAGGAGAGGTGGCAGCAGTTTGCTTTTGCCATAGTCTCCTCGGAAGGGTAAAACTCTGTCCTTCTGTGAAGTCGAAGGCTTTAATGGCCGGGATCTATAGTTTTTTTGTGGGTTTTTTGGGCTATGTGGCCATGTTCTAGAAGAGTTTCTTCCTGGCGAAACATCAGGAAGAAACTCTTCTAGAACATGGCCACATAGCCTGAAAAACCCACAAAAAAACTCTGTCCCTCTTTTTCTATCTCTCCCCTATTGAATTAATTTAATTTCAACTACTTTTGGTGCTTCAAATTCAGTTTGCAACCACTGAAATAAGCTGAGGGGGAAGAGAGAAAGTGAAAGGAGAGAGAAAATGGGACCTTTTAATAGCAGATGAGAAAGGAGGACAACGAAGGACTAATTGGCACTGTCCTGCCAAGCTAGGACAGTTGGAGGATGTGATCTTGGGTTTATGTGGCTACTTACTTGTGTGTGTTGTGTTCCTTCAAGTCATTCCTACCTATGGCGACCCTAAGGTGAACCTATCATAGGTTTTCTTGGCAAGATTTGTTTGGAAAAGGTTTGCCATTGCCTTCCCCTGAGGCTGAGAGAGTGTGATTTGCCCAAGGACACCCAGTGGGTTTCATGACTGAGCTGGGATTTGAACCCTGGTCTCCAGAGTTGTAGTCTAACACCCAAACAATTATGCCATGCTGGCTCTCTGATGGCATAAGTGCTGGCCCGTCCATGCTATCTACAGCCAAGTTCTCATTGTAAATCACATTTCTTTATTATTTGTTTGACCCTTTCCAACAAAGTACACTTGTAAGGTCTGCATTTTCAGAATCAGCTCCTGACAAATAATATAATAATTGTTTTCATCCTCAGTGGGGCTTAGGTGCAAGCAAACAGTGATAAAACTGATATGTTGACACAATTTATCTGTATCTGGGTGATGTTATCTTTCTAAACAGTGGAGGACTGCATTGCAAGAAAGAGAGTTCAGGAAATGGATTTTCGTACATTTGGTTGTGCTGCCATTTTGCAATGATTTATGGGCAGTTTTGAAAGGAGGTTACCTGACATCATGGCAAATCTCTCTGTTGAGAGATATTAGCCACAATAGCTCAATTGAATTTCTATGTTCAAAGAGGCAATGAGCCTCTGGATGTCAGTTGCTGGCTGGCCTTACTGGGAAAGGGTTGTCTTGCTTTGCTTGTAAGCTTTCCAGAGACATTAAGCTGGCAGTTTGGGAAACAGAATGCTGAACAAGGTGGGCTTGGATCACTACAGGACTGGCAAACAATGGGGGATGGCCATTGCTGGGATATGGGAGTACCTGTTTTAGCCAGTCCCCCAAGCTATCTCCTTTTAGAAGACAGACTGCCATACCAGCTTCCCTTTGTCCCCTGAACCAGCCTGCCACTGTCAGCTACAGTGAAAGATCCTGTCTGATCCCTAGG
This sequence comes from Sceloporus undulatus, assembly GCF_019175285.1. Taxonomy (NCBI): domain Eukaryota; kingdom Metazoa; phylum Chordata; class Lepidosauria; order Squamata; family Phrynosomatidae; genus Sceloporus; species Sceloporus undulatus. The sequence goes on along the minus strand of NC_056522.1, from coordinate 23,193,043 downwards.
GTTGAGGTAAGATTCAGGTACCACCCTGGTTGGCATCTGTAGAATTAAAGAGAGGGTAATCTGTTTTTCTTCTATTCATGTAGGAAAATGTAAGTCTCCATTTGTCCATATATTCTTGTGGTGCACAGCTGGCATTACAAATTTAATATGGAAAATTAAGCTTGCTACTTTTGCTATTGTGTACTGTCAAGTCCTTTCCAACTTATGGCAACCCTAAGATGAACCTATCATGGCGTTTTCTTGGCAAGATTTGTTCAGAGGACGTTTGCTGTTGCCTTTTCCCTGAGGCTGAGAGCATGTGATTTGGCCAAAGTCACCCAGAAGGTTTTCTGGGTGAACTTGTAATTGAACCTTGGTCTCCAAAGTCGTAGTCCTACACCTAAACTGCTATATCATGCATCTTGCTACAGCCCCATTACAATAACAATTCAACAAAGCTTGTACATGAAAACACCCAACCCTAGATCCCAAAGATGTGGACCACAGTTTGCTACTCTTTTCAACCATTAATATATATATATATATATATATATATATATATATATATAATGATAGTCTGGTTTTTTCACCAGTTTTTAAAATAAGGTTTTTCATATTTTCCCCCTGCTCTTTCCAATCCTAAGTACCTGTCTAATTGCTTCTCAGAAGGGTGGATCATTGCTTACGCTGACAGTGATCCTTGCTCACAGGTACTCAGTGGGAGGGCAGGTCTGAGTAAGCATATGTTAAAATGTACCTGTCAGTATGAAAAGTTCAAGAGGTAATCCCTTCCCTGCTTTCTTGGCATTGAACAGGTAGTTCCAAGTACATTTGGCAACCCCTTTGCAAAATATGTGACTGTTTTTATACTGGTGGTTGAAGTGATTTCATAGGAACTAGTATCAAAAAACCAGCATGGTGTAATGGTTTGAGCACTGGACTACAGCTCTGGAGACCAGAGTTCAAATCTCCACTCAGTCATACAAACCCACAGGGTGACCTTGGGCAAGTCACCTTCTCTCAGCCTCAGAGGAGGACAAAGGTAAACCCCTCTGAACAAATCTTGCCAAGAAAACTCCATAATTGTTATGGGTCTCCATAAGTCAGAAATGACTTGAAGGCACACAACAGCAATGTGGAAATCCAATTGTGTGGTCCTGTTCTTAACTTGTAATCAATGATCTGGAATGAATAGTCTGTTTATAATGAGAAATTTGCTCAAATGATATGAGATGTACTCCAAATATTCCTTCCCTTTCTGTGTCCTTGTTGCTGGGCTTCACAGGTGTCCTTTTGTTGTCAGAGGGATGAACAGATTTCATGTTTGTCGGATCTGTTTTGTTTTTGGGCCAGAATTGTGGGGTCAAACATCGCAGGGGTCAGTCAATGAATCCCCTTCATGTAGAGAGATCTTGTAACACCTTTGAGACTAAATGCAAGCAAGAAATTGGCAGCATGAGTTTTTGCAGACTTCACTCTACTTTCTCAGATGCATTTATTTCATTTTTTCCCCTATTACTGGTTGTTTATGAATGTTTTCGTTAAAAAGCCAAAGTAGCCTTGAACAGACCAAATGTTCAATTTGCTATTAGTGGTAGTATTAGCTGCCGTTTTTTTAAAAGATGAGTTATTTATAGGCTTCTGTTTGTCAAATAGCAGGAAGGTTTGTAGTTTATTCCACAGAGTCTAGTTCAATGACTTCTGGGTGGGGACCTTGAAAAAAGAAAGCTGAGCAAGGAGGACGGAAGAGGGCATGGGTGTGGAGGTAACAGAAAAGAATCACAAAGTGGGTGAGGACCTGTGCTGTTGTTGTCTTGGTAACAAGGCTTAATGGCGAAAAAAAACACACTTATGATTACTGAGTATTCTTTAAATAGCATAGAGGCCATCATACAGCATTGCAATGGAAGCATGACACATCCAGGGGTGTGTGAAGGAGAAGGAAGGGGGGCTTTGCCCTTCATAAGAATTCTGCTCCGACTATGAAGTCTTTAGGTGTGAAAAGTCAGAATGGACTTTATTACACGGGGGTGGGAGGGGGGGAATTGGTAGCTTAAATGGTGATTATCCCATGTAAATCGCGCAGTCACAATTAAAATACAATTAACATTTTCACATACAGTGCAATAAAAGAGCCATTATCCCGGGAATAACCAGAAAATAAACAGCAGCAAATCATTCATGGGATTTCGCAATGTATGATTTGTTGCTGTTTATTGCCTGGTTATTCCCGGGATAATGGCACTTTAATAGCTTTTCTTCATGATGTCATGTGAAAACCTTTATCGCTATTGCACGATATTCCTGGGATAATGACACTTTATTCATGACATCGTGTAAAAATCTTAATCATGAATGCATGATTTTCACAGGATAACCACCATTTATACTTCCAATTATCCCCATGTGATAAAATCCATAAATAAATCCAAGAAACCAGCATTGTGCAGGCTGGGTAGTTAGTAGTATGTTGTCAATAGCCATGGTGTTTTAGTAAGTTCAAGAGGGCAGTATAGTAAGGAGTATAGTATCTCAATATTGACACAGAGGAAAATAGAGAGGACAAGGAAAATAAGGACAACTTTGTATGTCCTATCTTCAGTGCATTCAATATTTGTAGTCTCATCTTAAGCATGTTTATCCCAAGCGACATCCATTGCAGGGTTTTCTCTGTGGTAAGAAAGGCAATTCAGAACCATGCAGCTAGACTCTATATATGTTTGCTCAGAAATAATTCTAGAATTATTCCCAGTGTGTATATAGGACTGCAGATTTTGTGCAGTGCAGGTCTAGTCCTGACCCATCGGCGGGGCCTGGATTTGCAAAAAGATGGCACTGCCTGTGACTATGTTTGTAGAGAAGCAGCAATGACACAGCTGAGTAGCTAACCAGGTCAGACATCTCTCTGCACCTGCATAGACTCTCATTTAAACAAAGCTGCCCATTTTCAGGTTAATACTCAACAAATCTCTAGAGCACCAGTTGAAACTGCAATTGCAATCAAGACAAAGATGTGGTATAAAATGAGGATTTATCCACTTCTTGGAAGCATGCTTGTAGGAGACCTGGGGATTCTAAGTTATGTTAATCATTGCAGCAAGAATCCAGAGTAATATTTAGTCTGATTAACCAAATGTACAGCACAGGAGTATCACAGTTACATTACTAGAACTAAAAAAATGTATATTAAAATAAGTACAGACATACCTCAGTAAGCAAAGCTTCCTTTTTACAAAGGCTTTTTACACTCTGCCCTTTCTTCTTCATCTTCTTTCTAGCTAGAAGGTTTTTTAAGCAGCATTGGCATTGGATAAATACAGACATTTGATGCTGGATTGCAGCAGTGTGTCTGTAGTAAACAACGTAATAAACAAATGTTTGACTGGGAAAGAGTGGGTTTCTAGTCTAGCTGATTCAACTGTATGTCTTCCTACAAGAAAAGTAAACTTCCTTATTGTGCATGTGGGAACATCAAAACAGAGATAAAAAGGGACAGCAGATAAGCCTAATCCTATTATTATTATTACATGAAGATAGAAATCATTAGAAAAATCAAGGCTGGTGAACAAAAAGGCTATCCCTGGATGCATGATCAAAGAAGCCTTACTGGACCTGGCTGTTTTATTTCACATGTGCATATTGTTAGCTTTGGATTAAAAAGTTGGTTGAAACATGTTCTTTTTTGTGGTAGAGGAACCTATTCATTTTGGGGGGAGGGCATCAAATTTTCTCTTAAAGAAATTATCCCAGGAACACATCTACTTCATTTACTGAGGTATATCTGTAATTTAGGCTGCAGTTTTAAACAGGAGAGAATTAGCCTCATCCAACACAAGTAACCATGTATAAGATTAGTCAGCAAATATGTGGCTCTCACATGTTTAAGGTGATGGCAGGAGATTTATTTAGCCACCTTGAATCTCATTTTGAGAAAAAGGCAGGATATAAATCCAATAAATAAATACATTTATTTCTTTGTATAGGTATTTGTTACATTGATATTCCACCTTTCCTCCAAGGACCTCAGGTTTACAGACATGCTTCTCTTGCCCATTTTTAGCCTCACAACATCCCTGTGAGATAGGCCATTGAGCTTCATGACGATGTCAAAATTTGATCTCAGGTCTCACTGATCCTCCTCCAACATGTACTGCACCATGCTGACTCTTAATTTTAATTTTCTTAGAGCATCAGAAATACATGGGCCAACCCATCCTTTTGATATGAATCTATGGCCTGTTACAGACAGCCAAAATAAAGCTGCTTCGAGTCACAGT
>NC_056522.1:23176218-23185787 GCF_019175285.1 Sceloporus undulatus | reverse complement strand
CTTAGGATGCATGCATCATTGAAACACCATACCTCCACTGTGACTCGAAGCAGCTTTATTTTGGCTGTCTGTAAGAGGCCTATATCTCCTGCTGCTCTGCCCTGAATGCAATAAATGGCCTTCAACTCTTATGATAGTTCATGCCTGGCACTTTATAACATTTAAAAAAGTACAATACCCTAATGAGGAACACATTGTGATTGTAAGTAATTTAGCACACAAAAGTGTAAATCCAGTCACTAATTTCCACTAGAGTAAATCCATTTAAGCAATAGGTTTAATACAAATGGTCCAAAGCAGATGGCCCAAAAGGAGCCACCTCTGGCTGCTCTGGCGCTGCAGTGACCGCATGGCCCTCTCCTGAATGGGCTGCTGGCCGGCTCTTGTGGTCTCCACGTAGCTGACATCTGTTTTGGGGCCATGAGTTCTATAAACACCATGTCCCCAAAGCGGTCCATATGTTTTTGGCCAATGTTGAGCTTTCTCTGAAGTAGTTCATTCAGTGGGTCTATACTAGCTGGAATTAGTAAACTGACTAACTTTTTAATTGCTCCATCCTCAATATCACATCCTTTCAAATACTTAAACAGGGATATCATCCCTTCTGAACCATCTCTTCTACAGGCCAAACATAACCAGCTCCCAAATTTGCTCCTCATAAGGCATGGTTTCCAGACTTCATTTTGGTTGCCCTCCTCTGGACATGCTCCAGCTTGTTGGTATCCCTCTTTAATTGTGATGCCTAGAACTGGAGACATTACTCCAACTCTATAGAATTAAACCATTACAATGAATTCTAATACAGAATATAAAAAACCAATACAACCATTAAAAGTCAATTCGGGAATGACTGTTGAATTGAAAAGTGTCCATTTGCCAGCAGAAAGGGAGCAGTAAGAAATTAACCTGGCCTCCCTAGGGAGGCAATTCCAGTCTCTGGGAACTGCCACCGAGAAAGCCCTCTCCCTTGTACCCACCAAATATGCCTGGGAAGGTTATGAGACTGACCCCCCTCATCCACTCCAAAGATGTTAGAGCTTGGACAGACTCATCTGGGGAAATACACTTCTTCAGAAATCCTTGCTCCAACCCATATAGGCTAGGGTTAGAATCAGATAGCTCTCCATATCTTGATGGACTGCAGCAGCCAGCATTCCTCACTACTACAGTAGCTAGGGCTGCTATGACTTGCAATCCTACAACATCTGGAGGACCACATGATTCTCATTGCTGATTTAGGTCAAAAGGCTGTTAAGGTCATTTGAAATCTTTCCCCCTGCCTAGCTGTTAATAGACAGCTTGGTGAAATCTAATATTTCAGGTTTGCTTAGAAAATGATCAAGCATACATTGACCTTGAATTTATGAAGAAACAAATATGATTAGACTCGAGTGCAGCCTTCTGATTTATCTTCCTGTATTTTATCCAGTATATGCCTTTTGCTGTTTAAGTAGTACACAACATGGAGAGTGCTAGTTTACATATTCCATAATTTTCAGTTATAAGCAAATGGGTTAGACAAACATTTGAAATCACAAAGGAGCAGTTTGCATGTATCACTGCCACCCCCCCCCCCCCCCGATGACTACAGCAGGATGCAGTGGTGCTTAATTTCAGCCAAATACTGGACACCTATGGAAACAATGTCTTAACTGTGAATTAATCTGGTCTATTTTTGCCATGTAAAAATCCCTTCTGTGATTATTCACACCCTGCCTTCTAGATAAGCAATTGCCTGTGTTTCTGCTCTTGCTCCATTCATTTTACATTAATTGTAACATGCTCATACTAACCACACATTCTGATGCTCCTTTTACTGGATCAGAATTTTCCTAAGCAGAAGGATTAAATTCTTCTATTACTGTTGCATTATTGTACATAACAGTGGTGTAGAACATGTGGACTATTGGATATTGTTAGACTACAGCCCTTTAGCATTAGCTGATGAGAGCTGCTGCTCAGTTACATCTGAAGAAGCCATATTTCCCTCTCCCTTTGATATATAGGAGGGATGTGCAGCTTTAGCTATCCAGATATTGCTGGACTTCAACTTCCATGTTCACTCATCACTGCCTGTGCTGGCTTAGACTTTACATGCCCTCTATTATATATATATATCCAAGAACGTTGTTTAATTTATGATTTTAAAATGGCGATATTTTAATTGTTTTTTTAAGTTTATTGCTATCTTTTTAGCTATTTACTGTATATACACATGTATAAGTCTATCAATTGTAGTCAAAATTGCCTCAAAAAACCTGGGTTGACTTATCCATGAGTCAATATAAGTTCTGTACTTTAAATCTTAATTTAAAAATGGATCCTCTCCTGGTGAAAGGCAAAAGTGTAATCTGTCCTGGAAGCATTGACCTCTCTCTGCTCTCTCATCCATCCAGCCTTTATTGTGAACACAAACACTTGTATTTTTTAAGTTGTTTGGCATTGTTTTCCTTTGCTTTATCCTTTAGATCAGTGATGTCCAAACTCTGTCCCTCCAGGTGTTTTGGACTTCAGCTCCCAGCATCCCAGACCATTGGCCAAATTGGCTGAGGCTTCTGGGAGTTGAAATCCAAAACACCTGGAGGGACAGAGTTTGGACATCACTGCTTTAGATCCTTTATTACATGCCCCTAAATTTTACCCTTTACTTATCCATAATTTTGGCCCCCAAACCTGCTTTTGACTTATACGTAAGGTCGACTTATAGTTGAATATATGTGGTAGTTTTATTGTTTATGAGCTGCCTTAGGTCCCACACCAGGAGAAAAGCGGCATATAAATGCAATAAATAAGTAAGCAAATAAATGTTTTCTTCTCCCCTTACAGATCTTGGGTTGCTGGGTTTGGATTCTGGTAGCGGCTACCAATGTGTATTTCCCTTTGCTGCAAGGATGGGTTATGTATGTGTCGGTCAGTTCCTTTGTCATCTCCTTGCTCCTTCTACTGTCCTACCTGTTTGGCTTCCACAAAAACTATGAGTCATGGAAAATTCTGGTAAGAAAATCTACATGTCTGAGTAGATTTGCAGAAGGAAGAATGTCAAGATCTTCCTTGTCCTTCCTCCTCATGTCTATGAATATATTTTCTTCATTTCAATAATAAATGGGCTTTGGAGTTCCACTTTACATTTTTGTTCTCCTTCTCCCTCAGGATAGCCTTTACCATGGAGCCACTGGCATATTCTACATGAGTGCTGCAGTGTTACAGGCAAATGCAACCATCCGTTCTGAGACAGAAGTGCCAGCAGAACATATACCCCGCTACTATCAACTTAATGTTGCAGCCACGGTAAGAAGAAGATGATGATGATGATGATGATGATATTTATATCCTGCTTTCCCCCCAAAATTGGGACACAAAGTGGCTTACAAATTAAAATAGTACAATTAAAAACATATAAAAATGCACATTAAAATAGAATTAAATTAGTACAGTATTAAAAATCACTTATTAAATGAATAAAATGCAATCAAAAAGATAAAAGCACTTAAAAACAGTACATATTAATACGTTTTCATACAAACCTTAATCAAAGGGGCCTAAATACCCTAGAGGCACGTGATCCTATCTGATCTTGGAAGCTAAGCATTGTCAGCTCTGATTAGTACTTGGATGGGAAACCACCAGTGAATACCAAGTGTTGTAGGCTATATTTCAGAGGAAGGAACTGGCAAAACCACCTCTGAGTATTCCTGCCAAGTTGATGAGCAACTGAAGGCACACACACTTACAAAACAACCCTATTTCAAACTATAGTTTATGACATTGGCTAGTTTCAGTAAATGAAAGCTCAGATTAACTGGCAATCACAGTTCACATGTAACACTACAATATGGTTAATCTAAAACAAGTGGAAAACGTCTGCCTCTTGCTCTGGCTGCACTGGGAAATGAGAACGGAAGGTGGAGCAGGCTAATTCTTGTGATATTAAACCATTATAGAAAAATGTCACCTGTTCCTTCCCTCCCTCTCTCTCTTTTATGTATACCCTCTGGTTTCCCTTTATACAGTTGCATTTATAAACTAGTAAAATGGGGCTCACAGTTCTGTAACAAAGGGTTACTTTACTAAAATTTTTATTATTATTATTATAATATTTTATTATTATTATTATAATATTTTTATTATTATTATTATTATTATTAAAATGAGCTGATGTCAATCTTGATGGCACCCACAGGAATTCAAGGGAAAGTTTACACAACAGAAGACTCAAAGGGCACATTGTTTGTACTGTAATGTTTATAGTTCATCACGTTAGTATAGATTATGTTCATTTCCCACTGATTAGCTCAATTAATTAACTCATCCAGCATATACACATGCACTGTTCATCTGATAGGCTGTGTGTGCTTAATGATTAGACTTTAAGCAAAAGGATTTATAATTCTTAAACCGTACAAATGTTGGAACACACTTTCAAAGATAGCATGTAATCTTTGGTCTCTCAGTTGACACCTGCAGCTTGCATAACAGAGGAAAATCCATAGGGATAATTCCGGTGTTAGTTCAGCTCCAAATAGAGTTTGATACTATGTGCCACCAAGACATTAAGGGTTTTACCCTTAAAGGTGGCCTAAAATCATTGTGAAGGCATCTGTTAATGCAGACATGAGTTAATGAATAGATTTAACTATTGTTGTTGTTGTTAATTGCTTCAATTTATGGTTGAAGCAATTAACCTATGGTTGAAGCAATCTATGGCTGCATCAGCTTCAACCTGTGGTGATCCTGTGGATGAGAGACCTCCAAGGCACCCTGTTATTAACAGCCCTAAAAAGGTGCTGCAAACTCAGGGCTGTGCCTTCCTTGATTGAAACTTGTTGTTCTTGTTGTTGCTGTGTGCCTTCAAGTCATTTCTGACTCATGGCGACTCTAAGGCGACCCTGTCACAGGGTTTTTCTTGTCAAGTTTCTTCAGAGGGGGTTTGCCATTGCCATCCTCTGGGGCTAAGAGAGCATAACTTGCTCAAGATCACCTAATGGGTTTCAGAGTCAGCTCTGGATATTCTTAGTCTGGTATGCTAACCTGCTCTTACAAGGGTGGAGACTGAAAGAATATAACAAATAAAGGTTAAGTCTTTCTTATTCTGAAATTCAAAATATTCCCAAAAGCAGTTTTTTCCCATGAGTGGCTGAGATAGTTACATCTTTGATTTCGGGTGGTTCAGTATGCACAAACTTTGTTTCATGCGTAAAATTATGAAAACAAGGGCCTGTTACAGATTGCCAAAATAAAGCTGCTTTAGGTCTCTTTGGAGGTATGCTATTTAAATGATGCATGGGTCCTAAGAGTCTGGAGGTTGCGCCAAAGCCACACTCCATTCCTAAGCGCTGGAGTGCAGCTTTGGTGCAGCTTCTGGGTTCTTAGGATGCATGCATCATTTAAACAGCATACCTCCAAAGAGACCCGAAGCAGCTTTATTTTGGCAGTCTGTAACATTACCTTCAGGCTATGTATATAAAGTGAATATGAAACATAAATGATTTTTGTGTTTAGATTTGGGATCCATCTCTTAAATATCTCATTATGTATGTACCGTATATACTGAACTATAAGTCGATCTCATCTATAAGTCAAGGACAGATTTTGGGGCCAAAATTACAGATTTTGATATGGCCCATGGATAAGTCTACCTACAGGCATGTAAGGAGCCAAAGGATGAAGCAAAAGGAAACAATGCCAAAGAACTTACAAAATCCCAGCAGGCATAACAGTTTGTGCTCATACTAAAGGCTGGTTGGATGAGACAATAGAGGAGGGTCAGTGCTTCCAGGGCAGGCCTTTCACCAGGGGATGGTTCCTTTTCTAAGGGCCCATTCACACTACAAAAAAATTCGGTTTTCAAACCGATTCAATCACGTGAAGTTCATATTCACCCTGAATCTCACACAAGCGAATCCGGGGCTTGCACACCCGTTCCGTGGTAAATGGCCCCTAGCGCGGGTCTTTTGAAATCGGCGCAAATACCGTTTCTTTTGAAAAACCCCGGGTCCTGGGAATGAGAACTTTGGCCTCGATCACGATCGAGGCAAATTGAGGGAGGGATTTAGGTCAGAGGGTGGGCAAAAGGCAAGGCATTTCCTCCCCTCATCGGAGGGGAGGGGGAGGAGGAAAGAGCCCTGGGCAGAAGGGAGCAAGGGAAGGCATTCTTTAGGAGCCTCTTTTCCCTGCATCCCCTGCCCAAAGCCCTCTGTCGCTGGGCATTCCTTCCCTTGCAGGAGGAAAAAATTCAGGTCACAAACGGAGCTCATGTCAGGCAACCCCCCCCCCCTTTTCAAATTCAAACAATTTTTTTTGAGCAAATATGCGCATTGTTTGTATTCCAGAGACAGAGAGAGCCGGGCTTGCAGTTTATATCCTTGGATCTCCTTGCTTTCTGCAGAGGGAGAAGCTACAAATGTTGCCAACAATCAATGTTACATTTTTAACAATTTTTTTTGAGCAAATATGCAAATGATTTGTCTTCTTGAGCAGATACAGCAAGAGAAGCAAAGGGAAAGCTAATGTTGCTTTTAAAAGCATTAAAAAAAATGCATGGCAATCCCATCCTTTGCCTGGGACAGGGGCAGATCTGACCCAGAAGCCCACAGGTTTATAAAAGAGAGAGAGAGAGAGAGAGAGAGAGAGAGAGAGAGAGAGGCATCTCTCTCCCTGCTTCAGCCGCTGAAACCCCTGTGCCTGGCTCTTTAAAAAGGGAGGACACTTCCCCCGATGCCCTGCAAACGTCACCATGACGATAGCTTGATTGGCAGCGGCCACCTTGCCAGCAGGCACAGAATGCATTCGATTTCTAATTTAATGCATTCGATTTCAATTTGTAGTGGGCACTTGCTAACGGAGCGATTCGGGGGAGGGGCATCCGGATCATCCCAGTTCCTTCCAGGTCTTTTAGGCCAGTATGAATGGGGCCTAAATAAATGTTAAAGTATAGCACTTCTATTGACCTGTGGATAGGTTGACTCATATTTTTGGGGTCAGCTTTTTGACTAAAATTTCTAGACTTATACAAGTATATACAGTATATGCAAATACAGATATTCCACAATTTTTAAAATATCTGAAATCCCAAACACCTCTGGTTCAAAGCATTTCAGATACGGGAGACTCAGTCTGTAGGTATTATGTCCCAGTCACATGTCTGTCTGTCTGTACTTATTTATTTATTTTTATTTTATTTTTCCTTAGTTCTTTGCATTCCTCACTACACTGCTGTATATTTTGCACGCCTTCAGCCATTACTACCACTGAAAACCATTGGGGAAGAAAACAACATGAGACCAAAGTCAACCTCCAAGAGTGGCATCACTTGGAATCTGTGCTCCAAAACAGATTGTTCATATTTGTGTAAGAATAGAGTTCAGGCTTTTCAGCCTCAAGCACCTTCTTGAACCGAGTTTGGCTAAAACCCGCACTTTGTTCATTCTATCCTGCGGTGCTGTGCTCTGTATGAAAACTCACTCAAATCTCGATAACCAGTTTCTGGTAATTTGTGGAATATCCCATTCTGTTTCACAGATTTTGCCTTGTAAAAGCATGTGTAAATAATATACTCATTTATTTAAGAAGCAGTTTTTCCAAACCTGGTATTTTCACGAGGAATATTTCTATACTAACTCTGATGCTGAAGAACCTTGGTGAATTGTGAGTCTGCTATGGAACCATAAATGTTGACGGCTGCATCTACACTGCAGAATGAATGTAGTTTGACACTGCTTTAACTCAGTGCAGTTTGACACTACTTTAACCATGGCTCAGTGCTATGTAATTCTGGGATTTGTAGTTCTGTGAGCTATTTAGCCTTCTCTGTCAGAGAGCTCTAAAGTGTTACAACAAACTACAGATACCACACTTCCATAGGGTAATAATAATAATAATAATAATAATAATAATGATAAACTGTTTATTTATATACCGCTTTTCCTTGAGATCAAAGCGGTTCACATCAGGTAAAACTATGACAAATGTCATAATACAGTATAAAAACAGTGAAAACATTCAATTACAATCATAAATATTCAATAAAATTATCTACAATAAGAAATTAAATGGTCAAAACTATAGGCTATCAAGTATCTTAATCTAATTGGAGCCATGACAGTTAAAACGATGTCAAACTGCATTAATTGAGCAGTGTAGATGCAGTCTCAGTTGCTATGAGGCTAAGCCTATAGGGCCTTATTGTTGTGTACCCTGGAATATACCCATCATTTTCTTTTTGTCATGGCTCACAGGGGAGCTTGTTTGGTTGTGGGTTCTAGTTTCTTCTGCAAGGTTTCAGAGTATTCCAAGTTTCCCTGGAACACAGCATGAAAACCATTCCCTCAGTTCATTTGGCTAACAAGATGTTCACTACTGTAAACCAGTAATAATGACTAGTGTCTAAATGACCGTATTCATAATTTTTTTGGTTATATTGTTGGCCTAAGATGACTTTTACCTCATCAGCTTTACATGGGGATTATCCTTAAGAATGTACATGCCTGCAAGGAGTGACAAATTTTATTTACTTCAAGGGAGGAATGGTAAATTTCTATATAGGGTGTATACCATTTGCCCTCACATGGGAGCAAACTTAAAAAGAAAATATCATCCTGTGAAACTGAAGAGGTATTCATCCTGTTATGATATTATCATGTCCAAAAGTAGTGAATGAAGCCTCTCTTATCTTTCAGTACTACTGACATATGTAAAGTTTTTCCCCATCTTTACTTATTACATCGAAAGGTTTTTTTTTCCCCATGGGGTAATGCAAAGTAACTTATTGGTGAACCTGTATGTTTTTTAAAATGTTATTTTCTTCATTTTATATTGCTGTTTTATTTAGTTATCCTTTCTTTCTGGACAACATGACTGACTTTCCTGTCTTTGCTTGGCTCATGTGTGTTTTTTAGCTGATGCTGTCAAAGATGTTTACTCAGAGAATTGCCAGAATAATTTCTTTCTCTTTGCTGCAACTGTATGGAAACATTTCTGTTGTAATGCTTGGTTTATATCCTGGACCCTGGATTTAGTGTCCAGGGGTTATTCTTTTGTAGTTTAAGCATCCCAGGGCTAAACATATGAATACCATCATGGCTACTTTTCACTGGAACACAGAAACAAATACAACAAAGATGACACAGCATTTTTCTGTGTTCTTTGCAAGACTAGGGAAAATACAGCTGAGTGCAGTTTTCAGCAAGGCAGTTATAAGCAGAACTTGCAAAAGTTCCTTTTTTGGATTGCAACTCCCAGAATCATGCAGCAAGATTGGCCACTTAACCTGTGCCTCTGGACACAAACTGTTGTGACCACATGCCACATGATATGGATACTTGTGAGATATTTTCATGTGAAGAAACTCACGGACAACATTAAATCACATGCAGAGAATCCATATTTAGCATCCCTAGGAATTTTAGCTAGGAATTGCTAACTTACCAAACACAAACCAGCCTGTGCTTTTAGAAACACCTTGGCCTGTTACAGACAGCCAAAATAAAGCTGCTTCGAGTCACAGTGGAGGTTTGGTGTTTCAATGATGCATGCGTCCTAAGAGTCCAGAAGCCGCACCAAAGCCACACTCC
>NC_056522.1:23126592-23173218 GCF_019175285.1 Sceloporus undulatus | reverse complement strand
CAGGCCCTTGATTCCTAGACGTTGGATGCTAGAGATAAACAGCAGTAGCATCACCAGCTGTCTGTCTTGAGATCATGTTGCTGCTTAAGATATAAGAGCAAGGATAGGGTTGCCATAACCCGGCTGCAACCGGGTTTTTCCTGGTTTTGGCGGCACCTGCCCAGTCACGGCACGGGTGCAGCCAAAACCCGGGAAAAGCCTGGTTGCAGCGGGGTTGCTAGGCAACCCTCGGGGCCTCGCTGCCCTCCTCCACCGCGCATGGCCGCGCGGAGGAAAAGGAGGGCAGCGAGGCCTGGGGCGGAGGAGTCTGCAGGGAGGCGGCGCCTCTTGGGTGCAGCCGCGCCAACCTCCCCGCCTCCCTGCAGCCTCCTCTCCTCCTTCCTGGTCTCTGCGGGGGCCAAGAAGGAGGCGAAGCCCTGGCCATCGCCGGCGGCCTGCTCGCCTCCTTCCTGGTCCCTGTGGGGGCCAGGAAGGAAGCGAAGTCCTGGCAATGGCCGATGGCCTGCTCGCCTCCTTCCTGGTCCCTCCAGGGGCAAGGAACGAGGCGAGGCACCGGCGATGGCCGGCACTCTCCTCGCCTCCTTCCTGGTCCCTGCGGGGGCCAGGAAGGAAGTGAAGCCTTGGCGATGGCCAGCGGCCTGCTCACCTCCTTCCTGGTCCCTGCGGGGTCCAAGAAGGAGGCGAGGCCCCGATCCTGGCCTCCGATTGCGGCGAGGCCCGGGGCCCAGGCGGGGAGGAAAAGCCTCCTTAAGTGGAGGCTTTCCCTCGCCGCTTGGCATCCGCTCCCAGCCGCGATCGCGAGGGGAAATGTAGGACAAAATTTTCAAATGTAGGACACATTTTTGTGTGTCCTACATTTGAAAATTTTGTCTTACATTTTTCTCGGTTTGGAGGTCCGGCACTATGGCAGCCGGTGGCAACTACAATTGTTGGAAGCTGTAAACTGCCCTGGAATCTATTTTGATTAAGGTTAGTATGGAAATATTTTAAACAAGTGAGCATATATTTTCTTATAATGTGGGCTTAACACACATATTAATCCAAGTATGGAAGCTACGCAATTGGTCCATGTAAGGAGAAGGGACAGTTGTACCTGCTATATTGGCTACCCCAACTACTATCCAGCTGCTGAGTGCTGGCTGTGACAAAGCTATTTTAACCAGCTTTACTGACATTTTTATAAATTTTATAAAATTTACAATTTGACAAAATTACACATTTACAAATTTACAAACATATTCTGTCTCATCATTATGATCAGGATGCTATTCTTATTTTCCTTTAACAGACAGAAGGATATGATGGGTGAGACTTTCTTATCATACAACTTCTGTACCAGGAAAACTTAAGCAGCTAAATTTTTTGCATGTTGAACAGCTCTTAAAAGGCACAGGAGCCCTCCATAAAAAAAACCAAAGGTCTGTTGGTGACCTATCATGATTAAGACCTTAGATCCCTGCCCCCCTGGGTTGGAGAGAATCACTCAAGGCCTCATTGAGAGTCTCAATGTACATCACACAATGTTTAAAGCAGGGGTGCCTATCTTCCTTATCAACATTAAGGTTTTTGTTGTTATCCCCATCAAATCAGAATTGACTTATGGAGACCTCTAAGAGCCCTAGTCATCATCTACCCTACTCAAGTTTTCCAAACTCGGGACCGTGGCTTCTACGACTGAATCAATCCACCTCTAGTATGGTCTCCATCTTTTCCTAGTGCCTTGTACTTTATTGAACACCACTGTCTTTTCCAGTGAGTTGCTATATCTTATGCTTATGTCCAAAGTATGAACCTCAGTTTGGTTCTTTTGGCTTTTAAGGAGTGCTCCAGTTAATTTTGCTCTTGGGCCCATTTATATGACTTTTTAGCAATCCATAGAGGTATTTTATTTTTATTTTATTTATAGGATTTATATTCTGCCTTTCTATAGACCTCTTCTCCAGCATCACATTTCAAACAACTTGGTTCTCTTCTTGACAGCTTTCTTCACTATCCAGTTTTAACAACCATGCACAGAAATGTTATGTCATGTATGATTGTGGCTTTTGTGTTTAATGATATATCTTCACATTTGAGGATCGTATCTAATTCTTTCATCACAGATACCCTCCCCAGTTCCAGTCTCAGTTTTGATTGATGAGGTTATACATATTTTTAATGATCAGATAATTCAAAATTTAAGGGTTGACAAATTATTTAAAATGCCAAGCACTCATGAATGGATAGAACATTACTTCTGTGTTTTTCTGATCATTGTAGCTGCACGTTTGCTCTGCAGCAATTGGCAGACGATTATGTTCAGCTCCGTGCTGATTTCATCTGCCTTATTATTTCTGCTGCAAAAACAGAGTAGCTCAGCACAGTTTCTCCTTTCAGTCTCAAAGGCAAATCTAGTGATCTCTTAAAAAGAGGGTGACCAATGTCCTAAGAGCAAAGGAGGATGAGACACCTTAAAATGTAGAACATTCAAGAAAAATGTAGGCCATTACAAAATAAAAGCTAAATATACTAATCTAAATTCATGCTTCTTAGTCAAGCCCCAAATGGAGGGCATTTTGGAATTCCTCCTGGAAAGAAGATTGAAATGTGGGACATATCCTGGAAAAGGAGCATGGATGCCTGGTCACCCTTGCTTACACAGGGCCTGCTTTGCCATTGAGTAAAATAAAGTGGTTGCCCCAAGTAGCAAATGTTGGGAAGCTGTAGTAAAGATGTTGGAGGAGAGCGCTTTGCAGCCTCTTTTTCACCCTTGAAGCCAGCCCGAGGTGTGGCAGAATATGCTGTCCCACTGCCAGTGTGATTCAACTGTAACTCCCAATCAATTTTTACATATCTGTAACCCAAAGCACACTGCAGAAATAATCCAGTTTGAGACCACTTTAACTGTTCTGGCTCAGTGCTAGAGAATTGTGGCTACTAGTTTTCTGAGACATGTAGACGTCTCTGTCAGAGCTCTGGTGCCACAATAAACTACAATTTGCAATATTCCCTAGCACTGAGCCAGGGCAGTTCAAGCGGTCTCAAACTGGATTATTGCTGCAGTGTGTTTTGGACCTTTGTCTCAAGCAAGGCAGCACAATGTCTTTGGTCTGTTCTCCCCTTCCCTTCTCTTCCCCCCCCCCCCCCCCCATTTCATTTTCTTCTTCTGTTTGTAGCAACATGAGATGGTTATTTTCCTCTTTGTATCCTTGTGGGTATAATTATGCTTTTATAGCTGCTAGAATAATCTCTAGCATCATATTTCTTGTAATGGATTAAATTGGCCACTGGGTGTCTACATAGCTCTGCGAAGAATACGAAGAAAATAACCATGTCCCCTTTCTGGCTATATATATATGCTACTTTGGTATCGTTTCTTTGAGAAATTGGAGCCATTTATTCAAAACTTTGAAGCTGGCTCCTTTCTTTAACTCATCCTTGAGGGCCATTTTCCACTTTACAGCCCATCTAGAGCATGGTTATCCACTAGATCTGTGGCCAGAAACTGGAGCAATGGCTCTGGAGTCAGAAAAGAACAGCAAAAAACATATCAATACCAGTTACCTTTAATATGTGTAAAGATATTTAATTGTATTGCTTAGTGTGGAAACGGACGGGAGGGCGTGGAATACTGCCTGAGTTATTTTCCTTTTATCACTACAAGCTTTTTTTTTTTAAATTTAAAATGAAAGCTGAACATGTAAGGATGGCCTTGGGGTATTTCTGTGTGGTGCATTCAGTACATACAAACCCTGGACATCATAAGGCTTGTCTGCATTGCTGCAAAAAATCGCACTCTCCTCATAATTGCTGCAAGCAGGAAACACACAATGTTCTTGACTATTCACATGGAATGTGGTTCTGGATGCCTTCATCCGATTTTTTTTTTTAAAAAAACATGCCTTTTACCTTGCATTTTCTTGGAAAATCTGGATAATAACTTATGCTGCTGGTCCTTTGCATTGCTGGGGAGCCAAGAACGGTTTTCGATGGGCTCCTTACACTTGAAGTAGCATTATGTATATTCACATGGATGACAGAAAGACTTCCTCCCAAAGTGTGGAAACAGCTGAGTGCCCCAAAATATTGCAAAAGGCTGGAGATGTGGACTGCTCCCTTGCACCAAAGTGAGTTTGCTGGTATAAATGTGTGGCTGGCTAAACTGACCTCAGCTTGATGTTTGTGGCAATAACAAGGCCACTGCAGACCAAGAAAATGCAATGTGAAGCAGAATTATTTTCCTCAGTGTAGACAAGTCCACAGTTTTATGTGGGGGAAAGGGGCTTTAACTGATAACATGCAGCGCTTCACTTGCTTGAAAATGTGGCAAGGGTTACACTGCCCCCCTATGTGAGGTCTCTGGACCTGGATTTCTGTCTTGATCGCCTACTTGTTTAAAATGCCTGTTAAAATCAGAACTAATTTTTGGGGTGAGAAGGGAGACGAGACCATCTCAGATCCTGGAGACATAGGTGTCCTCAGGATCCCTAGAAGTTCCCCATCCTTGCTTTGAGCAAGGCACCTCTTTGGTGCTTCCCCTCAAAAAAGTGCCATGAGGAACTGGGTTCAGAAGGATCTAAATGGGTTTGGGGAGGTGGTTGTCAGAAGTCCCTCCAGCCATTTCTTTTGAGTTTCTTGGCTGTCTTCTCTTATGCAGGTCAGTGTACGCACCACACAGTTTGCCTTATTTCCCCTAAACTAGAAGTTTATCAAAAGGGAGGAATTTCTCTTAAACTCGAATGAAAAGAAAGTGGGGCCAGAACGCATTCACTTAGAGGAGTTTATCAGACAAGGGAAATTGGAAGTTTGGACACAATGTGCATTCACGTAATTGCGCTAAACTAGCGACTTTAAGTGAATGCGTTCTGGCCCCACTTTCTTTTCATTCAAATTTAAGATAAATTCCTCCTGTTTGATAAACTCCAAAGTTGCTAGTTTAGCGCAATTACGTGAATGCACACGGCGTTCGAACTGGCTTCCCATTGCCCGAAAATAGCATGCCATTGCTTGAATTTGCGTGTGGCAGTCTATCACGCAATAACATGAAACCACATGATTGCGTTCAGATTGATTTCCCATTGCCCGAATTTGCGTGTAGTGGGTTATCACGCAATAATGTTAAATCTCATGATTGCATTCTGATTGCCATTGAATTATACTTCCAATTTCCCTTGTCTGGTAAACTCCCTAGTCTGCTGCCCTTAGGTGTGTGCTATCTTTGGGAAGATGTTCTCTGAAAGCCAATGATGAAATAAATTTTAATTGTCAACCTGGCCAGATTCTGTAGCTGGAAGGTGTGGTGTGTATTCACATACCGTACATACCCTCCAGCTATCCTGATTTGGTAGGGACAGTCCCTATTAAGGCTCTTACTGTCCCACTTTTTCAGCTGCTTTTAAAATGTCACAGTTTCTCTTTCTTTCTCCTGCTTTCTCTTGCGCTCAACTGCTGCAAACTGAATTCAAAATGTAAAATTAATTTGCATTTAGTTAATTCATCAACAGGGAGATGACAGGACACGAGAGGAGAAAAATGGGCAGAATCTTGCCCTTCCCCATGGTCTCATGTGAAAGTAAACTGCTGTAATAGTAATAATAATAATAATAATAATAATAATAATAGGTTTTATTTATATACTGCCCAATCACTGGGAATCCGAGAGGTTTACAACAGAGGGGATAATAGACGGTTCCCTGCCCTCAGGCTTACAATCTAAAAGACACGACACAAAAGGAGAAGGGAATGGTGGGGGGGGGGGGATGGGATCAGGTCCAGCATTCTTCTCTCCCTCTGAGGCCTGGACCAAGGCAGATGGACCGGAGAGAGGGCTCTTCTTCTTCAAGCTAGCCCTGATGGAGCTGGGCCAGCCTATTTACTCCCTCACAGTCCGAAAGATGACAGTTATGGAGGGAGGGTGCTCTATCTTCAGGCTGGCCCTGATGGAGCTGAGCCAGCCTATTCTCTCCCTCACAGGCCGAAAGATGACAGTTATGGAGGGAGGGCGCTCTATCTTCAGGCTAGCCCCACCTACTTATGTGTTCTTTGTTATTTATAACGTTTGCCACCTTGACCACACTGATGTTGCTTGGCCACACATATCCAGGTTTTCATCTGTTAAATAATGGAGGGTATGCACTCCTGGTGTAGTGGTATGAGCATTGGACTATGACTCTGGAGAACAGGTTTCACATCACCACTCAGCCATGAAACCCACTTGGTGACCCTGGGCAATTTACACTCTCTCAGCCTCAGAAGATGGCAGTATCAAACCCTATCTGAAGAAACGTGCCAAGAAAACCCTGTGATAGGTTTGCCATAGGGTCACTGTAAGTTGGAAACAACTTGAAGGCATACAACAACAATGACAACAACAATGCACCATATGGTCCACAGGCAACACAGTATCTTGGGCTGGATTCTTTTGTGTTTTTTTGGCAATTGAATTCTAACATTCTACTTTACTTTCCCTAGGAGAGAAACCACATACTGACTACACAGAATCTGTCTTTTCTCCAGTGATCTGTATATGCAGCTGTACGTAGTCTCTGGGGTGAAATACATGGGCCAAATAAAGTGGTTTCAAACAGCTTTGAAGGCAGGTTGTTTAGATGATGCATGCATCCAAATTAGGAGGCAACCGGATTGAAGATGCATTCCAAGGCTAAAAGCCAGAGCAAAAACAACCTGGAATATTCTAGTTTAGCCTGGAAAATGTGCACCTTTGACCTTGCATATAAGCATCTCAACACCAGAGCAATTCTAAAGGAGTGAACTATCCCAACCCTAACCCTAAAGCTGCATATAAATGCACAAGTGCAGAAGCACATTTAGAAAGGACGGAGCCAGTGTACCCAAGTGATCAGGGTGGCAATGCAAAAAAGTACCTCTAATTGATGTAATTATAACATTCACAAACTAGACAATCCAAGAGGGGGAATGGGGTGAAGGAGGGTGAAGGGGACATGTAGGGGGGGCATGATTATGCTTTGCCTGTGTTTTACTGGGTTTTCTGATGCTCTGATGCCCTGTACTGGTAGAGGATCGCAGGTGTGACTGTGTGGCCAATCAAAGGGGTGGTCATCCAATGGGATGGCATCTAGGGAGCATGTGGTCATCAACAGTGTGTTTGTGTGAAGGTGCACATGGATGGTGGGGAGCTGATCAAAAAAAATTACCCTGTGTGGTCGGGCCATGCACATTCAGGCTGCCTTGGCAGTGGCTGGTGTGGGCAGCGGGGGTTTGAACCACTTTCAGAAAAGTTTGAGCCACTTTTTCCTCCGTATCTGTTATGCCCCTAGGTTAGGAAAAAAAATGTAAGGGGAAAAGGTTAACCCATCCCATTGCAGTCTGCTGTAACACTTAAATATTTTGTTTTCCAATTGCTTGATATAAAGCTTTGAAAAAGGAGTCTTGTCTAGTTTGTTTTTTAGGTAACAGGCAGGCAGAAAAGATAGAAACCAACACAGGGAGAAAGAAAGAGCAGAATCTGTTAAGGCACACATTTTCTGAACTGTCTCTTCTGGTTGTCCCTTAACACCATTTTGATTGGAGGCACATGATTACAAAAGGGCAGCTGGCAAAGCTGTTTTTTTTATTCTTGTAAGGTAGCAGTCTTGCCACTACACAATCCACAAAATCCACAAAATCCACAAAAAAGTGATACCTTTTTTGAGCCAACCAAAATGCACAGAACACATGTTGCAAGCTTTCAAAGCTCAGTTGGTTTCTGCATCAGTAAAAAAGATGTTAGAAATCATACAGGAGAAAAAAAATGATAATGTTTGCCACAAGCCTGCAAATGGAGCCATAGATGAAAACTTTCCCCTCCTATCCTAGGGAATGTGGTTGACCCAGTAAAACAACTAAAAGCACTTAGACTATGCAGATGAAAGTGATATAGACCAAAGCACCAGGAAATGGGCAGCTATTTATTGAACATTAAATGCAGTGTAGCCTAACAGGAGAAAGCAGACTCTGAGTCACAGTGACTGGAGATTAAAGAAATAATCTTAAATGAGGAACAATCCTAAAAGAGAGACGAAGCACAGCTTTGTTTTTCAAACCAAGTAGGTTAACAGCAGGGGTGGGGAAACTTTGGTCCTCCAGAGATTTTTGACTACAACTCACAGTCTCTTACCATTGGCTATGTGCGGAAAGTCGGATTTGTAGGCTAAAATGTCTGTGCAAGGCTCTCCACCTCAGGTTTACAAGCTGCAATGATGACCAGTATTTGTACAGTGGGCCCTTGATATTCACTAGGGTTTATTCCAAGACCCCCTGAGGATACCAAAATCTGTGGATGCTCAAATCCCATGAAATGCAATGGCACAGTAAAATGATGGCCCTTATATAAATTGGCAAAATCAAGGTTTGTTTTTTGGAATGTATATATTTTGGGGAATAGTTTCAAGCTGTGGATGCTTGAACCCATGGAGATAATCAGATGGGAGCAAAAGGGATTGCTCCTGTCCTTAACCCATAGTATTCGCATGATCCGGGGGAAGATTATCATACTCCTGCACGCTTATCCCATTCTTCTCCCACCAGTAAAGAGTAATGGACCTGTCATTTGGTATTAATGGGAGTTTCTGTTAATACCAAATGATGGGTCCATTACTCTTTATGGATGGGAGATGAATGGGATAAGCGTGGGTGTGTGTGTGATAATCTTCCTCCCTGATCACCCAAATACCACGGGTCAGGGACAGGAGCAATCTGCTTTGCTCCTCCGTGTGATAATTTCCCATGGACTAAAAAAACCCCAGTGGATATGAAGGGTGGTTGTAGTTACTTTGTTCTAATGGTTGAAATGGACCATTCCTTTTCATGCACTTTAAATATCTCATTCTGGAGCAAAATTTCTAGTACAGTAGAGTCTCAATTATCCAACCTTCGATTATCCAACATTCCGGATTATCCAGCGTCGCTGCTCAGTGATTTCTTTACATTTTCAGAGGACTGAACTGTTTATACAGTACATATTGTACATAACAATGTTGATCAGTGATTTCTTTACATTTTTAGAGGACTGTTTATACATTACAATGTTATTTCTGTAACATTACTGCAACGTTACTTATACTGTTACTGCAATAAAACTTCAATACATTTGCAATTCATAGTGATTTCAAGGCTTTTCTTGGACCCTCCGGATTATCCAACATTTTTGGCTATCCAACTATCAGCCCACCCGTTTATGTCGGATAATTGAGACTTTACTGTAGTTTACCCTTGGTGTCACCCTAGTGTGGGAATTCATGTTGTCATCCCCAGGAAGACAGCCACTCAAGGGAGACAACATGGGGAGAGATTGGCATGGGAGTGGGGCAGTGGAAGGAGAAGAAGCAGCAGCTGCAGGTGAGGAGGAGTACTTGCCATCTGTTCTCCCCTGTCTGACCACCTCGATGCCCTCCCTGTCCCACTCAAATAGCCTGGCACACCTGTGGCTGCTCTGCTGCAGCTTCTGGCAGGTGTGGGTTACTGCTGCCCAGAAGCCCTTTCCCATACCCCATCCTCGGCAGCAACTGTCTCACCACAGCTGCCACCTTCTGTTTCGCCATGGCCTTGGGTTCTCTCAGTTGAGGAGAAGAACAGGTGGATGGTGGTGGCTGTGGTGAGCTTGCAACTGGCTCACTGGGCCACTGCTTCCCATTTGGGGTTCTGTGTGGCCTTTGGTTCTCTCAGCCAAAGTTGAGAGACCAAAGCAGTGGAGAGGAGGCATTAGTGTTTGCTGGCCAGGAAAGAGGGATGATGGAGGCAGGAAGAGGAGGAGTATGTGGTGCCACTGCTGCTTATTTACAGTTCTTTCTCCATGTTTGCGGGGGTTAGGGGAATATGGAAAAATTGCGAATAACTCCACCCCTCCCACTCAGAAGCCAGTTAAAGGGAAGGATGAGCAGAGGAGGAGGAGCTGGGGTGCGTGCTCCTTTCCCCCCCCCCTCCCATCCCTTTAATTGGCCCCCTGCCCCTTCTCCTCCCCATCCTCTTCTTGGGCATCCCAGGGAGAGGATTGGGAAGGAGAAGGCAAGAGGTGTCTTGGCTCCTTCGAGACCCTTCTCCTCCCCACTCCTCTCCTTAGTCTGCCCAGGGAGAGGATCTGCAAGGAGAAGGGTCTTGCGGAGGGGGGGGAGGTAAGGTCACCTGTTGCCTTTGCCTCTCGGATCTTTCCTTGGGCTTAGTTTTTGTACTATAATTCCCAGAATTGTCCAGTTTGCATGACACATTTTTCTACTGGCTGAGAAATTCTGGGAGTTTAGTCCAAAAAGGTAACTACATGAGATCCGTCAGGACCAAAGACAACTAGTAGCCACTGGAAAGACAGAAGAAGATAATACTGTGAAGGGGGAAAGGGAACATAGTCATTCTAAATGTCTAAATAACCCAAAGGCACCAGATTTTCGATCTGATCTTGGAAGCTAAGCAGGGTCACCCTTGGTCAGTACTTGGATTGGAGACTGCTGATGAAGACCAGGTGCTGTAGGCTATATTTCAGAGGAAGGAGCTGGCAAAACTGCCTCTGTATTTCTTGCCTAAGAAAACACTATAAAATTCATAGGGTCACCACAAGTCAACAGGTGACTTGAAGGCACAGGCAATGTTACACCTCATTCCAAAATCTAAGGCAAGGCACAAAAAGAGAAATGGATCAAAACCTAAGATAGACATCACATTGAGTCATGATAAGAGAAATATTTATGGACTCTAACCAAAGCATCATTCAGCACTTGCCAGACCTGTTTTGTTCCCGTGGTCTTCTGCAGTATTTTGTGTTTTCTACATATATATATATACATATATAAATTTCTCCCTCTTTAAATTTATCTGTTTAAGGGAAACATTTGAAAATAATTTAGCAACAATGTAACTAATTATTTGGATAAAAATCAGAAAGAATAAAACAAAACAAAACAATAACCCAAAACAAATGAAATAAAAATAAATCAATGGAATATATTTCCAAGCAAAGATGGGTGAGAATTTCATTTTAAAAAATATAATCAGAATTTTCAGCATTAATAATTTCTTCAGAATTCAAGATGGAATGGGACTTAATCCCAGGAAAATGGCTATAATGAAACAGTGTGGTGTAATGGTTTGAGTGCTGGACTAGGACTTTGGAGACCAGGATTCGAATCTCAGCTTGGCCATGGGAACCCACTGATTGACATAAATTTTATAAAGAAACCATAGGGTAAGTCTACCCTAAGGTGGAGTTGACTTGAAGGCACATATGGCAAAAAGTAGATATAAGATTGCTGCTTTAGGCTTTATCTATGATTGCATCTGCATTGCCAAATTAATGCAGTGTGACAATCGTTTAACTGCCATGACTCATGCTATGAAATTCTGTTAGAGAGCTTGGGTGCCATAACAAATCCCAAATCCCAGGATTGTATAGCATTGAGCCCTGCCAGTTAAAGTGGTGTCAAGATGCATTATGGTGGGCCCTCCACATTCACTGGGATTAGGGGCACAAGACTCCCGTGAAAGTGGAAACACATTGACCACACTAGAGATTCCTAGAGAGAACATATTAATCAAATCTGGGAATAATCAAATCCACAAAAAGTCAACATTGCAAATATGGAGGACTGAATATATTTCTGTAGTGCAGATACAACCCCAGCTGAGAATTAGGATGGATACAAGGCTGAAGCAGGTCCTCTGAATATTGTTAAACTTCTATAATCCATAGCATACTGTGCTGGCTAGGGTCCAAAACACACTGCAGACATAATCCAACTTGAAACTGCTTTAACTGCCGTGGCTTAGTAATAGGTACTCAGGGGAACTGTAGTTTATTGTGACACCAGAGTCTCTGGCAGAGAAGGCTAAATGTCTCACAAAACTATAGTTCACAGAATTCTCTAGCATTGAGCCATGGCAGTTCAAGCAGTCTCAAACAGGATTATATCTGCAGTGTGTTTTGGACCTAAGAGTGGTAAATATTGCTGCCTGAGAACATCTGGAGGAGCTCAGCATTTGGAAGTGGGCAGGCTGGCTGGAGTATTCTGGGGGGCTGTGGAAAAAGGAACCTTTTCAAACTCTGCTTGAGCTAAAGTTGTTAAAGAAAAGTGAATGGCCTCAGTATTCCACTCTGCTCCTATACCAGCCTTCTGTGTGGCAGTGCAGAACAGCATACAAAGAGAGGCAGATCAGAAGTGCAGGTGTGAAGCCGCCTTAGGACTACAGATTTATCTAAAAGTGTTGCTTTAAGCAAACACAAATTAGTTTGACTTAGTATCAGTAGGTCAGTAACGACCAGTGTCAGATCAGATGGCAGCACAATTCATGGTGTATAAAGGCTCTGAATTCCTTTAGAGAGGACTGGATGGGAAATATAGTCCAGTAAATGAAATGACGTGAAGTCGAAGGCTTTCATGACGAACATCCATAGATATTTCTGTGGGTTTTTTGGGCTATGTGGTCATGTTCTAGAAGACTTTATTCCTGATGTTTTGCCTGCATCTGTGGCTGGCATCTTCAGAGAATGCTGGCATGGAAGAGAGGTATATTTATAATGTGTGAACCTGGGTAGGAATGATGTCCTCAGACATTGGCTGGCTGATGTCACTAAAGCAACATTATTCCCAATCATTATGTTATTTTGAAATGTAGCCTCATTTTATTCTCATTCTATGAAAAAAACCAAACTAATTACAACTTTGATGCTTTACTTGTACAAGTTGAATATCTCTTACCCAAAATGCTTGGGAAGTGTTTTGGATTTTTTTTAATTTAGTCATATTTGCATATACATAGTGAGATACCTTGGAGGCGAGTCCCAAATCTAAGCACAAAATTCATTTATGTTTCATATACATCTTATACACATGGACTGAAAGTAATTTTATAAACCGTTTAAAAACCTTTTGTGCATGAAGCAAAGTTTTTGTACAATGAACCACAGGAAGGCAAAAATGTCAGTATCTCAGTCCCCCATGAAAAAAGTTTTAGTTTTTGGAATATATCAGATTTTGGAATTCCAGATAAGGAATTCTCATTACTTCCAAGTTTTATCTCAGCACAAAAATAAAGAGATTAATTTCCCTCCAGAAATAAATATCTCTGTTCTTGAACATAGGTTTGATTTAGCCCTGTCAATGAATGTTCTCCCTCTGTCTTCCTCCCCATCTGCTCTGGAATAAGGATATAGAGGAGGGAGGGGGGAACAAACAGGTCTGAATTATGAATGAATTTATCCATTTTGGACTTGTAATTTTATATTGTTTTTAGCTGATGTTTTAATTTTTTTTATTGCAACATGTTTTTAAAATTGTTATTGTGAGCTTCTTTGGGTCCCTTGGGGGAGAAAGACTGGATAGAAATTAATTAATTAAATAATAAATAAATAAACTCATAATCTACTTTTATAGAGTTTTGCTGTTAGGGCCACAATGTGACTGACCACTGCTTATATTGGTTTTGCCCTTGCTACTGGTTCATTCACACCCAACAACTATACAGTTTCCTTTGCTATAAGGATAACCCCAAACTCTGCGTAAAGTCGAAAGCTTTCATGGCCAGCATCCATAGTTTTTTGTGGGTTTTTCAGGCTATGTGGCCATGTTCTAGCAGAGTTTCTTTCTGACGTTTCACCAGCATCTGTGGCTGGCATCTTCAGAGAATGCTTTGCCTGGAAAAATTGGGTGTATATATACTGTGTGAGCCTGGAATGCAGGAGTGATTTGCATGTGTCTTGTTCTGTGTTGATGGCTGGCCCCCAAACCCTGCCTTAGGTAAGTGTGCCTTGGAATTGGATAATACATATAAAGTATTTTTTTAAAAAATAGTTTTTATTTTGTTCATCCATCATAATCTCAATCATAATATTACACATTTTTACATTCTATATTACAGTTAACTGTATAATAAAAAATAAACTCTGTCATCCTGTACATGAATTACCATTGCAAACCACTATTTTGACTATTATGGAAGCCATAATTTTGTTCTATGAAATTATCAAAATCCCTCCCAACTCAGATTTTTAGTTTCCATGTTGGTGGAAAGAGCAGTAGAAACATGCCTAGTTATTTCTCTTGAGCTGGACGAATAGCACTAACGTCACCCTCATGGACCACCTGAAGACTTTGGCCTAGGAGGTGCCAAGGAGATGTGTCACCATACGTCCAGCTCAAGGAACATAGTTGGATGCATTTCTGCTATTCCCTTCACTCTCCACCAACACAGAAATGGCCCTTTTGGATGGTTTTATTCTGGGCCTCAAAATTCTATTACAGAGGGAAGTAGAAAGAAAGGAAGACTATATGCTAGATGGATGGATTCAATTAAGGAGGTAATGGGTATGAATCTGCAAGAACTTAAAAGAATAGTGCGGATAGGGGATCTTGGAGATGTCTCATCCATGAATCGAGATTGACTTGAGGATGGTTAAAACAACAACAACAAAAACAAAAACACCATTTACACATGAAAAAAGAAAGTGAGATCCAAAATAAAACAATAGATCCTCAAATAAATGTGTTGCCTGGAATGGTTAATTTGGCTATTTATCAAAAAGATTTGTATCCTGGAACACTTACCATAGCTGTTTTCCCCAGATTAAAATAATGTCAATTTACAAATTTAGAAGAAGCTTATGTCTGATATTTCTGGCACCTTTGAAT
Organism: Sceloporus undulatus; assembly: GCF_019175285.1. Taxonomy (NCBI): domain Eukaryota; kingdom Metazoa; phylum Chordata; class Lepidosauria; order Squamata; family Phrynosomatidae; genus Sceloporus; species Sceloporus undulatus. The sequence goes on along the minus strand of NC_056522.1, from coordinate 23,158,609 downwards.
GATATCTTTTGTTCAGAAACATCTGCTAGGAAAGAGATAATTGAACAAATTTATTCCAATCAGGCATTAAGAAGGGAATAATTGCTCCCTTGCCTTCTTTTCCATAATTCATTTTACCTAATTCAAAATTTACCTTTGCAGACTTTCTCACTTGTAAACAGAACAATCTATATTGCTCTGTTATATAAAATAGTAGATTCTGTTCCTAGAGAAAAGGCAAAGCATCTTGTGTTTGCAAATGTAGGCAATTTGTTAAATTTATGATTATTAATTGACACAAGTAAAATTGGTAGTTAATGGGAAGCTGGCACATAAAAAGACAGTTTTATTAGTGTATAAATTTAATTGAGAAATAGAGATCATGAAATTATTACACTGGGCATAGGGATTAATGGTAAATATACATTGCATTAAAAAATGCACATATCATAATGTACAATAAAGTACTTTGAAAATAATATATATTGTCCAGAATCACACTGGGATGTTGAATATTCGTAAATGGAGTTATGTCTGTGAGAATTATAACTGCACTGTTGCATAAGATCCATATCTAGTAGAAGGCTGCTGTTACATTACTATGTAGTAGAGTTGGCAAAGAGACCAATACACATTGGTGTCCAGTGTACAATGGGACCAATGTGCATCACATCAGTCCTGATGAGCATGGGGCTTTCGACACTTGTTCCTGTTACACATCTTTGCAGTTCAGTCACTGAGTTCCTTAGCACTTCTTCTATGTAGTTAATTATATTCAAAGATACATAACATAATAGGTTAAATAGGATTCTGGCAAGTACTATACTATACTATAACTGATTGACATTGGGCAAGTCAGTGCTCTCAGCCTCAGGGGAAGGCAATGGCGAACTTCTTCTGAACAAATCTTGCCAAGAAAACCCCATGATAAGTCCGCCTTAGAGTCACCATATTTTGGAAATGATTTGAAGAACAACAACAAAATATAATATAATATAATTCTTAATTATAATTATAGTATTAAATATTATCTTTGATAATTAATACTAGATATTTGAAGTTATTCTTGTTTGGCAAGGGAGTTGGATTAGACGGTCCTTGTGGTCCCTTCTGGCTCTAAGATTCTATGATTTTATGACCTCAACAAGACTAATTTTTAATCACAGAAATAAGTTTATCTTTTGAAGAAGCACTGTAATTATAATGCTGATATTTTGCAAATTTGATGACATTACAATCGGTCCCTTTTTTCAGATTTCACCTGTGCGGTGATGAATATGTGTGTGTGCATATGTATACACCTAAATGCTAGAATTAATCTTAGCTGTAAATTTGTGCCATCTTTCTGGAACAACAAATCAATTTTTCCTAATGGGCTATTCATTTTTAATTTACTGTAAAAATTGATTTTGTAAGATATTGAAACTGGCAGTTTGCACAGTGTATAAAAATGTCTAATTAGGATTCTTGAAGTCACAATTTAGATCCACACTTTGCTAAAAATTTTCAGCTCCACAGTGCATTACCCTGCATCAGTTTGACTCCCTTTAGTGTCAGGTTTAAACATAATCTGCTCCAAATATGTCTTGATGGTCACACCATTTTTACTCCAGAAATCAATTCAGGGCAAATGGGAATGTCCTATCACTTGCATGTGATTACTGCATTGGGGTTTTTTGGGTTACACTACTGTGATTGCTCCAAATCTCCCCTCCCCCCCAGTCATGCTTGTGAATGTACATAAATCTGCATCAACTCAAACAATCCATTAATCTTTCTTTGGACCAACCCCTTAAACTCCCATTGGCTGACATATATCTGGAAAGGTACAAACCTACCTGGGCAGTTAACCTAGTCCTAACATGTGTTCCTTTTGCCATTCTGATAATTTTAGCAGACCTTCTTTTTGGGAATGGAATGGTAATGGGTTAAATGGATGACGCAAAGGAGTTGTTTCTGGCAATTTTATCATGACTGTAAATACATATATTGGCGCTTTAGTAGCTGTATATTGACCTTTGTAGAACAGCAAAATTTTGAGCAAGACATCCTCTATGACACCATGCTTTGTCATGCCGAGTGGTTTTGGACTGGTATTGGGAATGGGAACCAGGGAGCCCAGTTGCTTAGGCGCTCGTGGGTTTACCCATGTAGTGATGAGTGGTAGGAGGCTTTTGTGATGTTGGTATGGTCAGGTAAGAAATGAACTGCAAATTTCCATAGGCTTTGATCCACTTTTTCCCCCAGGTGGTAGCACTTCATGCAACCCTACAGAAGGAGGACACAATCTTGAGGAAGGCCAGCCCCATGGAAAAAAGAGTTGCTCTAACTGTTTGGATGTTCACTAACCATTGTGTTTATCAGCTTGCAGCTCACACTTTTGTTGTCACCAGTTGGTCACTTAATAGTTGCTGAAATATTTATAGAAGTGTGCCTAGAAATGGAACTAGAGATTCTTCATCAAACCATTTTTCTGGAAAATTCTTGAGTGTTGTATTTTAATTGCAAAATTGGATTCAAACAGCAGGGTATTTTCATGCATTTTGGGGTTATTTATACAGTTGCATTAATTGTTCTTTTTTCCTTTTTCTCCAGGGTGCATCCATAGGCTATCGTATGTTTGTATCTGTTGTTCTTTTCCTTCTCTCTGTTCCTTTTCTATGGATTACATTCTTAGGTTCCCAATAACCAAGACAGCATCATAGTGTAGTAGAAATAGAGATTTAATTTGGATATCAAGACAGAAAGTTTCCCATCCCGGGTTCAGTATCAGAAATGAAAAAGTTTCCCTTTGGACCATCACAAATACATTCCCATCCTCCAGCCCCCCCCCCTTTCCAACCCCGATCGCTTCCCTTTGATCTAGAGCAAAGGCCCCTTCATGTTTCCCTCCTTCCCCTCCTGTGTTATCATTTCATCTCCCTTCAGGAAGAAGATCATCCCTGTTTCACAATTCAGATCCATAGCAAGAAGATTGGTGTCATAAAACTATAACTCCTTTCCACTGCTGGCCATCTGCCTCTCCTGTTTGTTTCCCAGGCTTGGATTTAACATAATTGATATCCCCTTCTCAATAGTCAACATACTATACAGTGTTAAATCACCATATCACCATGCCCTCATATCTTCATCCCCTAATATCATCATATCATTGTGCCAACATGACAGGACCATGCACATGGATTCTGACATCTTAGCCATCTCTGCCAGAGAGCTCAGGTGCCACAACAAACTACAAATCCCAGGATTCCATAAGGTGGAACCATAGCAGTTAAAGCAGTGTCAAACTGCATTATTTCTGCAGTGTTGCAGCAGCTTTTAAACATTCACCACCACACTCGATATGGGTTTTCTGATCTGTAGCACAATACCTCATGCTTCCCTTTAAAGGTCTTTGAAATATACTGGTATATAAAAAAGCTGAAACAGAGCAGAGCACAGAAAGAAGTGTAAAATGCAGATGGCTATAGCTGCTAATAGAACTTGCAGATGAAGCTGAAACCCTATGCATGTCCTGAAGTATTTTGTGCTATGAAACTAGTTCAAAGATGTTTTTTGAGAATGAACTCTTTCTAATTTTCTAGCACCGAAGCCCCTGCTACCTAGTATCAACACCAATGTTAATGCTAGCCAAATTGGTTTTCCTACACTTTGCAGAACCAAATGCCTTTCATTTATAGAGGCAAAAGATAAGAAGGCATATGTTCTATGTTCTAATTCTTCCGCTGTTTTGAGCAGCACTTCCTTGCTTGTTGTGTGCCCCAAGTTTTGCTGGATTACAACTGTCCTTGCTGGTTCGGGCATCTGGTAATTGAGATCATACAATGGGTGGAATTCACAAATGCAGTTATGAGTAACTTAAAGTTATGTATCTGTAACTCATTTATATTCATGATTCCTACATATTCATGATCATGGCAATAGTGTAGGAAATAGGTAGGGATTATAAAAGCTCTTCAAACTTGCCTTACTGCACAGGGTCTGCTGTAACCGAAGGATGTCCTGTTGATTGGGACACAGCTTCTGATTGTTGCACCAAAGATTGCTGGTGGAAGCAGGTAGAATATCAGTCTACTGCATCCTGATCAGTAAAAGAACAGACTTTCATCTCTTACAGTGGCTGCTGCCTGGTAAAGCGAGGAGTGGAGGAATCAGGCCAGGAGATGCTCAACTTACATTCCCTACAACAGTCGTTCCCAACCTGTGCTCCATGGAGCCCTTAGGGCTCTGCATGCACTTCCCAAGTGCTCCACGGCTGCTTCAGGAAAATGAAAGAAATAAAAAGAATGAAATTAAAGAATAAGAAACAAAAAGTAGAATCAAAATAAGAAAACTAGAAATTACATTCTGAATAGAAATTTGCCAAGTTGATTTCATGCCTCCTCTAGCAGATGACACTTGGTCATTCTGCTGCACACACTTCCTGAAACTGAATATCATAGTGATTTCTTGGAATTGCACATTCATCAATTATTTCTTGACAATTTAAGCAAGCTGGTAGTTAAACATTTAAAAATTTGTAATAATATTATAGTTGAGTTTTAATTTTATATTTGTAATAATATTAAATATCATTTTAATATATTTCAATAACATATAGTTAATTTTTTAAAGTTACTGGTAAGAGCTCATTGTTAAATGAAAAAGAGCTCATTTTTAAATGATAAAGGCCTAATTTTTAAATGAAGAAAGGCTCATTCTTCACTAAAAACCCTGTATTTGCTTTATTTTGTATTCTTGGTTATGAAAGATAAAGTCAGTTATTCTCATATTCCCATCTGATTTTCTTCTAGGCATGAATCACTGGCTTAAAACAGGTACTTTGAAGAACAATTTGAAAAGGAGGCAAACTAGCAGCTGACTCCATTACTTCTCCAGATGAGCCAATGACAAAAAAAAATAATATAACTAAGCAATGCACTCCAGCCTTTGTTTGTCAGAAGAGCTTTCCACAAAAGAAATTGTTTCTGAATCAGCTGTTCCACCTCAATCTATGGGCCCGAAGAGACAGGCCAAAATAAAGCTGCTTTGGGTCACTTTGGAAGTATGTTGTTTAAATGATGCATGCGTCCTAAGAGGCTGGAAGCTGCACCAATGCCATGCTCCAATCCTAAGGATAGGAGTGCAGCTTTGGCGCAGCTTCTGGCCTCTTAAGATGTATGTGTCATTTTAACAGCATACCTCCAAAGTGACCCGAAGGCCGAAGCCGCTTTATTTTGGCCTGTCTGTTCGGGCTCATTGTTTGCAAAATGCGACAGACATGGGGCAGTGGGGCAAAGACCTGCCAATAAAAAACAAAAACATGAAGAAAGTTACTTGAATATGGGATTCACAGAAAGAAATGATGGGCAGCCTCTCTATGTGATTTGCAGAAATGTGTTGACCAACAGTTCCATGTTTCCTGCTAAACTGCAGTGTCATTTGGAGGGAAACCATCCCGAGTGGAAAGATAAACCATCTGATTTTTTCAAGTGGAAGTACAACAAACCTTTGGCTTCACAGAAAACTATGACCACACTTGCTAAAGCCAACAATGAAAAAATACTGGAAGCTTCCTATGAGATAAGTTACCTCGTAGCTTGAGCCGGTGAAGTTCATACCATTGCAGACTCTTATTAAACCTTGTACAATTGATACTGTGAAGTGTTTGTTTGATGAACAAGCTGTTAAGTTAGTCTCCAATATTTCTTTGTCAAATAACACTATTACTAGCTGAATCAGCAGTATGGGAGACATTTATCAGTTGCATCAGGTGTACTAAATTCGCACTATAAATGGATGAATCGACTGACATTGCAGGGTTGGTGGTTTTAATGGTATTTCTTCATTATATTTACTTACAAAGCTATCAGGAGGACCTTCTTCTTTGCAGACTGCTACCAGTCAACACACTGAGTGGGTGAAATATTTAATCTTTTGGATAAATTCTTCTTATCAAATGAAATACTGTTGGAAAACTGTGCAGATGTATGCACTGATGGTGCAAAGGCAATGATGGTTCACAATGCTGGAGCCACTGCCAAAATTAAAGATAAGGCAAAGAACTGTAGCAGCAGCCATTGTGTTCTTCATAGACACAGACTAGTCTTGAGAAAAATGCCTTCTGAGCTTATGACATCGTTGAATGATGCCATAAAAAGAATAAATTATATAAAATCAGGACCTCTTAAAAACAGGCTGTTCAAACTAATGTGAAAAGATATGGGAAGTCACCATCAGTTTCTCTTGCTGCACACTGAAGTAAGGTGGTTGCCTTGAGGAAAAGCATTGGCATGTTTGATGGAACTGCGTACAGAGGTAGCAACATTTTTGATGGACCATAACACTCCACTGGCAACACTTTACAATTTTAGCAAAATGAATGACGTGATTCTATCACTGCAAGGTAAAACTACCATAGTTTTTTTTTATGCAAATGCCAAAGTGTCTTCTTTTAAGAGGAGACTTATGTGTTGGTTGGAATGGGTGGAAAAGGAAGATATTGATTGTTTACTTCTTACAGTTTCTTGAATGAAAATATCAAGCTTAAAGAAAAAATACAGAAAATTCAGGCACATCTCAAAGCTTTGAAAGACTCATTTGAACATTATTTTACAACAGCTCAAGAGAAGGTGCTTGATGACTTTAAATAGGTACAGAATGTGTTCAGTGTGAACAAAAAGCCACCCAGCTTAAACTCAGTGCAATATGAGGCCCTCATAAATTTGACATCTCACAGCAAACTAAAAACTGTGTTTCAAAAACAAAGCTGCATTTAAAGATGAATTCAAAATCTTGTCTGAGAAAGCAAAATTACAGTCATCCTTCCCAATTTGTGGGGGATCCATTTCAGACCCCCCCCCACCCTGCAAATCCAGAAAAATGCTGATATTCAAGTCATCATTGAATTCAATGGCGGCAGACTTCCACACGTGCTGCTTCATGCATGCATCAGACACGAGCACCATTTTGTCTCTCCCCACTTGCCAGCTAGGAATGGGCAAGACTGCAGACTCCAAGTCCGTGAATCGGGAGGGACGACTGTAATATTGCTGTCTTTCTCAACTACCTATCTCTGGGAAGTGGGATTCTCCACCTATACAGCTACCAAAACAAAATACAGAAGCCACTTAAATGCAGAACCAGACATTTGCTTGCAATTATCATCAATGGAACCTAAAATAAGAAAACTGTGCAAAAAATGCAACCACAATGTCTAATTAAATATTTATACGTTATTTTATGTTATTATTATTATTATTATTTTGTATGCCATAATTTACATGGCCCTTTATAGGAATAGCTTGTTTCTGTATGTTATGTCTTAATTTAGGCCTTCAATTGCACTACAGTGCACTCTAGTTTTATTGTAGTTAGTAAAATTAAATAAGAATTGTCTTCTATAATGAATATTTCAAATAACAGGTGGGCCTAATGAATGAATATTTATATTATTGTATGTGAATTGAATTGGGTGTAATGATTAAATTGGAGGAACTGAATTTATGGTATGGAGGACCTGATTGTTGCTCTCACCAGTAAAATCTACTGTAATGCCAATGTTTGATTTACTGAACTTTGGAAGAACTTCTTTATATGGTCAGGTTTTGACACTTTCATGTATAGGTTGTAGTTGAGAATGAATTGAGATATTATGGTAAATGTCAATGTTTTTAAACTACAATTTAATTGCATGGACATTGCACAATTGTTTCTTTAGGTTTAGATATATCTTTACTTTACATTTCCTTACAATCTATCCAATCTTCCTCCCCCTGCTCCCACAACACTACTCCTAAATACCATTAACTTGTAAGACTTAGGGTAGGCCTCTTAGGGGCTCTGCCATACAAATTGATTCTAAAAAGGACTTTGTGAGTCAAAAAGGTTGGGAACCCCTGCCCTACACTATCATCATGATCATGAATACATAGGGATTATGACTATGAATCAGTTACAGATGCAGTATATTTAACAAAGTAGCTCATCTATAATCTTGGCCAAGATCTGGAGATCCAAGATGAGGAACCACTGCTCTATACTCTGGAGTGAGGTTCTTATCTGAATCCCAGCTGGACAGAATTACTTAGATATGATTAAGGCAATAGTGTAGGGCAGGGGTTCCCAGCCTGTCTAGAATAAATCTGCCAATTTTTCCTGTCATGCTTTTGCCATGTTTTAGGGGTTCCAGAACCCTGGCTTATGTTTGGGTCTATTTAGTTAAAGTCATATTATACTATGATTGTATGATGGGCATTGCAGGCAAAGGCTGAATGAAGGATTCAAGGTGTATGCTGGATATATTTGGTGTTAGAACAGCCCTGGGACAGTTGGCTTGGCCAGGACTGAATTACCAAGCCATGAGTGATGGTTTATGAAAGGGTTCATTGATGGTTAAGATTTATAGGTAGAGAGGTATGATATAGTTGCAAGATTAATTGCCATGGTTAAGTTGTTCATTGGGTTACTGATATAAATGTTATGAAATATATTGACATGATATATTGTTTATGATTAGTTTTATTTGAGGTTTATAAAAATGTTGGGGGCCACTTAGTACATTGGTAAACAGTATAGAAATGTACTTGCTATTCCTATGTTTTAAGAATCCTGTTTGTTTTCATGGAATCATAGAGTTGGAAGAGGCCATAAGGTTTGTTTGCCACAAATTCTGGGCTGACCTAGGGGTTGTTCACACTGATGGAAAAGGCTGGGTTGGGGGTGGAGTCAAGCTGTAACATCCATATGATGCACGCCCAAGCTCCGCCCCCAGGGCAGCATGACACGTCACGCTGCACCACATGGCACATGTCGTCATGGCACTCCTCTGATGCTGTGTCTACGTGACACAGTGCTGAAGGAGTGCTGTAAAGACACAGTGCCGCAGCTATTGCACCCTTTGCAGGATACAAAAAGGAGCCACTTTTCCCAGCTCCTTTTTGCGCCCTGCAAAGGCCAGATCAGGGCCGTGGTGTGCAGTTGCCGCGGCCCCAATCTAGCCGTAAAAGCTGTGAACTCTTATAAAATTCTCACTATTTGAGAAGAGAAAGAAAATAGCCCCCAAAGAGACAGACTCAAGGCACATGATATTATTGCATTCGATATTTGTTCTATCCTATTTCTCCTATATAAGACCAACCGCAGCTTAATTTTCTATTTTTATTTTACAAGCTAATTGTTAAATCTGGATTTGCTTCAGCTTCTTGACTTGGCTGAGACTTTTAAATTTCTCTGGCTTGTGACATCACTCGACATCAGAATGTCTATGTTTGCACTCACTCAGACTATCTCCATGCCAACAGCAGTCAAGGTAGTAAAACCTGCAAACAGATAATCTTCTGCCTATATACAGTCGGCCCTTCTTATACACGGATTTTTTATACACGGATTTAAGCATACACGGTTTGAAAATGTTCCAAAAAAGTATAAATTTACCTTGATGTTCCATTTTTTATTAGGGACACCATTTTGCTATGTCATTATACTTAATGGGACTTGAGCATACACGGATTTTGTTATTCACGGGGGATCTTGGAACCAAACCCCAGCGTATAACAAGGGTCCACTGTATATTCTCAGAAATTTAAGCCTCATGAGGATTTTTGTGAAATCTCAACAGCTATTTCCATAATTTTTTTCTTTAAAAGAGATTGAGTCAATAATTGTTACAAATGAATCTTGATTTATAATTTACCATTGAATAACTTCTGTTATTGGGGACATTCAATAGCATTCAGCACATTCCTTTTAATACATCTGCCCATGTCAGTTGCTTAAGGTCTCCCTCAGTAGAAAAGTCTATTTGGTCAAAAACAAAACACAAAACCCCCAACTCCTCTGTTACTTTTGCAAGCAACTCAATGGTGGAAGAACCCAGTAGGATCAGACAAAGGCAAACTGCTGCATCCTTTCCTAGCTTGCATATTCTTCCTCACTTATAACTTCTGCCATCTTGACCACACTCTGATGTTGCTCGCTTATATGTCTGTGTTTTTGCATGACGATTATTCTAGCATACTTAAAATGGGAACACAGTGCAGCAGCCAACAGAAATGTTCAGGTTTGTCAATATAAAAATGGCAATAATTGGCAAATTATGCTTTCAATTGCCTTCCAGAAAGATTTATGTGATGCTATTTTTCCAACTTCCTTCAAATTCCTCTGAAAAACCTGCCTTTTCAATGAACACTAGTTCCTATTCCCTGATGTATCCAGGAGCATCCACAACTGAAGCAACTTTCTTATGTGTCCCTGCCTCTTCTTCCTCTGTTCTCAGTGTCAAATTTTAGATTGGAAGCACCTTGGGGCAGGGATCTCTCCTCTGGTTACTCTGGGTAAGTGGTGTGTATCTTGTGAGCTGCCTTGGGTCCCTTTTTGGGAGAAAGGTGTTGTGATGGGATGGAGCACACCCCACCCCTTACTACTATGAACATTTCCTAGGTGCCAGCACAATAGGTCTTTCTGATCCCACCGCTGCCACCATTTTGTGAAAGTGACAACGTGGCACAGTCAACATTTCTCAAAACCTTCCACGCTTTCTCACTGTATGCCACCTACACTAGACCTTTCTAGATGCCTATCCTCTGGGTCTTCAAATCCCCCCCCCCAGCTTGGCACCAATTACTTGTTGACAACCTCATACCCACTATCTGATGTGTCCCAAACCTAAAACACTTTCCCCTCTGTGGGTAGCATTTTAATATATTTCTGAAATCACTTTGGATAGCTACTTGCTGAAACAAAGTAAGAAATTTATTTACAAGTCAGGCTAAATAAATAAATAAATGTAATAAAATATTTATTTATATCCTGCCTCTCCCTTCTGGGATCTAGGTGGGTAACAACAGTCCAATAAAACAGATATACAGACAATAATAAAATTTCCCTAATTCCCTTAACCCTCCCTTCTTCTGCTAAAAATACACATAAACATCAATATACAATACAATATCCCCAGTACAGTGTACTTAGTTACAAATTTTGTAAATAGAGATTGACACAGGTCGAATTATTACAAGAGTTCATCAGGAGAGGCAGGTGAAAGAGTGAATGGATCAGTTTGGTTAATTCGGCTGGAGGTTAGTTTGCAAAGGCCCACTGGAAGAGATCCGCCTTTATCACCTTTTTAAACCCCTCCAGAGATGTAATATGGCGGATCTCTTCCGGCAGGTCATTCCATATTTTAGGAGCAGCAGCTGAAAAGGTCCTCTGGGAAGTCACCACCAGCCTTGTTTTCTTTGGCTGGAGTAGGCTCCTCCCAGAGGAGCTGAGTGCACGGGAAGGATTGTATGGGAGGAGGATGGTGTTCACAATGGATATGGTGTATAACAGTTTCTCTAGCTTATCTTTGTAATTCTCTCTCTCTCTTTGTGTGTGTGTGTGTGTGTGTATGTTCCCTTACAGAATTAGGCCCAGTACAGACTGCAAGAAAGTGCAGTCTGGGGCTGATTTTAGGGCTTGGGAGTGCGGAGAGCCCTACCATGTGCCGGCAGTGCCATCATGGCACTGCCCCATACACATGGGAGCCACCATGATTACGCAAGCGCAGCACAGACTCCAAATGTTGCTGCACCACATGTGCATCATCACTGCATGCAAGTGTGCCATTGGTGCACTCATGGCGCCTGCCGCACAGACTAAAAAAGAACCCGCTTTCAGTGGGTTGTTTTTAGTTCTGACAGAGGCTGCAGTGTTTGGTTGGTGCAGCCTCCATCAGGAGTAAAAAACAGGCGGCTCCAGCCCGCTCTTTTGGGGTGGTCTGTCGAACCACTAAGTTCTCACAGATAATATTTTGTATCTTATGGCCTGAAGAGGAAGAGCCCTCCCCTCCCTCCTTCCAACTGTCATCTTCTGGCCTTAGAGGGAGCGAAAGGACAGGGCCAACACCATCGGGCCCAGCATTGATTAAGAAAAAGAGCCCTCCCTCCAGTCCAACTGGCTTGGTCCAGGCCTCAGAGGGAGAGACGCATGCTGGACCTGATACCACCCCCCCCCCCCACCATTCCCTTCTCCTTTTGTGTCGTGTCTTTTTAGATTGTAAGCCCGAGGGCAGAGAACCATCTATTATCCTATCTGTTGTAAGCCGCCCGGATTCCCAGTGATTGGGCGGCATATAAATAAATCTCATCATCATCATCATCATCCTCCTCCTCCTCCTCCTCCTCCTCCTGGTTATCTGTGACTCCTCTAGTCACCAAACACTATGTCTTCCACGGAACACTACAACAATTTAATTAAAGACACTCCTCATCCGTATCCTGGGTATTTAAAACCCTTTCCAACTGCCCTTCACAGCAGCCTAACCTAGCATCAACTGCTCTTCATCCCTCAGGGCACAATAAATATCTCCCTATCTTGGGTACATAAACCCCCTTCTAATGATTTACAGTATTGCTGGTTATTCCCTGGTTATTCCCAGGATAATGACTCTTTAATCGTGACATCGTATGGAAATCTTAATCACCATCACAAAATTTTCATGGGATAGTCACTGTTTAAACCCCTGATTTTTCCTGATTTCCTCCATGTGATAAAGTCCTATGTGTCCTGGACTGCAACCAACACACACAGACACACACCAATAAGAATGGCTTAGCCCAGCAAGTGGAAGCAGAACACAGACCTTGCAAGGAGTAATCGTAAGAGCAGTCTGAAAAGCCAAGCCAAAGTCAGGATACCAGAAGTCAGAGCAGTCCAAAAGCCAAGCCAAAGTCAGGATACTGGGAGTCAGAGTAGTCAAGTCAGCCCAAGGTCAAAGCAGCCAGAAGATAACAAGGGTCCAGTCTGTTCCGAGGTCAAAGTAACAAGGAGTCAAGATACAAAGAGCCAGTACCAGCAGCAATCACACCAAAGGATCATGCAATAAACTCTGACACTGCATGGAGGCCTCTCTACAGCTTAAGTAAGGGAAACTCTCCCCATGCCACCTGAGGCTGGTTGGCTAATTGCCTCTCTGCAATCCTCCTGGATCTGCACCTGCAAGCACTCTCAGCCCTTCTCTGTTTGTAAATAGGCTCATCCAGGCAAGCTTCCTCCCCAGAGTCACCACTGGGCTGATGCACCACAGGAGGCCTCGCACTAGCACTAGGACCTGGTTGGGCCTCCTCCTCTGGGGCTGGGAGAGCACAGCTGGGACCTGGCAGAACAGGATTATCACCTGGTGAAGCCTCAATTAGCTCTTGCTCTGGAGGAGGCTCGTCCTCTCCCTATCCTCCGAGAGCTGTTCTTGGCTGGCCATGACATCATGTATCTTTAAGCCACCTGGTGACCCATGAATTTCATAGGGTTTTCTTAGACAAGGAATACTCAGAGGTGGTTTTATGAGTTCCTTCCTCTGAGATATAGCCTACAGCACCTGCTATTTGTTGACCGTCTTCCATCCAGTTACTAACTGGAGCTGACTCTGCTTAGCATCCAAAATCAGACAGGATCTGGTGCCTTTAACAACACAGTACTAATTGATGATTGGCCAAATTGATCACCAACAATGGTCTGCCCTGGCCTCGCATCGGGAGGCATGGAGACACACTATCCATGATGCTGCAGCCTTTTTCGAAAGCTCACGGCAAACGAGTCTTGAAGAGAAATGGCAACACAGAAAGAACCACAACCCAAAACATCACCCGAGGAGACTTTCCGCTGTGCTTTCTGCAACCGGAGCTGTTTGTCCTGGATTGGCCTTTTTTGTCACCAACGCGCTTGTACAAAGCACGGGATGAGTCCTTCCTGAATCTTTGTTTGCAAAGCAAAGCCAGAGAGAGAGAGAGAGAGAGAGAGAGAGAGAGAGAGAGAGAGACTAATTGATGAAGATGGGCATAGAATCATAGAATTACAGAGTTGGAAGAGACTTTAGAAGTGGCTTTTGCCTTGACTGTCCCAAGGTTGTTCAGTAAGCTGACTGAGGATTTGAACACAGGTCTCCATGAGCCTTATCCAGGAATACTAAACATTATACCACACCACCTCTCAAGGAAAAGACATGACCTGGCAATGTACCTGGATATAGTGCTGAAATGCTCTATGAATAAAAAAAATGTGCTAATATTTTATTTATTATTTAGTGCTCATGTTCTAAAGAAGACCTATTAGAAAAATGAATTAAAGTCTTCACTGAAATTTACAGTAGTAACTAGTTGGCATAAGGACACTGAATTGGCAAGTATTATACCCAATTCAGGATCTGCACCCTACTAAAATCTTAGCTTAAAAGGACTCTGAGTTTTTAACAACAACCATGACAGCAACAAGAAAAATAGAGTTTTGTGGCACCTTAAAGACTAACCGCATTATAGCATGACCTTTCATGGACTAATATATTTGTACATCAGTCTTCAAGGTTTCAAGAGACTGTATCTTTTTTGCTGCAACAGACTAACTCAGCCGTCCCTTGGAATGTGGATTTTAAATTACATTTGCCACACTTGACCTATACATAGGATCATAAGGTGCTGGCAACAAAGTGAGTTCATAAGAAAAATATTGAGACAATGCAAAGTTGCCATAGTTCAGCATAGCCTTTCATTCTTACTAGGATAGACAAACATATGAAACAGGTACCTCCACAGTTGGCCACACCTATGCTCAATTCCTTCCCTTGAGGGCGGGCAAGATTAACATAGCAGAACAGTTAAGAACACACTTGCTCAAGAAAAGGGAAGAAAGAAAGAGTCTACTTGTACAGACTGAGGACTTGTGTGTCACTTGTGTCTGGTTGCTAAGGAAAAATAACCAGCAAAATGTCTTCAGCAACTGCTGGTGCTACCTTACCCAGTGGCTTCAGAGTCCTGGCTTCTTTTCCTGATGCTCTTGTCCTCCCTGAATTTGTAAGTATGATTTCTTTCTTTCTTTCTTTCTTTCTCATTTAGGTGCTGAGGGATATTTGAAAGGAAGCTTCTTTGTATTTATTCAGAAAGTCCCAATGCTTTCTAAGTGGGTTATTCCTTGCTTAAGTATATGCCATGGTTTCTTAGGGACTTTGGGTGCTTTCAGAGGTGGCCTTTATTGTGCAATTGCTGGGCCTTATTCATGGAATTTTACTGTGAGCCCAGGCAATGTCAACTTCAGAGTGTAATCCATCCCCATGTTTTTCTACTGCTTCTGTAGTCTTTGCAGGAAAAGATGAATCATTTCAGCAATTTTTTAAATAATTTGCAGGAATGCAAGGGTTTCTGTGCAATTTTGGATCATTATTCATACCTTGGGAGTTACTTTGGGAAAACGGGTTTGGGCAAAAAGTACATTTTTTTTCTAAATCGAAAATTTGTTTATCAGGAGAAATCACTGTGTTGGGTTTGACCACACAGACCACATTGTTGTTTATCACACAGAGGTTTTTGCAGCTTTTTGCAGCTCAGTTTCGACGTGACTGCAGGTCCAACGATGCGAATTCATGCTAAAATGTGATGTGTTATCTCATGTGATTGCTTTATATGGGGGGTCTTATGAGGCGCTTCCTCATTCAATCTGCACTGACTCCTCATTTTGGTGACTTCAGAAACAAGCGAATTCACGAAAATCTGCTTCTAAGCTCACTTCGATTTCACTTTGAATTGGTCTGGTGTGGAAGAACACTCCGATGTCATCCCCCTTGGTCCCCTATGACCTGCTCCTTCATCCCACTCCTCCTCCTTCACCCCATCTCATCCTCTCTGCCATCCTGCAACCTATCCCATCATCCCCTGCCTGCTTCTACACCCCAATCTGTTCCCCTCCTTCACCCTGCGACCTATCCCATCGTCCCCTGACTGCTCCTTCACCCCAATCCAGTCCCAAGTGACCCTCTGTGACCTATCCCATCATCCCCTGACTGCTCCTTCACCCTGATGAAGGATGACAGCTAAGGAGGGGGCAGGGAAGGAGGACAGCTCCCAGAGCCCCATTGAGCATGCGCAAGGGTGCCAATTCAAATCATTGAATCCTCTGGTGTGATAATACAATGTGCACTCACCATGCTTTGCTTGAATCCGGATCACGTGATTTGTCTGGAATCGAACTGACTCCGCTTACCCCTCAATTCAGAAGGGCAACGGAAAGGCAACCAGGTGTGATAAAACATCACTTTTTAATGTGAATTCGCATTGCTAGACAGGAGTGACTCCAGATCTGGTGTGAAAAAACATCACTTTTCATGTTGCTAGAACAGGAGTGACTGCGGATCTGAGCTGCAAACCCCCCCACGTGGGATACGGCCCGTTGTTAAAAATCCATAAGATGCTAAAGTTAAAACATGATTAAACAAAATAAATAAAACCAGCTTGACACGTAAATCATTAAAACACTCATCCATCCCAGTACAACAATTACCAATATCCATTGCCATGTGTAAAATGGGCCTAACATAACCATTCATCAAAAGCCTGTTGGAATAGAAAAGTGTTTATAGCCAAATTTTCCTGAAATACAAAGAAGCTTGTAGCTGTTCTTTTTTTCCCTTGGCTGGGCTTCTTGAGAAGAGAGATATCCTTTTGCCTTGAGAATATAAATAGTAATGAACACTCTTTACCTCCCTAGCCCAGAGCTTGAGAAATATTTTTTTAACTACAACTTTCAGCATCCCCCAGTTAGCATGACCAGAAATACTTTCTATAGGGATTTCTCTCCTTGACAACAACCCCCCCCCAAAGCTAATTAGCAAATGACACCAGCTTCTTCTTTTTTTTGTCTCTCTCGGATACTGATGGGATTTTGGGGTGTTTAAATTCTGCCTCCAATTTTGCCCAGTAAATTTTAATGCACAGATTATGTTAAGTGGTTGAACCTCAAGGTTATATTCTCCTGCTGCAAATTTATGCACAGAGCCACCTCATCCTTGTGCAGGTGTGTGTGCAGCATTCAGGCAGCTGATTACTTGGCTGAACTGGTGGCCTATAGAATAGCCAAGCAAATTTTCAAGGGCTGCTGAGCATGCAGCACTCTGGAAAAGCATGGCTCATTGCCCTCTCATATGAAGAGCTGGCGGGTACTTGCCTGCTTTAATGTATAGAAATGTCTGTAGTGCAAATACAAAGGCTTGAAAAAAAATGCAAGGGGGGGGAACCCACTGAAAATTCAGAGATGGTAATCACTAACTAGATTGACAGCCTTTTAAAACCTTTCCTCCTGAGTCTTTTATTTTGTTGTTGTTAACTGCCCTTGAGTTGTCCCTGAACCATTGCAAGCCTGTGTATGAGACATCTCCATGACCCTCTGACCTTCACTGCTCTACTCAGTTCGTGTAATTTCATGCCTGTGACTTCTCCAATTGAGACTATCCATATGGTGTGTGGTCTTCTACTTTTTTACTGCCATCTATCTTTCCTAGCATTATTGTCTTTTCCAATGAATCATGCCTTCTCATGATGTGGCCAAAGTATGACAGCTTCAATTTGATCATCTTGGCTTCCAGGGAGATTTCTGGCTTTATCTGCTCAAGGACCATTTGTGTGTCCTCTTGGCTGTCCACAGTATCCTCAGCAGTGCACTCTTCTCCAGTACCGTATCTCAAATGCATTGATTTCCCTCTTATCTGCCTTTTTCACTGTCCAGCTGTTGCATCTTTACATGGTAATAGGGAATACAATGGACTGGACAATTCTTACCTTAGTGTTCAGTTGTGTATATTTGCTCTTTATGATCTTGTCCAGTTCCTTCATAACTGCCCTTTCCATTCGCAGTCTTCTTCTGATTTCCTGACTGCAGTCTTCATTCTGATATTAGTTAGCAAATTATGCTTTCCATCATTTCCTTTCCTTCCTGGGAAATTATTTTTTTACATTTCTTTTCAGTTCTTCCTTCCAAGAGCTCAGAACAGAGCTTCCACATGGCCTTGTCTCTCACAACAACCCTGTAGAGTAGGTTAGATTGAGGGAAGATGTATGGCTGGTTCAAGGGCAGCCAGGGAACTTCATAACATGCTTGGGACCTGGGTTGCCAACCCTGTGTCCATGACAGTAGAATATATCCAAGTTCTGAAAGCACTGTTTTTCCACCAATGATCTGAAATCATCTTTAATAATCTGTACATAATTCAGATTTTGGCTGTACCTGCTGAAGTCACATTTCCATCAATGGGATCTGAACCTGCATAATTATTTGTGTTGGCTTTCAGTAGGGATATCTTAATGATGCGTCAGGAACGTTTTGTCCCAAGGAATTTCTACAAAGGTCGGTGTCACCGGCCTATTAATATTGGCCCCTAGCAGTAGATGACAGGTTTAATAGTCATGAACATTGCATGCAGAGAGAAGTTGTAGATTTCCATCTGTTGCAGTTGTGGGGCTGTGTGTGATTTGGATTGAGGCAATGACATGATCCTTTGCTCTCATATTGATGCTTCAGCCTAGGGGCAAAGCTAGACCTTACAATAATTATGAAACTGCCCATAGTGTGATAATTGTCATGTCTAGTTTGCCCCTCCTCCAAACCTCCTATTGATAACAAAGGGAAAAACAGGTATTTTGAAGCCAATTGCACAGGGTTGGACAACCTCTGGCCTGTAAACCAGGTATGGCCTACAGGGCTTACACAACTGGTCTATGGAGTCCCTTTTACCCTTTTCTGCACAACATGAGCTGTTCCACACTGATCTAAAGTAGTGTGGGTTCTTATGGTATATAGATCCTTACATTTTACTGGTAACCATTGCCTCTGCACCCACTTGTTCCATTCTCTTCAGGGATTATTTGTAGCTATTTCTTGGATCTGTGCTTGGGTTCTTCCACATGTCTTTAAAACTGGGGTGTGGACTGCTGAGGTGGTCCTATGGCTTGTACTGCAATTTGTCTCTTTTCTCATTTTTAATGTTTTGTACCAAAGGGGAACGAAGGCCCAACCAAGTTGTCACCCAGTGTAGTAGGCACCCTGCTACCCCCGGGTGACACCACTGCATAGGACAGATTGTAGGCAGCCTTTATTGTTCCTAGGATGACTCGACAATAACTGTTGTAGCATTTGTTGGTGATTAATCCTTTATTTAGTACTGTACTTTAGTATTTTATATTATTGAAACAGTTATAAATGTTTTATTCTCTTTGTAAAGCACCATGTAGATGGACAGCACTATATAAACAAACAAATAATAATAATACATTTCTGACTGATAATTTATGAGTAGACTCTGCTACATAAGGTGTCTGGTGTGCTAATTTTGCCAGATCATTTCAAGGGAGTTTAGCCCCTCTAGCCTAGTCTAGCCTAGGGAGAGAGGGGTCGGGTTTAAGTTGGAGCTGGGGCTAAATGATTTAGGCTATGGTTGGTTCCTTGGAATTCCTTGGAATTGCTGCCATTCATGGGACTTCCATATGACACCTCATTACTCAAGCCACGCCAGCTACACCAGCTGTCTTTATCTGTTTCCTCCATCCAGGGAGTCCCCAGCAGCTGACCTGTAACTATTTCAACAGCAGAATAAACTTTGGGGAAATTCCAAAATCTTTGCTAATGCTACCTTTGGTGATGCTACGGTTTTACAGTGGCCAATTAACCTTCCCAACTCTGTAGACCAAAACTGGGCTTTTTAGAGCTGGATAACATATGGAAGTAACATGCCTTTTCTGATCAGAAGATGTCATAGGATACTGGGTGACCTCCCCAGCTTTAGGTTATTTATTTATTTATTTATTTATTTATTTATTTATTTATTTATTTATGGTGTATGTTACACAACTGTCAAAGGCATGAAGCTTGTGTCTATTTAAGAGCAAAATGGGGAACCTCTTAATCCTCAGCCATGCTCTTAAAGCAGGGGGTGGCGATAATTGACATCTTCAGATGTCCTTTGACTACTGTTCCCACCATTTGTCATGCTGGCTAGGGCCTGATGCTTGGGATTTGCAGTCTACCACCATCTGGAGGCTTCTCATGCTACACAGTTATAGTGCTATGACATATTCTCCCACTGTCCTGATTTTGCCCTATTAATCCTCTGTCATCCCACTTTGTAGCTGCTTTTAAAATATCCTCTCACTTCCTCCTCCTTTCCCCCTTTGTCCTTTGCTTACGTCAAATTCTGCAACCTGAGATCAAAGTTCAAAAGTAGTTTGCAGTCAATTAACTCACCAGGAGGAGTGGAGAGAAGAAGCCCTTCCCAGTAGGCTCAGGTAAAAGCAAACTGCTGCATCCTCCCCTAATTTATATGTTTTTCTGCATTAATAACTTTTGCCATCTTGACCACTCTGTGATGTTGCTTAGTCAAATACATCCTAGGCTTTGCTGTGAAATATTGCAGAGTATGCTATGATTGCACACTAACCCCACTAGCTGCATCCTGTAGAATCCTGGGATTTGTAGTTTGGTGAGGCACTAGAGCTCTCTGGCTGTGAATTCTAAGGACCCCCCCCCCCCTTGGCATGTTAATAGATTTTTATGAAAGCTTCCCCTCGCCCCAGTTTATAAGCTTTTGTTTTCCAAACAGAAGGCTTCTACTGCTCAAAGTTGAATGGCATTGTGCAACTTAACAAAAGTACCAAAACACAGGAGGGTTACAAACTGAAGATGCTGCTGTCTGTCCCTTCCATAAACCTCCATCAATGAGGCAGTGCAATTCTGGAGTAAAGACTTCATCTACAAATAACCTTGCTGTGGAGAGTCTTTGAGGAAGAAAAAGGCGCATTATAGACGGGCCTTTAATACGCCCCCGTCACGTGCTAGGGGTTGGCCGAGGACCTGGCGTCCATACCGGCCTCTCCCCAGCACGTGACAGGGGCGTAAAGATGGAGGCGCCCTATACACATGGGCGCCGCCATCTTTACGTGCTGGACGCGTTGCATCCGCATGTGTCTCCCCGGAAATGACGCCGCAAATGCGCCCCCTCTTCTGGGGCCTGAGAAGGAGCGCGATTTCCGCGCTCCTTCTTGGCAGCGTCCGGGAGCCGCGCCGTTTAAAGGCTGCAGCTCCCGGATGGTGCAAGCGGTGGCAGCAGCAGACCGCCGCAATCCGGTGGTTTGTAACGCGCCAAAGATTCCTTCCAGTACCTTCTGCTCTTCTTTTTCTTGGTAGTAGCCCTCTGGACCACTGCTTCCACTGTTCCTAGCCAAAACACTGGGGAGATGTTTTAACTTCACCTTCTGCCCAGCCAGCCATGTCTACTAAGGAAGATGATACAAGAAGGTGTATTTCTGGAGGGTGGAATTCCATGGCCCTCCCAGTATTGTTGACTGCAAGTTTGTGCCTTTGTTCCTTTCCAGTAGGTTTGGGCATTGAGCAGCTCATCAAAGAGCTATTGGCAATTAGGGATCCAATCATGCTGGGAAAGAAGGCAGGCACAGATATCTCTCCTTATAGGACTTTATCACTTCTCAGTGGCTGCTCTCAAGCTCTAGAACCATTCCCTAGAGAGGTTAGACTGGAATGTTCAATTCCATTTTTCCAGAAACAGGCAAAGACCTTTTTGTTTTGACAGAGCTTTGAGAACAAACTATTGGTAGAGAAAAGGCTTTTAATTGGATGCTGAATTGTCTATATTTGTTCTGGATGTTGTTTTTAAATTGCTTTTGATTTTATTTAGTTTAATTCTATTTTAACTTTTGTGTACCTTAGTGAAGAAGGCCTACATGATGAAATGGTCTGAGTGTTGAACTAGGACTTTGGGAGACCCAGGAATCAAGTCACTCTCCACTCTCTCACCCTCAGAATGGCAAACATCCTCTTGCAATAAAGTCATTTTGAACAATTTAAAATGTAAGACAGTATAAATTTAAAGCAATAAAAATTCTGAAATATATTAAACAATTGAATAATTTAAAAACTGAAAGCTAAAAGGATATAAAGCCATTGTTGTTGCTGTTATGAGTTTTCAAGGCAACTCTAACTTATGGCAACCTTATCCTAGGGTTTTGTGTAAGACTTATTCCAAATAGGTTTGCCATTGCCTTCTTCTGGGGCTGAGAGGATGTCACCCAGTGGGTTTCCATGGCTGAGCAGTTATTAAAATCCAAGTCTTCTGGAGTCATAGCCCAATACTCAAACCACTACACCATACTGACTCCCTATAAAACTGTGTATGTATACATGAAGTCATCAGGCCCCAAAAGGTTTTTATAAAAAGCCAAGTTTTAACCTGGCACCAGAAGCCAATGTGGATACCAATCAGGTCTTGAAGGACAAGACATGGAAGAAGATGGAGAAGGCTTTCTCCCATATCTCCCAACAAAGCATCACTCCTAATGGTGAGAAACAGAGGAGGGCCTCTCCAGCTGATTCCAGTCCTCTTATTGGTCTTTATCTTGAAGCTGGATTTGTATGGGACAATCCTTTATATGAGACTATTCCATGTCTTGTCGTTTAATGTCTTGTCCTTCGAGACCCTGTATAACGAAAGACACAATGCCATCTTATGTGGCAAACAAACTATTTCTTCCATCTTGAATCAGGGCTGGCTGCTGATTTGATCTTCCTCCAGTGTAAGATTCCCAAATCCCATGCCCTTGGCTTTCTTCTCTGGTCCTCAGGGTAAGGGGTAAGAATTACAGGGTGAGACTGTTGCCCTTCAAAGTGTGTGTGTATAGTTATTTTCCTCCTGTGCCAAACATGGTGTATTTTATTTGAATGGTATACTCTCTGCAGCTGTGGTTGATGTGTAACATACAATGCTTTATGGCACCCACAAGGTTTGTCTCTGTAACATTACAAGAAGGTGTCCTTCAGTCTCAGGCCTGAGAGAGTTCTGATCTGAAAATCCTACTCCAGTATAATCTTTGGTAAGATTCTCTTACTTGCCAGATACAGGCAGCTGTGCTATAATCTGGGCAGGGGTCTTAAGAACAGCATGTCATTTTAATTTAATCACTGTAGGGCAGGAGTATGGGCTAAAATACTGCTATCTGATCTTGGAAGCTACATAGAGTCAGTCTCTTGTTAGTACTTGAATGGGACACCATCAGGGAATACCAGGTACTGTAGCCTATATTTTAGAGGAAGAAACTGGCAAACCACTTCTGAGCATTCATTGCCTAAGAAAACTGTATGAAATTATTGAGGTTACCATAAACTGACAGGCAACTTGAAGGCATATGCAAACACAGGACAGAGGTAAGGCATCTCACATGCTAAAAGTGACTTTGGTTCTCTGGACTTTCCCAGATGATCATTTCCCCCTTTCCCATGATACCATTTGATGATTACCCCATTTTGATACAGTTTTTCTCCATTCTAAAAAGACAAAAAACCTCCTAATACTTTCATATTGTCAGTAAGAGCTTTAAGGTCAAATGTACTATCATTTTTGGTTCTACTGTGCTCTTTTTCTTCGGCCCCACACAACTGGAATGTGGCCTCTGAGAACTTCTCTGAACTTGAATCTGGCCCTCTGGCTGACATAGGTGGGATACAGACCGCCCAAAAAGGGCGGTCTCCCGCTGGCCTGGTTTGCTCCGCGAGGGAGCCTCAACGGACAAACCGCACGGCTCCGTCATGGAACAAAAAGAACCCGCAAAAAGTGGGTTCTTCTTGTGGAACCTTTGTGACGCTGCAAGGCACCAATGGTGCACTTGCGCCGTCATGAAGGTGGGGGGACGTGCGGACGCTAAGCGGCCATTGCGTCAAAATGGCGGCACCCATGTGTACAGGGCGCCGCCATTTTGATGCCCCCGTCATGTGCTAGGGGTGAGGCAATATGGACGGTGCGTCCTCGGCCAACCCCTAGCATGTGACAGGGGCGGCGCAAGGGCCCGTGTAAATCGGGCCATAGTTTCCTTAGCCTTGATCTAGGTGCAGAGTAGGGAAAGTACAGCCTGCTCTGTTGCTAAAACAGAAATCTAAAGCTAAAAAAAGTCCTTTCCTAGGTTTAAAATATCCTGAAAGGGGTGTGAGTGTCAAAAACGTGGTGAACCCACCCCTCACATTCCCTAGAGGGCATTTGGGGACATTATTTATTTAATCATTTGGGGCCATTTTAAAAATTGCAGGTTTGTGCAGTGGAGTGTGTGCATGTCCCTCCAACATCTTGGAGGGGGCAATGCAGTCCCCTGTCCAGTGATGTATCAAATCTTTTCGTCCAAGAAGTTTATTGCACCAGATTAAAACGCTCCCCGGTGCGTTCTAACGTGCCCGCATGGGGGCGCGCACGGAATGTGACAGGAATGCGATGGGGCCAAGAACCCCATTTTACCGCACACTGGAATGCTACCTTTGCTGCCGGGCATTCCAATCGCGTTCCCATTGAGTTCCAGAGGGCGCCATTTCTGGAGATGCTTAGAAACAGTTCCAGAAATGGCGCCCTCTGGAACTCAATGGGAACACAATTGGAATGCCCGGCGGTAAAGGCGGCATTCCAGTGTGCGGTAAAATGGGGTTCTTGGCCCCATCGCGTTCCTGTCATGTTCCATGCGCACCCACGCGCGGGCATGTTAGAATGCACCGGGGAACATTTTAACCCTGGTGCGATAAACTTCCAAGTTTCAAATCAAGACTCAAGTCTCTAGCATTAATTCTTAAGTTGAGTCTCAAGTCCTTCCAAGATACTTTCAAGCTAAGTTTCAAGTCAAGTCAAAAGTCTGGGAGCCAACCTTTAATGCAGGCATTATTTCTCAGTGAGGAACAGCAAACACATTAGGCAATGGGCTTGAGGTGGGGAGGTTGAGGTCTGCTCAGTAGCCTGTCCATGCTGTACATCAGAGGATCCTCTTAAAACTTCAAAAGCTTCAAAAGCCTCCACCTCAAGCCCATTGCCTAATACATTTGCTGTTCCCTTCTGAGAAATGTGCCCTATGTTTTGAGGGCAGCACTTGCCTGCAGTTTGAAGTGAATGGTGCCAGCAAGTCAGTCACTAAAAATATGCAAGTCTCAAGTCAAGTTGAGTCAGTGTACCATTTTTGCGAAATCAAGTCCAAGACAAGTCTTAGAAGTGACTTGAATCTGACTTAAGTCCAAGTTAATTGCCTTGAGTCTATGTCACTGCCCCTACCTTCCCACAGTTGGCCACCTATGATCTAGGTCATTGTAGGTAATCAAAATACTGTCTAGCATGAGGTCTGAAGTTTTTACTACCAGCAGTGGGTTCTCCAGTTGTGATGTCAGGTAATGTGTTTTCATTGCAACTGCTTGCTTGGTAATAACCCAAGGTAGAGAAATTGCCATGACTATTCATTATCCGTTTGATATTAAAAGTTACAGTTTATAAGCATCATGAAAAAAATGGTCTTATAATGATGATGATGATGATTTTTTGAGTAAGTGAAAAGCTAAACCGGATGCCTTTTTAAACATCTGGTATCCTTTTATTTGATAAGTTCATGATGGAAATATAGTTATTAGAGTTTCAGATGACTGCAGAGTAGAACAGTTAAAATAAGTATAATTTGAAAGGGGAGGATTAATTTGGATCTTCTGTATTCTTCATTACAAACTCTATTACTATAATTTTACAGTTGATATGAAAGTAAGAGGTTTGAAACAAATTAGTTCTATGCTGTTTTTTCTTTCTTTCTTTCCTTGCTGTTGTATTAATTGCTGAACTGAGGAAGGCCAATAGGGGAGGGATTTTGTTATTGTTGTTGCTTGATGTATGATTTATAATACAATAAATACAGCTTTAAAAAGAAAGATGCCCAATAATGATAATGCTGTGTTCTAGGATACTGGGTTATTTTGAAATGAGTAAGAAGTAGAGGGGTTATTAAATACCCCAGAGTATTAACTTCCATCCTTTTCTGTGTGCTTTGATCATGACTAGATCCCTGTGTTCAAGTGACAGAGTAGAAAGAACGTCGCATTAAAACAGTGTATAATTTCAAGTCATTTATTATCAGGTGTAATTTAGCACTCATCTGAAGGGTAAGTGCTGGTACAGTGGGCCCTTAGTATCTGCTGAGGTTTGGTTACAGGACCCCGCATTGATACCAAAATCTGTGGATGCTCAAGTCCTATTAAATACAATGGCACAGTACAATGGTTTCCCTTATATAAAATGGCAAAATCAAGCTTTGCTTTTGGAATTCATATAGATTTTTAATATGCTTGAATCTGTGGATTAAAAAATTCATGAATAAGGAGGGGCAAATGTATTGAAGAGAAAAACAGCCATGGTGGCAGACAGTGGGAGATTGCTGTTGGCTGGGTGAGGATTTAACAAACCTTCTCCCACAATTTCTTGTCTTTACTTCAAGTCTAGGTTGACAGTTCAATTTTGCTTCATTCTGGCCACAGAGTTGCCCTGGATCTCCCTGTTACTTCCACACTCTGCAGTGATGCCAGGTGGCTATCTATACATCACTGCTGTGCCACTCAACACCAATGCCATTGGCACAAATTGTTCCCTCTGAGGTCAGCAACACGTTGCCCAGCATCATTCGCATGATTGGATGCATCATTGTGACCTCAGAGTAAGTGAATTGTGCCAGTAGTGATGTACTGGGCGGCACAGTGGAATGCATATGCAGTCAGTTGCCCAGCATCACTGTAGAGAGATTTTCCTGCAAAATCTGAAGCAAAAGGTGAGGTTTGTTTTACACCAGTTTAGCCTCAGAAAGGGTGGATTTGGTGTGGAGCTGGCCTTCCCTCATGAAGACAGTCCACACTCAAATTGGGGAGGTGGCCCTAAGTTGTGTAGACAGGTTGTGGTGAGGGCAAGGGGAAACTGGTATAATTGGCCCATATAGACATGTCCTGAGTTCCCTCAAGAAGTGACCTCCTTATTGTTTTGACATGTGTTTTTTCAAGTAAAGCTATATTCAGCCACTGAACCTGACACCCGATTAGCACCTGAGAGTTAAGCTTTGTTTTTAGGAGAAAATATTAACTCTACAATCTATCGTCACAATTTTTTTTAAAAAAAATTAGCCAGCACCTTAGAAACTGGATTTCTGCTAAAAGAAGGGAGTCAGGTGAAATTGACTTAGTTCTCACTAGAATATAATTGGAATATTCACACTTGCCAAATAATGTGAACTGGAGCACAATTATCTTTCAAATGTTGTGATATGGTTTTCTGATTTAAAAATATTTTTGTTGTTGTTTTTAATTGCCTTGGAGTCAATTTCGACTCATAGAGACTCTGTGGATGAAACATCTTCAAGACTCCACTACTCTGCTTAAGTCTTGCAAATTCATACTCATGACCTCCTTAATAGAGCCCATCCATCTAGCATGTACTCTTCCTCTCTTTCTACATCCCTTCACCTTTCCTAACATTATTCTCTTTTCCAATGAGTCATGCCTTCTCATGATGTGGCCAAAGTATGACAGCCTCAACTTAATCATCTTGGCTTCCAGGAAAATTTCAGGCTTGATGTGTTCTTGGACCCATTTGTTTGGGTTTTTTTTTTTTTTTGGCTGTCCATGGTATCCTCAGCACTATTCTCCAGCACCACATCTCAAAAGTATTGATTTTCTTCTTATCTCCTTTCTTCACTGTCCAGCTTTTGCATTTGTAATGTGGAATACAATGGTTTGTATGATTCTAATTTTCATGCTCAGTTGTGTATCTTTACTCTTTAGGATCTTTTCTAGTTCTTTCATAGCTGCTCTCCCCTTTCCTAGTCTTCTTCTGGTCTCTTGACTGCAGTTTCCATTCTGATCAATGTTTGATCCAAGGTATGGGAACTCTTTTATTATTTTGATTTCCTCATTGTCTAGGCTGAATTTGTGTAGATTATTTGTAGATTATTATTTTTGTTTTCTTTATGATCAGCAGTAAGCCTGCTTTATGTACATCAGAAGAATTTACATACAAAATGTGTACCTTATAAAGAAATGCAAAGTATAAAGGCAAAAATATGTACATGAGGGAAAACTGTGCAAAAATGTACACAGATTTTTGTGCAACTAAAATTGCACACAGATATTTGTAACAGCTTTGAAAATGTGCACGTAATGATCCAGAAGTGGGACGAAATGAACTTTGGCTTTTAAAAAATTGCAAATATTACAGAAGGTGAAACAGACAGGTCCATCTGTTCCTACCATAGCATGAACTAACCAGAAAGCTGCCTTAAAAAACAAAAGAGGCTGAGCTTTAGTCCAATTTAGAATATGGTGGAAAATGGTTTACCTTCTGTAGTGCCATAATGACTACCTTTGCCATTCCATTTCTCTCAAATGTTGGTGATAGTTCGGCAAATCTGTAGCAAATGAAAATAAAGAAATCTAATGGTAACACCCATTTCGTAGAGACCAGCTTGAGAGTAGCAGCAAAGGGGAGGAAACCAAATTGTGTATTTGCTGCAAAAGCCCAAAGGTTCTAGCACACCCAGCCTGTGTTCCTCTGTTAAACAAACAGATAATACATTGGAGAGCTGTGGTTGAGATAGCAAGAACTAAAGCTGGCACAGGTGGTGCCCACCCAGTGAAAGATTAGGGAATGGGTGCAGAGTATGACAGCTTAAAAATCAACTTCCCACCCAGTCAGTACAATAGCAGAGAATCTGATAGGGAGCAAAGAATTAACAAGGGTGGTGGCAAAACCAGTGAGGAGTGTTGGAGAGGGGAAGAAAGCAATAGAGAGAGAGAAGAGGAAGAATGATTAATAGCCCCTTTGGTTTCACATTGTATGCAGCAGGCAGATGCCAGAAACCTGTTAAACCAGGCTGTCTGCTAGGAAACAGAAGACTCCAGCCCCTCTCTCCAGTATATTATGAAGGAAAAGGCAAAGGAAGGAATTGGAAAAAGAGACAAAACAATACAGCTTTTATTCAAAGCATATGAAGGATTGTCTTCGGGGACTAAGGATTTGCTGCTACAGCTATGCCCACACGTCCCACATTTCACAGATAAAATATGTGGCCATAGAGGACATGTATGACAAGACACGATCAGAATGTGATCAAGATGGCAAACGTTGTAATGGGGAAGAATACACAAGCTAGGAGGCTGCAGTAGGTTGTTTTTGCCTGAGCTTACTGGGAAGGGTATGATTACATATGATTATATGATTATATGATCCTTTCCTCAGGGAAAGGAACCCTGCTGACTTTATGGAATTCCATTTTTAATTTGATCTCAGTTTACAGCAGTTGAAACATGCTGAGGATGACGGGGGAAAGTGGGAGGAGGAAAGTAAAACTATAGAGCATGTTGAAATGCTGTGAAAAAGTGGCATGACAGAAGATTCACTGAGAGAGTCCCCACCTAATCGGGACAATTGGAGGGTATGACTTCCAGAAGTGCTGTCCTTCTTTCCCTTTTCTAGAATCTATTTTTGTGCTCTCCGTCAGAAACCAGTCATCCAAATATTCTTTCCAACATACAAATGAATGCATGTAGTACTGGGACTGCAGCACTACGGTGCTAAGCTCTGCCCCTCTCCGACTTGGGTGTAAGTGTAATGAATAACCTTTTTATTGTGGCAGGCGCTTGGGACTTTTGTTATCCCATCGCTGCCACCAAATTATGTGACAAAGTTTTCCTATCATGCCAGCCAATTATGTGAAGGCCCTGTCTAGTCAACCTTCACCCTATAGTCAACCTTTACCCTAATGCTGTCACCAAATTATGTGATGCACACCCAAACCACAATCCTTTTCTATGATGGCAGGTACCTAGGAGTTTTTATCCCACCACTGCCACCCGTGTTTTGTATTGTGAGTAGCGTGGTATTAACTCAAGTCCAGGTGTGTCCTTCTTGGTTCAAACAAATAAAACTTTATTTACAAGAAGGTTTAACAGTGTTGGGTTTTAATATGATACCTTATGTAATTGTTACTTTCTACTTTGTTATAGTTACCATTGGTTTAATAACTCTTTAGCTAACTCACCAGTTCTTATAACTAAGATTCACTCAATCCTTCTATTAAGTTCCTCTCTTAAACTTAGACCTAACAGTCACCAAAATTAACACTATCCCGCAGGATATCACACTCCAGCCACTCCCTTTACTAGAGTCCTGGAAGTGTAATGGTAGGGAGCCCTTTTCTGCTCAGTCTACCCCTTGCCATCCTTCTCTATTCCTGGAACCCCCACTCTTAGGATTCCAAGCCCTAACTGACTATTCCCTCAGGAACTCATGGAACCCAGTCCTCTCTTGGACTCAACTGTCAAATCCCAACTGTCTCTCTTCTCTAACAGCTTGGAATTTTCAAAAGTCCCAGCCCAAATCCCATTGGCTGGTCTTCAGCTGCCTTCTGATTGGTCAGCCAGGTGTTCTATGCACCATTACCAACTGAAGTATCTACTGGATTTTTCTGTATGTTTCCCTTTTAAACGTATGTCTAATCTCAATTTTATTTGTTATAACCACTTACCATACTTTTCTTATAAGTTTAGCATACTATAACCATAAACTATATCACTAGTTGGGTTTTAACACTTTAATAACTTTTCCCCCCAACTTTGGATCCTTTGTACGTTCCATTTAAATGTTTTTATCAAACATATTCAGTCTTCTAACTCTCTCTCTTACTGGATTAAAGACTGATGGAACATTATCTCCAACCACTTTTCCCCACTCCCAGTACGGCTTTGAAAATATTTCGTTTTTCATTATATTAATGGCAAACAACCATACATGGGTTTTCCAGTCTATCAACTCAATTATATCATTGCCCTTTTCAGGAGTTTTTTCTGGATCAGTTCTTGTAACTGACAACGTGTTTCTTTTTATCGGCTGTGGACTTAACAGCTCATCTGGTAAAAAGTCTTTGTTTCTTCCTGTTTCACTGGACCAGATTCTTAGAGTGCGCTGAGCAATCTTTACATCTTCTTGTGTAGACTGTAAAGTGTCCCTTATCGAAATCATCACATTCTCTAGATAGTTCATCACGATCTCTGGTTTTTCTTTCATTGTTGAATCTCTTTTCACAGTAGGTTGATGGCTTTTGGGGTCCCACCAACGCTTGTCTGTCATCTGATCACCACCAGTATGTTTGATAGTGAAGTTTATAGATGTTTGCAGGTTCTGTATAAACACATCTATTTTTTCAAGCTTTTTAAAAATTCTTCCAGTCTCTGTGAACTAAACCATTTTCTTGGGTTATATCACCCATTTTCCAACCTAAACATTTTTCAACACTGTCCCATTTAATATATAGCTTCCAGATATATGTCAGATCTGAAAGTATAGAAAGTTCATCTAGTGGGGAACTATGAAGTTTGTTCTCTATTTCTATAAGAGGTAGATTACAAATGAATTTTATCATTATTATTAAAAACTTGCTGACAGTATGATTTTGCGTCCTTATGACTCTGTAGGGATGTTTTTCCTTTAACTTGGAGGCTTTCTCTTTATCTGATTTCAACAAAGGTTTTAAACTTTTAGGACTATTTCCTTCCTGGCTAAATTCTTTTTTCTTTTTAGCTCCTATAGTCACAGCCAATTTTTCATCAGGCTCATTAGACCTATTAATTTCATTATCCATGACTGCCATTTTTTCCTCTTTATTTATTACGTCTACTTGCTTTTGTAAGGCTTTTTCTTCTTGCAGTGTAATCTCTACTTCTTCTTTTTGTATGCGACTCTTAGACTTTATATTGAGAAGTTTAAGGCAGAAAGAGTTGTAATTTGTTTTACATGGCAAAACTTTGTTTTCCATCTTTTCGCTTGTTTACTGGCTCTGTGGTAATTTTTTAAAAGCATCTAAACGTTGTCTTTAGAGTTTAGCCTATTTTCCAATTTGGCAATCTCTGTGTACAGATCTTTAGTTTTTAACTTTATGTTATCAAGTTTACTCTGACCTTTATTGACTTTTTGATGCAGAATCTGATTTTCTTGTTTTAAATCATATAGTTGTTCTTGTAACTTTTTATTTTCTTGTACTAAAGCCTCTTTTTCTCTCTCTTTTTGAATAAATCTCTCACTTGTTTCATCTAGCAAATCCTGTAGTCTGGTAATATCTTTTTCATATTTATGTAGGGTTTCATTAATACTTTTTGAGGAATGTTTCATATCAGAAATGATATGTTCTAACTCTGAAACAGTCTTTTCTTTATTGTCTAAACTTGCTTTTAGAGTAACAATTTCTTTTGTTTTTTCTTCTATCAGACCCTGTACAGTCTGGTTTTCGGATTCCAGATTAGCTACTTGTTCTTCAAGTGTAATAATAATAATAATAATATGTTTTATTTGTATACCGCTTTTCCTACGATCAAAGCGGTTTACAGCATACATATGCATATACAACAAAGCAAGTAACAAAAATAATAATAATAAAAAAAA
>NC_056522.1:22934685-23126567 GCF_019175285.1 Sceloporus undulatus | reverse complement strand
CAAAAAAAATCTGCTTACCCCCCTCAAGTTGGTGGTGGTCGGGGGAGGGCTCTTCAACTTGGCAGGCCGAGGGCCGTGTTGTTTTGCTGCCTTTCTCTCCCTCACGATTGATGGTCGGTTGGGGGCGGGTCTTCAACTTGGCAGGCAGAGGCCTGTTGTTTCTTGCCTGCCTTTTCCTCTCCCCTCAAGATGGACGGGTCGGGTGGAGGGCTCTTCAAACTGGCTGCAGGAGGCCGGCTTTTGTTTCTTTGCCTGCTTCTCCCCCTCAGATGGATGTGTCGGGCTGGGAGGGCTCTTCAACTTGGCAGCAGATGGCTGTTATTTCTGGCCTGCTTCTCTCTCCCTCACGATGGCAGGTTGGTGGGGCGGGAGGGCTCTTCAACTGTCGCGGCAGAGGCCCTGGTTGTTTCTTGCCTGCTTCTCTCCCCTCAAGATGGGTCGGGGTGAGGGCTCTTCAATCTTGGAATTAACTCAGTTATTAATAACTTTATTCCTGGTTTTTTAAACTTTATTACAATATCTAGTCTCTTTTCTATAACTCTTTTTCTCATATTTTTCTTCTATACAAATCTTTGTCAGCTTCAGTTCTCTCACTTGCTTCTCGATGCTCCATCTTCTTTGCTGTTGCCTCATATTCTTTTCTTTGTTATTTCCCTCCTCTCGTGCCTTTTTTTCCCCTGTCTTATTCTCTCTGCTATTTCAGTTCTTTTTTTTATTAAGTCTCTCTTCTTTATTCTTTTTCTTTTTTACTTCTTTTTTTAATGTTTCAGGCCTTTTAATTTAATCTAATCAATACACACTCCCTTGTCGATATCCCCATAGATCACAAGTTTTTCACAACTGGCACATAAATAACAAGGTTATTCAGTAACTATTAGAATTTTTTTTGTATCATATTAGGGAACCATTAATGATCTTGACAATAGAGTAATCATCGATTCTAAATGATCATAGTCCCAGGTCTTCATTTCGTGTCATGCATTCGACGACTGAGACATCCCAATTCATTTCTTTTCATTGCATATCATGTATTTTGTATGTGCCTTCTCATTCTCTTTCTGGCCATTTTAATGTCTTTCTCTTTTTCCTTGAATCTGGCCATTTCAAGTTTGATTTTCCCATTTTGTGGAAATTTCTTGAGGTTCTTAGAAATGGCCGTGGGTCACCACTAACCACCATCTCTTCTCTGCCTGCCTTCTTTCTCCACATTTCTGTCATTGTGTGAGGTTGGACTTTGGTTAGGAGGCATGTTTTAAGTCTTGTCCCTGACAAATACCTCTAAAACTTTTACATCGGAATACTCCAATGTGACCCGTATTTTATACTAATAACAACCGTCCACTTGCACCTTCTGTTAGGTCAGTTATTCTCAACTTTATCACCGCTGGTTACCTCTAGGAATCACTTCTAAGACCGGGTTTGGGGTACCTGGGATACGACACTCCAGGTACGAACTTTCGGGGATACGAAAAAAATCCCATAGGAATTCATTGTTCGGGTCCGATATGTTTTTCGGCTACGAAAAAACACTTTTGGAGCTTTTTTTCGGCTTTTTAGCCCGGAAACGCGGCCTTCCCCATAGCGTCCATGGCAATTCGGCTTACGACGGCTTTTCGGGGTTTTACGAAAGTGTCGCGGAACGAATTTAATTTAACCCTGAGGCCAAACCACTGTCATGTCTCAAGTGTGCTTCCTTCCCTACTACATATCTACACTTTACTTCCAGGACTTTTACCTTCAGAAGGACTGTTCAACTTTCTATCGTCGGTTCAGTTCCAAATAATCTTCTACAAACTATCCTTGCTTTAACCTCAAACAAGATATTCTATGACACCAACACCTAGCTTTTAAAATATTGAACTTTCTATTTAGAAAGTTTCACATCTACATTATGGTGTTGATAATCGCAATAAGACCTCTATAACCCTAAAACACACTTCTGTGTCACGGATTGTCGATCCCTGTGCTCAAAAACTGTAACGTTCCTTTTTTTCCGTCCCCTAACCACTTTACTCAGTCAATTACCTCAGGGACTGGTCTTAAACTCTTTATCTAGCCTGTTCTGCCTGCTTCTCTCCCCTCAAGATGGAGGTCGGGGGGAGGGCTCTTCAACTTGGAATTAAATAAAGTGTATTAATAACTTTATCCTGGTTTTTAAACTTTTATTTAAAACTATCTAGTTTTTCTGATAACTTTTTCTCATATTTTTCTTCTAATAAATCTTTGTCATGCTTCAGTTCTCTCAACTGTTTCTGAAGCTCCATCTCTCTTTGCTGTGCCTCATATTCTTTTCTTTTTATTTCCCTCTCATGTGGCCTTTTTTCCCCTTTCATTTCTCTCTGATATTTCAGTTCTATTAAGTCTCTCTCTTATTCTTTTTCTTTTAATTCTTTTTTTAATGTTTCAGGCCTTTTAATTTAATCCTAATCAAATCACACTCCTTGTCTGATATCCCCATATCATCACAAGCTTTTTCACAACTGGCAATATATAAATCAAGGTTACTTCCAGTAACATATTTAGGAATTTTTTTTGTATCATATAGAGGGAACCCATTAATGTTATTCTTGACAATATGAGTAACTCTAGATTCTAAATTGATCATTAAGTCCCATGTCTTCATCTTTATGTCATGCATTTCGCTATCATGAGCCATCCCATTTTCCAGTTCTTTCATTTTCATGTCATGTATTTTTCTGTTATGTGCCCTCTCATTCTCTTTCCTGGCCATTTTAATGTCTTTCTCTTTTTCCTTGAATCTGGCCATTTCAAGTTTGATTTTCCACATTTTTGTGGAAATTTTCTTGAGGTTTAGAAATGGCCGTGTCACCACTAACCACCATCTCTTCTCTGACCTCCTCTTTCTCCACCATTTCTGTCATTGTTGGAGGTTTGACTTTGTTAGGAGGCATGTTTTAAGTATTTCCCTACAAATACCTAAAACTTTTACCTCAGGAAATACTCAAATGTGACCGTATTTCTACTTAATAACACAGATCCACTTGAACCTTATAGTTAGGTCAGTGATTCCTTACTTTACCACTGATGTTTACCTCAGGAATCACTTTCTAAGTATTGTTTCTCAAGTGTGCTTTCCCTTCCTACTAATCTCTTACAATTACTTCAGGACTTTTACCTCAGAGACTAGTCACTTTCTAGCGTGGTCAGTTTCCAAATAATCTTCTACAAATATCCTTTGCTGTTACCTCAAAGATTATTCTACTGACACCAACACCTAGATTTTAAAATATTGAACTTTCTATTTCGAAGTTCACATATAATATTAGGTGTTTGATAATTCGCAATCAGACCTCTATAACAAAAACACACTTCTGGTCACCGGATTTGTCGAATCCAGGTGCTCTAAAACTGTAACGTTCCTTTTTTCAGTCCCATACAATTTACCTCAGTAAATTACCTCAGGGACTGATATTAACTCTCTTATCTAGCCTGGTCAGTCTCCAGGTAATCTCTTACACAGTACCCTTGACCATTACCACAGAGATTACCCTCACTGATTTATGCCTCCTTATTAGAAGTGTTGAACTTTTTACTTTCTAAGTTCAAATCAAATCTTAGGTTTCTGGTAACTCGAACTCAGAACCCGGTAACACCAATTGTCTCCAGCATACTTCTCATAATATTTTCAGCCACTGGATTTTACGCATCCTGACGCTGCACACCAATTTATGTAATGAATAACCTTTCTATTGTGGCAGACGCTTGGGACTTTTGTTATCCCATCGCTGCCACCAAATTATGTGACAAAATTTTCCTATTGTGCCACCCAATTATGTGAAGGCCCCATCTAGTCAACCTTCACCCTATAGTCAACCTTTACCCTAACGCTGTCACCAAATTATGTGATGCACACCCAAACCACAATCCTTTTCTATGATGGTAGGTATCTAGGAGTTTTTATCCCACCACTGCCACCCGTGTTTTGTATTGTGAGTAGCGTGGTATTAACTCAAGTCCAGGTGTGTCCTTCTTGGATCAAACAAATAAAACTTTATTTACAAGAAGGTTTAACAGTGTTGTTTTAATATGATATCTTATGTAATTGTTACTTTCTACTTTGTTATAGTTACCATTGGTTTAATAACTCTTTAGCTAACTCACCAGTTCTTATAACTAAGATTCACTCAATCCTTCTATTAAGTTCCTCTCTTAAACTTAGACCTAACAGTCACCAAAGTTAACACTATCCCGCAGGATATCACACTCCAGCCACTCCCTTTTCTAGAGTCCTGGAAGTGTAATGGTAGGGAGCCCTTTTCCACTCAGACTCTACCCCTAACCGTCCTTCTCTATCTTTGGAACCCCCACTCTTAGGATTCCAAGCCCTAACTGACTATTCCCTCAGGAACTCATGGAACCCAGTCCTCTCTTGGACTCAACTGTTCCCTCAACTGTCAAATCCCAACTGTCTCTCTTCTCTAACAGCTCAGAATTTTCAAAAGTCCCAGCCCACATCCCATTGGCTGGTCTTCAGCTGCCTTCTGATTGGTCAGCCGGGTGTTCTGTGCATCACAGTAAGCATTATAATAGTTGTTCACAGAGAGCTGGCTCTACCATTAGGTAGCAGATTTTGCCTCTTGTGAATGACATGCCATTAACTAGCTCCTATTGTCAGTTGTTCCTTGCACTGGTGGGGATGAGGAAGGTGACTTGTGGGATTTTCTGCCTCATGTGGCAAAACAATTTGACAAGTTTTGGATACTTTGACTTCAGTAAGTGAGTGGGGTGAGGCATCATTTGTTGTTTTGCTTCAGGCAACAAAAGGTTTAGAATCCTGTTAATGAGTTATGCCTACATATTGTTAGGAAGGATCTAATTAGGGGAAATTCTGAATTTAGCTCAATTGCTGAGAGGTAGGGTCCTAACAACACCCTGTCGAGACCGGGTCCCAAGATGTCTACGAGAGGTCCACAAGAATCCCTTGAGAGATGACGCTGAGATAGACTGCTCCAATTAAGTACAAATATTTATTAAAAAGGGAAAAACAAACACACAGCAAAAGCGGGCACACACACTCATGCACACACACAATTCTTAATGAAAGTGAAGGAGGGAAATCGGGAGAGAGTTGAGAGAGGCAAATCTATGGGAGATACTCACTTCCGAAGGCTTCTCCAGGAACCAGATGTGGATATAGATGATGAGATGACATGGCTGCTGAAATGTGGGGGAAATGGCTGAGGGAGCTAAAATCAGAGTTCGGTCTGACATGAAGCCAGACTATATTCTGAATGTAGCACACTGGTGTATGCTTAGACTGAGGCTTATATAGACAACTTGTAGTCCCTGGCTATGAACTAGATGGCTTAACTTCAGCCAAGACAAAGGGTATGAAGACCTGGACTTTTGTTAAACCAAGGTGAAGAATAGACTAAGCCAATGCACTTGGATCTGAACACAATCAAGGAAGGCAAACAGATGAATAGATGGCCAGTGACTTAATCACTGAGCCATCAAGTGTGAGTCCTAAAGCAAAGATTTTACTCTTGGAGGTGATGGTTTTCCCCTTAGCAACTCCCAAACCTTTCTGTGGGGATTTTCCAAACTGTTGCTTTTCAGGGGTCTTGTGAGTATGACTCATCTGCCTACCTGACCCACTGCTTTTAGGATTATGGCTGCCAGCCTGGAGGTCAGTTTGGGATCATGAAGAAACTCCACACACACTCCAAAATTTATTAAAATCCATATGTGGTAACAATATGTAATTTTTTGGAGGGGGGCCTACACTGTAGAAATAATGCAGTTTGACACCACTTTAAGTGCTGCAGAACCATCCTATGGAATCCTGGGATTTATAATTTTACTGGGTTTTTAGCCTTCTCTGTCAAAGAGTGCTAGTGCCTCACAAAACTACAAATGCTAGGATTCTGTGAGATGGAGTCATGGCAATTAAAGTGGTGTCAAATAGCATTATTGCGGCAGATAGAGGAATTCAGCATGTCCAGCCACTCTTTCTTCCTCTCTAGAGTGTTCCTTCCCATGGCCATTCAGTGGCCTGGGAAGGACAGTGGGAAGACGAAAGAAAACAAAGCAACCAGCATGCTCCATTCCTGTAATCTGTCCAGGAGGATGACATCATCTTCATACAGCCGGGTGGAGGAATGGAACTGTTGTCCCTTGTCTTTGCCTCATTGTCTCCCGGGCATCAAATAGCCTTGGGGAAGGCTGCCAAATCAGAAAACAAGTCGGTCGAGTGTGCAGGGAGAGGGAATGAGACATAACTACTCCTTGCAGGATATTATGATTCTTCAATACAGTGTAAGATCTCAGCCAATGATCTGGGCCACCCATGCATCCCATGATGCTACATGGACACTACATAGGATTTTGAAAACTTGCACCTTTGGGATATGATCTCACAAAGAGAACCTTGTGTTCTTTATGCAGGATTACAATAGCAATAGTAATAGCAAGTACATATCTATACTGCTTATCAGTGCACTTAAGCCAGGGGTAGGCAACCTTTTTGAGCCGGGGGCCGGGTTGCTGTCCCTCAGACAACTGGGGGGCCGAAGCCAGGGAGGTGGAGCTTCCAGCTTCCGGGGGCGGGGCTGCGTGCTGGGGTGGAGCTTCCACCCTCCGGTGGCGGAGCTTCCACCGAAGCCCCACGGGGAGGAGGAGGCATGTGCCCGCTCTCTCCTCCTCAGTCCCTTCCTTCGGCCGAACGGGCTCCAAGGCTCCTTCTTCTGCTCCCCCCTCCTCCTCTTCCTTCTCCTCTTCCTTCTTCTCCTCCCCCCTCCTCCATGCGCCACGCGGCCTGGGAGGAGGAGGCTGAGGAGAAGGAGGTGGGCGGCATAGGGTTGCGCGGGGAGGCAGGGAGGGCAGCGCGGGGTCGCGCGGGGAGGGAGGCGCGGGGCTTCCCCCTTTGCCTCCTCTGCCCCAGGCCGCGCGGCCCTCCTCTTCCTCCTCCGTGTGGTGTTGGTGGTGGAGGAGGAGGAGGGCAGCGTAGTCACGCGGTTGTGCGGCCCAGGAGGAGGTGGAGGAGGCGGCGGCGGCGGCGGCAGGACTGGGCTGGGGCCGGTCCTGCCGCCTCCGCGGGCCGCATCTGACCTGCGGGCCGGGGGTTGCCAACCCCTGACTTAAGCACTCCCTAAGTGTTTACAACATGTAAGCTAATTGCCCCCAACAAGCAGGGTACTCATTTTAGTGATCTAAGGTAGGGTGCCAGGCTGAGTCGATCCTGAGTCCCTGGCTGGGATTGAACTGGCAACCTTGTGGTTTGTGAGTGAGTGATTGTAGTACAGGCATTAAACCACTGTACCATCAGGGCTCTATGAGAAGAGGATGTCCACTGCAATCTGTTTGTCTTCGTACCTTTGCTC
Source organism: Sceloporus undulatus (assembly GCF_019175285.1). Taxonomy (NCBI): domain Eukaryota; kingdom Metazoa; phylum Chordata; class Lepidosauria; order Squamata; family Phrynosomatidae; genus Sceloporus; species Sceloporus undulatus. The sequence goes on along the minus strand of NC_056522.1, from coordinate 23,119,224 downwards.
TTGTGTGGTGGTTCTGCATGTCTTGAATATAGAGGGATGTCAGCAACATCTCCCAAAGAGAGGGGAATTCTGCTTTTAAGGATGTTTATAAGTGACCTAGACCTGAGCACTGAAGTGGAGAACAGGTTGTTCATTATACCAGATTATTCAATCTGTTTTTGAAAAGATTAAATGGGATTCTGAAGAGGTTCCAGAGGATCTCTTTGAAGGGGTGAAGCAGACTGGCAGCTTCCAGCCCTGGTTGCCTCCTGATCAGTGCAGGATTTTGATGACCAGACAGTCCACTCTGCTGCAGTCTCAAATGGGCTGCTGACAAAGAGCGGATTTCCTCTGCTCTTTCTGCTGGTGGCCCAAGGATGCCTTAGGCAGCCTCAGAGCAGCTTACAGCTGCTACAGGGGCATGTGGCATTTGCATGCCCTGCTCTGTCCCCAAAGTGGCTGGAAGCTGAACTTTTTGGCCTGTCTGTTTCGGGCTGAAGTTCAGTATAAGGAAGTCTAAAGTGATGCATATGGGGCAAGAAGTACCTAGCCACATACATACTCTTTTGTCAGAATATGTCAAATTGTCAGAGACTGATTGTTAGAGGGGTTTGGGGTTTTGTTGGATAGATTGATAGATGAGCCAATGTGGTGTTCAGTAGTAGTGAAAAAAGCAAATCCTATGTGATGGATCTTTAAGAAACGGGCTGAAAAATGAAACTAAATCATTATGCTTTTAGGCAAACCTCTGGTGTGACTGAGCCTGGAATAGTGTGCAGAGATGTAGGTTGTGACATCAATTTTTACTAGTTATTAGACTTGTCCAAATGTTATTTCAGCATGTGTAGGGGACATGAGGCCACATTCAATGCATTGCACATGCCAATCATGTCCTCTCCAATTCTGTTTTCATGGAACAGGAAAGACTGAAGATAATTTCTGTCCATATTCATCTGTTTGCATTTATAAGCTTCTTAGTAGTACCCTAATAATGTAGGAGTGTTAGTCACTGGGTGGCTTTCAATGCCAGTTGTGTCAGGAAGAATAACTGACCAGAGAGAATCTTGTGCAATCCCCAATCCCTTTATTTAAATGCCCTGAAATGCTGCAGAATAATTATTCTGTCCAGGAAAACATTATTTAGTATAGGAAAATAGGTTTTTGTAATGTCCAAACCTGTTTCCTTTACAAAAAACTGTTATATGTACACAAAACACACTTTTCCACACAAGCAATTTTTTTCTGCACACATTTTTTGTGTGCAAAATATATATATATATTTTAATGCAGCATAATTCCAATGCAACATTTCAATAAGTTTGAATATGAGAAGAATACTGTCAAGGAATGTTTGTTTTCTTGCATAGTGGAGAGAAGTCTACTGGAAATACTTATCCTCACATGCAAGGACAAAACAGTTCTGGATTTACAACTCTAGCTGGGAAAGTAGAATGGTTAAAGATTTTGGACACAGAAAAGGGAGCTATTGAGAGGATTGTGCCTAGTCAAACTGGGGAATTTGTTACTACAAGATGAAACGATGGCTACTAACCCAGGTGGCTTTAAAAGGAAGTCAGATGTATTCCTGGAGAATATTGTTTTCAATGGCCACTAATCCTGACAACCATGTATTACAAAAACACCAATTGAAAACTGAGGGTGGGAGAGAACTCCTAACTGATGATCAAAAAAGTGTTAGTAAGGCAGTAAATACTACTGTGAGAAACATAAAGGATACAGAATAACAGAAGGCGAGAGTCAATACAACACAAATTAAGATCATAACTTACAAGGCCATATACAAGCAATGACAATTATATCAATAATGTAGGGCACTTGAAAGAGTGCATATATAAAATAAGGGCAGCTTCAATATTGATAAATAGTTCAAAATCAGATATGGAGTTCCATAATAAAAGATGGAGTCATATACCTCTGCAAGTCCAATCAAACCTTGTGTGAATAGAGCAAACAAAATACGATATAGTCCAAGAGCTATGTGCCAGTGGAGAACTGCCATACATTATTTATATAATTGCCATTGCTTGTATATGGCCTTATAAGTTACTATCTTCATCTGTATTGCCCATAGACTTTTCCTGTTCTGTGTCCTTCATGTTTGTCATTGTGTTATTTACTGTCTTAGAAACAGTTTTTGATTCTGTATGTTTTTGGATGTCTTTCCCCCTCTAATTCTCAGTTGGTGTATTGTTTGTTAAGAGATCTTCTCTTGTTTCTTGAGTTGCATATTACCGACAGTATTCTAGATAGTATATTTTGGTGTATCTGTAGTGGCGTGATGGCATCATATTGTCCTCATGCCCTGCTTGTAGGCACTGAGTCTGACACTATGATAAATGGGATCTAGATAGGCTAGATTAGTTTGAATCACCACATCCTTAGTTTTTGCTTGGGCCTTTGATCCTTGGTGTAATGATGTGAGTGCTTGACACTGGAGACCAAGGTTCAAATCCCCACTCAATTGTGGAAACTTATTAGGTGACCCTGGACAAGTTACACTCTCTCAGCCTCAGAAGAAGACAATGGTTAACCTCCTCTGAATAAATTTTGCCAAGAAAAACCCATGAGAGGTTGCTTTAGGGTCACCACTTAGGCTCACCAAGTTGTAAATGACTTGAAGGTACAAAACAACAACAACAACAACAGATCTAACATTTTGATCTAATCTCTAAAGAATTTGGCTGTGGAATAATAAGGGAGAGGAGGTCTTTCAATACCATTAGTGAGGGAAATGGCTTGCAAAACATTATTTCTGGTCTTGTAAAGTGATTTTCACATGAGGCTTTTAAATCAGAATTAACACTGGATAATGGAATCTTTGGCAAAACCTGTCACATGACAATGCAGCTATCTCTTGTTGCTGCTTTACATTTCAAGTGGTGGAAGGGCACACCTTTTCATTGATGGGAAAACCCATCAATGGCTCCCAATATTTCTGCTTTCCCATTATGGCCTCAGGTGTGATATGTCCCTTCTGATGCAGTTCTGATATGCTGGCAGTCATGTGGTGTCAGTGGGCATGATATTTCTCTTCTCCCCACCTCCCTGCCTCCTACTCATTATTCCCATGCAGGCTGTTTTTCTTTTCTATTTCTTTTCATTTTTTATTACATCACTTTGCCACAATTGCTAAATTATATTAAAAATAAAAATGAAAATAAACCCAAAAGCATGCTACGTGGGGCATAGGATAGGCAGGTAAGGTTATGGCGGCCATGTAGAAGAGAGCACATGGGACCACAGATCACCAAAACAGCACTTTTGCACTGTTATAGAGAAGAGCAATAATGAATGCTGCAGAACTGGTGTGTTTCCATTTCTTTACACTAATACAGTTGTGGTGAGACAGAAGGCTGGTAATTAGTGTGATAGGAGAACAGGTGACAAAATGGCCTGGAAGAGGAGGAGGGTGGTGGAACCAGAGGTTTAAGCACATGCTGCCAGAAGGTCAGCTCAAGATATGTGCAGCAAAATCCTGTTTACCACTGGCATAGTGCAAATTTATGATGGCATAGTTATGCTCCAATGCTTCATCTTGCTGTTGTGCAACAGATTGTGGAATGGGTGGTATGGCTGTACACAATCCCATTGCTCAGCTGTTGATCTAACTCCCCACCCATCACTAAAGACTGAAACTACAGAACCTCCTAGAGAGGATTCCTAGGCTTGTGCAAGGTTATGCTCACGTCACAGGGCTTGCACAACCCTGAATAGGATACCACTCCTGTATAATCTCTGAGAAAGTGCGACTACTTGCATAATGGCTTTTACCATAAAGCCACAACAGGATCTCTGTTTTAGTTTCCTGAAGAAAGGGACAAAATGATGCCCTCTTGTTTTCCACACACAAACCCAGCCGAACTGGAAGTTAAATATTACTTCATCTCTGGTGGTGGTTTCCTGAGCTACACATGATGGCACCAGAGTCTCTTTCATAGTATGCAGTTATAGGACTTTGATACCATTTTAATTGCCATGGTTGTGTCTCAAAGAGTCCTGGAATTTGTAGCTTTGTGAGTAATTTACATTTTTTCCACCAGAAATCTATAATGCCCTTCACCAAGTAAGAAACCCTAGGATTCCATTGGATGCAATTAAATGGTAGCAAACTGTTATAGTTATTTGATTTATAACCCACCTTTTCTCCTACGCAGGATCCAAGGTGGCAGTAGCTATTTAGTGTGGAAGAAACTCAGGTTAGTTTAAGGGCCCAGGCCATGAGGCATAGTATACATATTTCTGTCTCCAAATCCTCACTGCTGTCTAGCACCTCTGCCTAAGGCAACAACCTCTCACTTTGCCAAATTGAGGGTGGTCAATACTCTTTTATCCACGAATACCCCCCCCCCCCCACACACACACATAAATCCCCACCTCATGTTACCATTGCCAACCATGTATTGCAAATTCCTGTGTTTGTCTCCTGCTATGCAGTTTCAGGTTGAATGCCCCTGGTTATGTTTCACGTGATAAATATCTCAGATATTGACTGAATGCCCTGAGAAGGCTGTATGCCTACATTATGGGAAGAAGTTATGAAGCAGACAATACCCATTTCAAAGGGAACTTAATATTTCATTGTTATTAACCACCTTCTAGTTGATCCTGACTCATGGTGACCCTATGGATGAGACATCTCCAAGATCCCTATTCACCAGTGCTCTGCTTAGGTCCTGGAAATTAATACCTGTGACCTGCTTTATAGAGTCTATCCATCTGGTGGGCAGTCTTCCCCTCTTTCTACTATCCTTTCCTACTATCCTCAACCACAGCAGTCCAAAATGCACTCACACATGGAGTGGCAACATGCCCTGCCACTGTGATTTTGAAACCAGTCATATCCCTATCATTCAGAAAGGTGCCCTTGCATTCAGTAATAGTCATTCTTGTCATACTGAGTCACTGAGAAGTTTCAAAATGCAGTGTGTGGCTGGAGAAAAGTGGTCTAGTCCAGTTTGTGTGTGAAGTCTTGCCTAAGAAGAGGTGCTGGCTGCAGCTAAGCTTCAGCACTGGATATGAACTTCAAGCCAAAAACACAATTTTTTATGATAAACAGGGACTATCCATTACATCAGTGTAGCATCTTAATGACTAAGAAATTTATTGCCTAATATATTAAAATTTCTCGACTACAGTGTCACTGGAATGGAGGGGACATTGAAGCTGCTTTTCCACAAGTTTAATAAGTGGACACAAGCAACACCTCACAAACTAAGCATACAGTATTGTAATCTGTGTGATGTGAGTGAAGGCAAACTGCAGTTTGAGAGAAAAGGTGATTCTTGTTGAATGGTTCTGAGCACTATTGATCAAAGGCATCACATCCCAACATTTCTTCCTAAACAGATTTCTTAAAGGCTCTTTGAAAGAAATGCTAACTGGAGGATTTGGAGAGACAAAGTCCAAAAGTAATTTTTCCAGTGTCTGGTAGTACGGAGATCATGGACTGCTGAGTACATATTAACAGTGCTAACAAAGTGTTGCTAGCCCAAAAAACCCACAAAAAACTATGTTGCTACCATGTTGCTTTAATGTGAATGCCTTTACCAGGAAGGAAAGTTAAAACCTCTGTTGCCTGGGGCTTCTGTGTCTAACCTTCCTTGAGGAGCCATGAACCAATGCTTATTTTCACACAAACAAGCAAGTTTCCTTGAGTTGTTACTCAAAGGTTGTGAATTTTGAAAGAAGGGCAAAATCTTGCATTGGGCAGTATGCATGCGTATAGTTTCTGGTGCTGCTACTCCCCAACATTCCCACCTTTTAAGCAGCACAGCCCAACCAATATGGTTGTTTTCATGTTGTTGAGGAGTGGAGGAATTAGCAGGGATATGTCCACCTATTTTCCTGTAGCTGGATGTGCTACAACAAGCATTGGCAGGAACCAGGTTTATATATTCACACACAGTACTCTCACATGAAGTTCCCTGAAGTTCTTCCTGAAGTTCCCTGCAGCTCACTGTGCAAACCAGACAAGTATCTCCTTATGATGGTACAGCTAAGTCAGCTATGCTACAGTTAAGAGATGTGAACATCTGTCTTTTACTTTCTCCTCCACCCCCCTCCCCCAATATATATTTTAAAAATTCAGATTATTTCTATCCTGAATAGGAAGATGCTTGACAGGTTTGGCAATTTTTTTTAAAAAATGGGTTGAAATGAAATTCTGCACCAGCCAAATGCAAGAGATGCAGCTGTTTGTAGCACAGAAAGGACCATGTTTTATCCTCCTGCCATTTAAAGATATGGAGTTTCTAGGAACCCCCCCTCAAAAAACTCCCCACAAACCAGAGATGGTGATCTTAATAAGATACTAAGGACTTTATCACCCCCTCCATTCTTGCCACAATTGTATTAATTATGGAAAGATCTGGAGCCCTCCATACAAATGCCATGTGGATGTTTCAAATGCATCTTGCTGTGCCGCCCAGCGAAAGTCACTCACTCTGAGGTTGGAACAAAGTTCCTAGCCATGTGATTGGGACTGGGCAATTTGATCTGACTTCAAAAATGACTAAATCTCCATGCTTGCAGTGGTGCCAGGTGGCACAGTGGGATATGTGTATGAACATTGGAATAGAGAGCCTGAAGTAAATCCAGAGCTGCTCCCGGAGTATCCTGGCCAATGGAGACATCTCAGAGAGAAAGAGAAGCCTCAGATTTCCTAGACTGCCTTTTGTTTTGGTCTGTGCTGCCCTTTCTTCTGCCATGGACTAAAACATTGGATGGTTGCTGATGTCACTTCTTCCTCCTCCTTCTCACACACTCTTGACCTCTAACTTGAGGAGGAGACATTTTGGTTGTTCTTATGTGACTAAGATCAACAATGGCTCCTTGTATTTCAACCTTAGTCAGTTAGAAGCAAGATCCATAAATCACAATATATGTTCTATAATGTATACTAGTATTCTCATTTATCTAAGCAAAAAGAGTAATTGAATTCTTGGGGTAAAAAGTGCTCCAAACACTCTGATATTCTAGAGGGCTGAATCCACTGACATTACATTCTGTTGATTAAGTGGGTTTACTGTGGTTGAGTCAAATGCCTGGATTCAGATAATAGACTACAGGTCAAATCTGCACCTGCAAGGAAGAGATGTACATAATACATTATGTAATACAAACACACCGATTAGTGTAAGCATACATGCAACCTCTATCTTTTCACAGGGCACTCATGACCACCTAGCATGGCACATGTTCCATACATGCGGCAGGGTATATACTGGGAGAAGGAACATGCTTAAAGCCCCTCCATCTCAATTCACATGTATACACACAAGAACAGTCTTCTTAGCCTAGTTAAGTGTTGGAGGTTTAAACCATTGGCAACCCCAAGCCTGAACAGCAAGGCAGCTTGGGTAGCCACTGGCAAATGACCCAGGTCGGAAACTTCATCCTAAAGTTACATTGTTCACAGCCATGCCAAGACGGGGAGCCCAGAACTGTTGCTCAGCCAACCCATTGTTTGTGAATGAGGATGTGGCTATGGCATGGTGGTTGGGGTGGTGGGAGACAATGTAGGCGGGTTACAAACCGCCACTTACGATGCGCTCCGTGTGTGCTAGGGTTAGGAAGGGGCGTGTTAGGGTTAGGAAGAGTCGCCCCTTCCTAACTGGCCCCGGCTCCAACACGTGCAGAGCGCGTCGTAAATGGCGGCGCCCATCCACATGGGTGCTGCCATTTTGACGTCTTGGACGCATAGCGTCCAGACATGTCACAGCAGAAGTGACACTGCGAGGGCGCGCTTCGCCCCTCGTGGCGCCACTTCCGCATTTTGAAAAGGAGCTCCATTTTGGCGCTCTTTTTTAGCTGCACTGGGAAGCCTCGCGGTCTGGCCGCTGGGGCTTCTCTCCGCAGCGAATGGCGGCGGAGGGAGAACGGCCGCTTGAGGGCGGTCTGTAACCCGCCGTAGATAGGTCACTTGAATCTTTATGGGTAGAGTGGCCATTTTAATTGGCCAATTCTGCTTTAAATAATAGCAACATTGGCCCTGTACAGATGGGCCTGATAGCACTTCCTGGCGACGTACTAGGGTTGCCTCGGGGCATTGCTTATATACGCCCCACAACTCTAGTACGTTGCCAGGATGTCAAAATGGTGGAGTCCTGTCTACTTGGGCGCCGCCATTTTGATGTAATGGCCACATCGCTTCCAAACAGCTCAGCATGGCCGTTACATCCTGGCGCCACTGCAGGGTGCCTGTGGTGCCCTTTCAGCAGTACTGGAAGAAGCTCCGAAACGGAGCTCCTTTCGCAATGTGTATCGCTGGCGCAGCCTTTACACAGCTGTGCTAGCAATACAAAAGAGAAAGGGGCCGAGCGGACCCTTTCTCTCTTTCCCCGCCACTGTCGGGGTGTCCTTGGGGCATGAAGCCGAAAGGACACCCCTTTCCAGGCCGCAGGGAAGCGGCATTTTGCAGCTTCCCCCAGGCCTGGAAAAGCGGCGGATCAAGGCTTCTGGGGCTGCCGCTGTGGCAGCTCAGGCCCTGATCTGTTGGGGAAAGGGGTGGTCTGTATCCCACCATTGATGGACATAAAAATCTGATTTAATATTGAGTAGCTTTCCACGTTCCTGACTTGCATGTGCAGCTAAAATAGTAATATAGTGTCTTGTTCATGTATCTGTGTACATAGAATTGGAGGGGGGGAGGACTGTATAAAAAGAAATTGGTAACTTTTTAAAATAATAATAATAATAATAATAATAATAATAATAATAATATATTTTATTTATATACCGCTATTCCAGAGATCATAGCAGTGAACAGCAAGTAAGCTAATTTGCAAGTAAGCTAATTAAAAAAATACACGTAATTAGCCAAATGAAAAAACAAAACAAAACCCTGACTAAACGGTTGGTTCTAGTTAGTTGGCAATGTCAGTTGTTATTATGGCACTTTTTCATTTGGTTGCTGAGGGTGAGTTAAACTATAACCATTATTATACTTATCCATGTAACCACTCTGGAATGCCAATGAAGCAGAGAATGTTTTCATTTTGAAAAACCTATCAAAGAGATGCACTGATTAACCAGGATTGCAATTTTAATTTGCATATGCTATAAGCCTTTAGAGTGCACTGTTGAACTCAGTGGAGCTTACTTCTGAGTAGGCATGTATTATGCTACCCTGGTGTACTGCAAATGTGGGGTTGGCACACAAATCCCATCACTCCCACCCAACATGCATTTTTGTTGTTGGAATTCAAAGACATAGCCGTGTTAGTCTGGAAAATCAGTGTGCAAAGGGATCTTTTAGCATCTTTGAGATTAACTGAAAGAAAGAAGCTGGTAGCATGAGCTTAAGTCTATTTCTTCAGCTGCTTTTTTCTTTAAGTTTGTCTCAAAGGTGCTACAGTACAAGATGTACTTATATGCTTAGATGCATTACAAGCACAAAATGACAGGCTGATAGATCAAAAAGATGGAGTCAATCCTTCCAGTGCTGCTGCTTTGCAACAAAGCAACATTTATCGCAGTTTAGAATTATGTGCGTGTTCAAAAATTTGCAACAAGCAGTCTTTAAAAAGTGCATAGTTTGATCACTGGGGAAAAAAATTCTTGCTGTCTTGCTGTATTTAGTTATACAACAGTTGTTTTATTTATTTATTTATTTATTTATTTATTTATTTATTTATTTAATTTTAACCCCCCACCCCCAGTAATGGGGCCTGAGCCTTACAATATAATTAAAAACACAATGCAGGTATAGCAGTCTGTAGTACAACGCTTCAAAAAAGCTTAAACAATCCCATTTAAAATTCTAACTTAAGACAGTTTAAAAAATTAAAACATACAAATGAAGATATAAATACAGAACCCCCCCTTTAAAAGGCCTGTCTTCAACAGCCTATTAACAGCTGAAGTCCTGCCTAAATAATAAGTGCCAATATCCTACACTGCATACTTAGTAAAGAATATGTAACTAAGTAATGTCTCATAGCTTGACCCCCACCCAAAACCTACCTTAACAGCCAGCATGATGAAACTCTATTCATCTGACAGGATGTTTTCAGGCCCCTTCTGCCAGTGAGTGAGGTTGCAGCAAGGGATGCTATCCCTCGGAGGAGGCAAACGTCATTAAAACATGATTAAAACATGGCAATAGTGCAATTGGGGGGAAGATTATCACCCCCCCTCATGCTTCTCCCATTCGTGTACAGTGCGTAAATTGTAATGGATGCGTTATTGGGTAATAATGGGAATTTCCGTTGTTACCCAATGACGCGTCATTTACAGTTTATGCATTGGACACGAACAGGAGAAGTGTGTGTGTGTGTGTGGGGGGGGAGATAATCTTCCCCTAATCACTCTATTACCATGTTTTAATCACGTTTTAATGATGATGTGATAGAGTCCAATGAATTGAGGCAAAAGTCCTGCTTCTGATTGTTGTACCCTTTCTTGCTGGCAGGATGGCTCTGGAAGCATTCTCTCTATTCTGCCCTGTTTGGCAGTTGAACTAATTTGCTTTGCATGATGCAGTTGCAGGTTTGGGGGAGCATTTGACAATAGTGACATGATATGGCAAGAATGACACAATTGTCATTCAGTAGTGTTGCTGAATAATATGGAACAGTTATGGATCAATCAATTAATCAATCAATCATTGTATGAGGGTCATAGACCAGCACAAAAGTAAACGACAACAATTTTTTATCATCCATAAAAATTTGACTGAATGGCATAAAACACATTAAATATGTAAGATAAAATTTGACAAGGTTGTATAAAATACAAATTTGCATAAAATACAATTAACACACAAGGTAAAATTTAACAAAGGTTAGAGAAAGTGGGCGAGGGGGAGGAATTGCCTTAGTCCATAAATGTAACATCACTTTGACCAGAAAACCTATCCGTAAAACAGATTACATTGAGTGTATTTACGTGACCCTGAAGGCTAGGGACAGTCTGGGGATTCTGTTGGTTTACCCTCCACCCCGTAACCTAAGAGAGCTGACACAACTGGTCTCAGAGCTGGTTTTGGAGTCCCCCATGCTCCTTGTCCTGGGGGACCTCAACATCCCCTTCGAGGCTGGTTTATTAGATCTTACAGGTGCGGCTCAGGAGTTCATGGCTTCCATGACAGGCATAGGCCTGTCCCAGTTAGTCTCAGGTCCTACACATTGTATATGTAATACACTCGATGTGGTTTTTAGTACGGATCAGGAACAGCCATGGGCAAAGGTAATTCAGGCCTCTGCTCTGTCATGGCTGGATCATTTTCTGGACAAAGTGGGACTGAAGACTACCACCCATATCCCCCTTGGGGGACAAGGACCTATTAGAATAGTCCGCCCTTGAAGGCTGATGGAACCCAAAAGGTTCCAAGAAGTCTTAGAGGGTTTTATGGTTGGGAATGACGGTGATTCTGTTGATGTCCTGGTCGATACCTGGAACAATGATCTTATCAGGGCTATAGACAGTAGATTCTTTGCTTCACATGACAAATCAGGTGAATGCGATGGTCAGGAGCGCCTGTTATCAGCTACAGCTGATACGCCAGCTGCGCCCTTTCCTGGAAGTCAGGGACCTTGAGACTGTAGTGCATGCGCTGGTAACTTCACGCCTTGATTTCTGCAATGCACTCTTCATGGGGCTATCCTCGTGCTTGGTCCGGAAACTTCAATTAGTTCAGAACATGGCAGCCAGATTGGTCTCTGGTACATCCAGAAGAGACCATATAACACCGATCTTAAGATCACTCCACTGGCTGCCCATCAGTTTCCGGGCCCAGTACAAGGTGTTGGTTATTACCTTTAAAGCCCTAAATGGCTTGGGTCCAACCTGTCTTCAGGACCACCTCCTTCCCTATATTCCTTCCCGCACACTTAGATCCTCAGGGAAAAATCTGTTACAGCCTTGTAAAACAAGGCTGTCTACGACCTCCCAGAGGGCCTTTTCAGCTGTTGCTTCCCGATTGGGGAATGGCCTGCCAGACGAGATCCATCATATTACTACTCTAAACAGCTTTAAAAAAGCTATAAAGACGGATCTCTTCTGGCAGGCCTTTCCTGAATAGTTCTCTGGCTATATCTAATTGATGACCTCTGACTTCACCACAGTTATTGTATTGTTTTTAAGTATGTTTTAAATGCTACATTGTTTAATTGTATTTTAAGAGTGGGTGGGTTGAGGGTTCAGACTGTATATTTTTAATCTTGTAAACTGCCTCAATTGCATTTTGTAGAGAGGCGGGATATTTATTATTATTATTATTATTATTATTATTATTATTATTATTATTATTATTATTATGGTGCTTGCACTGGTAATCTCTCATCTTGATTTCTGTAACACTTGTGTTGTTCTCCCACCTTGATCAGTAGGGAGAGGCGGGATATATATAAATAAATAATTATTATTATTAAAGTAGGACAAAATTCAAAGTGATATAAAATACAATAAAAATGTAAAATTTACATCCAGTAATAGTAATAAGAGTAATAAAAAGCATAAGAGTAAATCACAGAAGTCTGCCTAAGCCTAAAGTAGTTATGGATCAGTAACTCTAGATTACGAATTCATAACTGCACTACAGAATGGCAGCCATGGTTTTTGTGTGTCAGCAGAAAGAGAGCAGAGATGGCATCACCCTACTCTTTCATGGGAGGGATTTCCAGAGCCCAGGAGCAGATGTCAGGAAGGTCCTCTCCTGGCTTGTCACAAGGTGTGTCTGTGAAAGGGGGAGCACTGAAAGAAAACCCTCATTTAAGAATTTTAAGAACTTCAGCCAGCTCAGATTATTCTTGGGGGTGAGCATGTAGAGCTGAGGAGGAGCACTTGGTATTTTGTAAGCATTGTGGTATTTCAGGTCTCTATGTACAAGTCTGACAGCTGGAGAGTGAGAAAGCTGACAGCAAGAAAATCAAGACATTTGAAATGTGATGCTGGAGGTTGTGAATCCATAACTGCTGGAGGAGACTTCAACAGATATCAGGGATTGCTGTGAAGACAAATGAATGGGTCCTAGAGCAAACTAGACCTCAGCTCTCACTAGATGCCAAGATGACTAAAGTGAGGCTGTCCTCCTTTGGATATATCATGAGATGGTGTGACTCACTGAAAAAGACAATAATGCCCAGCAAAGTGGAAGGCAGTAGAAAAAGAGGGAGACTGCATGACAAGTGGCCTGATTCAATAATGGAAACCAGAGTCCTGAGTTTACAAGACTTGAGAAGGGCAGTTGATGACCACAGCTCTTGGTGATTTCTCATTCATAGGGTTGTCATAAGTGGAAATCAACTCAATGGCAAATAACAACAAGAAGCACCTAGATAATCTAGTAGTTAATATACATCTGAATTGTTGTGGGCAGAAGAGTAAATGTATCCTAATTAGAATGTACATGAAAGCTGAACACCAGATACTTGTGCACAACTTTTGTTGCTGAATGCATTCTGTGTGATATTTATTTCATAGTAAGTACAACCAGACAACTTTATGGTATTTCTACTGAACACACGAGGTTTTAAAGTATTTACCATTATGGCACTTTAAAAAAAACAACTCAGATTAGCATTCCAGGGTAAATAAAAGCTAAAAGTCTACAACAGTGAACGCCTATGGAGTAAAGGGCAGTGATCTTTGGTGTTAAAAACGGGAATATTAACAAGGACACATATGTGTATTTTTGGTTATGTTTGCCTTGTGTTCTCCAATGAAATTAGGATCAGTGAAAGAGACCTTAATTACTATTTTTTAAACATCAGTAAACATAGATCACAAAAAACTGTGGCTTGATCTTAAAGAAATGGGTATACCAATGCATTTGATTGTCCGATGCGTAACCTGTCCTCAGGACAAAAGGCCACCCTTACAAAGAGTGGGCATGCCAGAGATTCCAAATGTTGCAATAATCATGATGCAACCAGAGCACAGTGGCTCTTTGTCAAGATTACAATGACACATGTATGAAATTGTTGGAGGTCCCAGCGACATGCTATGCGAGGACCTCACAGAGGGCATTCTCTATCATGGCCCCCAGATCTTGGAATAGTCTCCCAGATGAGCTCCTCTCCACCACATCTTTAGCTCTTTTTAAAAAGAACCTGAAGAAGTATTTCTTTTCCCAAGCCTTCCCAACGTGAAAAATCATTTTTTCCCTTACCCCTTTTCATTGATGACCCTGGAATGTATATATCGACTTCCTCTTCTATCTGGCCCTTTTGTTGTTAGTATTACTGTGCTGTTTTTAATTGATTTTATTGGAATGTTTTTATATATAATTGTTCGCCGCTTTGATCAAAATTTTGGAAAAGCGGGTTACAAATAAACTATATTATTATTATTATTATCATCATCATCATCATCATCATCATCATCATCATCATTATTTTCTTGGTAGATGTAGTGCTTTTGATCCAGCTATGAAGTATGTAGGAAGAGCTGCTCTTGGGTGTGGACATCTGTACTTGACATTTTGCGTGTTGTATACAAGATTTACATTTTGTAGGCATCCAGAATACAGTTTTCAAAAGGGCTTGGCATTTGCCCCATGAAACATTTAATTTCTGACAATACTTCTTCAGGTCCTTTAATGCTGCTGTTATATATACCTTAGTGAAACCCAGAATTAGAAATTGACCAGTTGAAATCAATCAAGTCATCCCTTAAGTTGGAAATTTTCTAAGGTAAAGGGGCAACTTAATTAAATTTATTTTTTAATTACAGTAATTGACTTAAGTAGGAATTTTAGGGCTAATTTAATCCCACAATTAATTATTAATTGGCTTATTAATTTAATGACAGAATGCTAAAAAGCTAACAAAGTTAAGATTTTCCACCTGGTTCTTTACCCAAAGCCTAACCCTTTTAATTTTTGGAAAACTATTTCTTACTTTCTGGATGGCATTTTTCATCTTCCTTTTTTAAGGCTCTTTCTGGATGTTTATAGTATAAATTGAAATTGAAATTTAATATAAGATTAGTAGTTATTTTCCCCTTTGTAAGTGCAATTTAATTATGTCTATCTATGGCGGGGTACATACCTCCGCTTTGCGGCGCTCTGCCGCCGCCACCAGTAGGTCCGCGGGGGAGCTGGAGCCTTCACACGGCCCGACTCCCGCGTGGACCGAAAAAGAAGCTCCAAAATGGAGCTTCTTTTTCCGTCGCGTTTGCGACGTAGCGAGGCGCCAGGGGCGCACTCGCTACGTCACAAGCGACGCGATGCGTACGGACGCTCAGCGTCCGATACGCAAAGATGGCGCCGGCCCTGTAGAAGGGCCGGCGCCATCTTGTATGGATGGAGTCCGTACTAGGCCCAGGGGCGTCTATAAGAGACACCCCTTTTTTAAAATGGGACGTCCTCCGGACGTCCCAAATGGCGGTGCAGAAAGCACCTATATCTATATAAAGATACTGTATATAGATACAGATATATAGATATGTAGCTTTTTAGCAATTATAAACACACAAGAGACTTTAACAATATCATTACCTTTGCTGTATTTTAATTGAGTGGACATAATCTGTTAACTAAGGCCGGCCTAAACAGACTGGCACTTTGTGCTGGCCTGGGGCCGAAAGTAGGGCTAGATAGGAGTGGGTGCCCACATGCACCCAGCTCTACCTGTGCCGCCCATGTGCCATGTTGGTACGCACCATGATGACGCACGAGTGTCGGAAAACCCAAATGGTGCTCCATGGAAGGGGCATCATCATGGTGCATGAATGCCATAATCACTCTCCTTCCAGGAAGCTGCTTTCAGTAGCTTCTTTTTGCTCCTGAGAGGGAGCGGATTGTTGCTGCAGCAATGATCCGGGGCAGAAAGAGGCGGCATCTTGCCACCCCTTCCTGCCCGTCTGTCGAGCCCCCTCAGTGTTTCCCAAATTTGGGTTCACAGTGTGTGTGTGTGTGTGTGTGTGTGTATTCCAAAAAACAAACCCTGATTTTGCCATTTTATATAAGAGACGTCATTTTACTGCATCATTATATTTAATGGAACATGAGCATTCATAGATTTTGATATCCATAAGGGATCCTGGAATCACACCCCAATGCATATCAAGGGCCTAAATGTGATTTTCTGACTTCCTGACAGTAAGAGTTGTTCAACAGTGGGATACCTTGCCTTGGAGTATAGTGTTCTCCTTTGGATGTTTTCAAAAAGATGGGAAGGGGCTGGACTGGATGGCCCTTGTGGTCTCTTTGAACTCTATGATTCTATGTTGGATGGCCATCTGTCAGGAACGCTTTGATTGTGAGTCCCTGCATGGCAGGAGGTTAGACTGGATTGCCTTATGGTGGGCTTCTGATTCTGTGTTCCTAATTGTGGCTTAAAAGACTTGTGTGATAATCTCCTAAAACTGAGAGGATTCCCTGCACCTGTGACATAAAAGCCACCACTTAATGAAGTGGTCAAAGTAGAATGGCAGCCTTTGATAGGTTGAATTACATTTGGCCCTTCTTATCCACTGGCGTTCCAGGACCCCCCATGGATACCAAAATCCATGGATGCCCATGTCCCATTAAATACAATGACATAGTACAGTAAAATGGTGTCCCTTGTATATAAAGGTAAAATCAAGGTTTGCTCTTCAGAATTTATACTTTTAATCAAATATTTTCAAGCTATGAATGCTTCAGTCTGTGGATAAAGAATCTGTGGATATGTAGGACTGACGGTATGATGAATGAATTGAAATGAACTATATTCATTTATAGCATGCTTTGCCCCAGCACTCAAGGGACTCAAGCTGGCTTCAAAGATTAAAACAAACACACATTAAAATACATACAAAGACTTCAATTAAACATGTAAAAATTGTTTTAAAGATGTGATTAAGAGCTTGTAGAATTGAAGCCATTTAAAATCCATTAAAAGAAAGAAGATAAAAATCAAGAAAACAGTGCACTATTAAAAGCCCATTACAGTCAATTACTAACAACCTGTCCTTTAAAGAAAAAATTTTCACTTGCCAGTGGAAGATCTGTTTCTTATTGAAGTTGCATGGGATATTCTCAGTCTAGACTGTCCTCCAGACTGCAAAAGCCAGAGGGATAGCACAATGACTACTAAATTTGTACATGATGATCATTCTTTCAGACTCTATGTTCTGAGCTATGCAAAGGAGCCCTGAATAAATGAGTGTCTGCAGGCTTTTTGGGAAATGAATTTCCCTTTTCTTTTTGGGGCACAAGGAGAGTTCATTAACCCACCAGGCAACTACTCTGGTACATTGGTGTCTAGTAAAAATAGAAGGGGGGACTTCATACAGTACTTCAAAGACTTAGCTGTGCAAGTTGGCAAAGGGCCTCAACACACATGGTGCAGAGAGAAAGGTGTTCTAATTGATCATTATCTCAGTACAGAAGGTATCTTGTATACATTGAATAGACAGAGAAGAATGTCACTGTAGTTGGGGAAAATTCAAATTAGGATCATTTGACAGAGGCATCTACTGGGGATAATATCACAGAGAGAGAGAGAGAGGGGAGATCCAGTGTGGTGCAATGATTTGAACATTATACTGGAGTTCTGTAGGGCAAGGTTTGAATCTTCACTTGGCCATGGAAAAACACTGGGTGTCCTTGGGCAAGTCATGCTCTCTCAGCCTCAGAGGATGGCAAAGACAACTCCTCTCTGAAGAAACTTGCCAAGAAAATCCCATGATAGGTTCATCTTAGGCTTGCTGTAAATCGGTAATGAATTGAAGGTACACAACCACAGCAAACAATATATATAGAGAGAGAGATGAGAGAGAGATGGAGATTGCTCAAAGCACTCTGAAGCAAATCAATCTGATATCATTTAATTGCCATGGTTGTTCCTACAAAATCATGGGATTTGTAGTTCAGTGAGCCAGTAGAGCTCTCTGGTAGAGAATACTAAACAGAATAATAGAAGAGTTGGAAGAGACCACCTGGGCCATCCAATCCAACACCCTGCCATACAGAAACACACCATCAAAGCACTCTGGACAGATGACCACACTGCAATAGTGAGTCCAGGAAAGGCTTTGGTAATTGTAGGGGATGGAAGACAATGCCAACTTCCACAATAACCGCAAACATACACACACATACACTTACTCTTCTGTATGTCATTAACAGGAGACCAGCCATAGTGTAATAGAGAGCCTTTGTCCCCATTAAGGTTCCAGGTGACACAGTTGAAATGCTTGATGGATTCTCCTTCACCTGTTTGATATTAGAATTAGGCTCTGAATGTTTTTCAGTGCAACTTCAACTTGTTTAAACAAACTGGTTTTGAAAAACATGATCTGAACTTCTTTCTTTTTTTTTTTTTTAAAAAAAACATAAATAGGATTAACTAGAATTTGTTGGACATTATAACCTGTAGTTAATCTAAACGAGCAGGGGAAGATATCTCTTCTTGGGATTCCTTGCCATAAATATAACTCCTTCCCTCAGTCCTATTTTCGCAATCATTTTAACCACAGGGAGGAATTATTCAGTGGCATTACTGTGAAATTGCTGTGGTCTGAGGTTATGGTTGTATCATTATGGACAGTGGTGTTTTTATTGTTGGGCTTGAACTAAGTAATCCAAACAATTTGGAAGGCTGAGAGATGAATTTTTGTATAAATTAATGCAAATCAAATAAATGCAAATCAAATTGAATACAAATCAAATACTCTAGGAGGCTGAAGCTCAGATTCAGGGCCACCCTCATCTTGTTTGAATTTGAATGTTCTTCATATCCAAATGAATTTTTGCTATGAAAACCTAGCTCTCTCAGTAGCAGAATTTGTTGCTTGGCCTTATACACTGTACGTGGATGACTTCTGCTGTTTCAAGCTACCTTTACTGAAAATATTCTTATCTTGTCACTGATAGATTTCCAATGCAGCTTACAAAACAAACATTGGCAAATACTTTCCCCTCCTCAAAATCTAATGCCAGACAACACTGTTACACAAAAAACAAGATTAGAACTCAAGCATTCCAAAAAGCCTGGGAGAAAAGCAAAGTTTTAACATGGTGTTTACATTCTGCTAGTGGTTCGTGCCCTTGTAATTTCCCAGTTGCACAGCTGCAGTATGTTGCATATTCTGGCTGCCCTTGAAGATGACCTGAAGGCTTCAGCTACCACAGAGTAGCTGGGAGCAGTCTGGTGAAATTGTATCACATTAGTTCTGAAGAAGCCAAAATAGCACTGGCTATTTGGTTCCAAACACAGTTCAAAGCACCATTGCTTACATTTAAATAATTAAATGGCTTGGGATCCAAATATCTGAAGGTGTCAGTGTGTGTGTGTGTGTGGGGGGGGGGATGCTGTTTTAGGCTATAACACCCAAACTACAACTTTGAACCACAGTTTTAGATTAGAACTGGCCATACTGGGGCTAATTGTTATCCAAAGAACAAGTGAGGAGGGACTGGAGCATCCCCAGCTGCCAGCAATGCTTCAAATGTTGGGGAAATTGGCTTAGCAAGAGGCTTGAGCAACCTTTGGAGCATGTGCACCAAAATATACCAGTACTAACTGGAAGGACTCCAGGGTTTGGGTGAAGTAAGAAAATTTTATTTAGAACATATGCAGAGTGCAATCACACACACAAGATGGCAATCCAAGCAAGCACAACATTTAGAGCTAACCAAAATAGAAATATGGAAAGGGGATGGTGGAGTTTTTAGATGTTGCAGTGGGGTTATAATTACCTGTCAAAAGAGAAGACCCTGGAAAGCTGGAATGGCTCAGAACATACACAGAGGGTAAGGGTATATGCCCGCTGTGTGTGCAGAGGTTAGATTTTGAAACCACATTTATACCTTAAAACTAGCTTTAGGCTATTTTTCTTAATTGCTATAAATATTATATTTATTGGCTGTTTATCTTCTTTATGTAATATTCTTATCTGTCTTTTGCATTCGTAGTTGAGATCCTGCCCTTTTGTTGTTGGTTGCAACACCATTTTCAACCCATTGTGGGTTGCACTTGCCCATTTTTTAAAAACCAAAAATATGCAAGCCATCACTTCCAGCGATGTTCAGAGGTGAGGAAGGAATGGTCTTCGGGCCACACACAGCCCCCCAGTGCTCAGTGCTGCTCCTTGTTGTTGGGTTAACTGAGTATGAACTATTTTTACATTCTGAACTTAGGGGCTATACATGCTGTTCCTAAGGGGCAGTGCGCTGATCTCCTTTCCTAGCCAGATCAGGGCCATGGCAACCACACACCGCAGTCCGGATTTGGCCTTTCCAGGGCATGAAAAGGAGCCACAAAAAGAGGCTGCTTTTTGTGCTCTGGAAAGGGTGCCATAGCCATTTTGCTGCAGCTTGGCAGAGCTCCGTCAGCACTGTGTCGTTTGGACACAGCACTGGAGGAGCACTGTGATGCCATGCCTATGTGGAACAGTGTGTGGTGTCATGGCTACCCAGGGGTTGAGTCAGGGCCTGTGTCATGTGGACATGATGCTCTGACTCTGCCCTCAGGCTGGCCTTAATGGCCGGTTAGTTTTCTCTAATTGCAGCAAATTAAGTACAAAGAAGGAGGAGGAGAGAAAAACCGGGACACTTAGAAGCAGCTGAAAAAGTGGGATAACAGAAGATTAAGTGGAACTGTCTCTGCCAAATTGGGAAAGTTGGAGGGTATTGTGTTTCTATTCAGCTGGTTGTATGACAACCAAACCCTACAGAAATTCCCTCTTCTGCCTACCCATTAAAGGTACAGGAACCATCTCCAGTTTTCAGTCCTACAACTGACAGGTTGTTTGTTGTTGTATGGATGGAACAGGAGATACATTTTTTGTTGTGCCTCCAGATTTGAAATTTCTTCCCCTCATGTAATATGATGAGAGCCAGCATGGTGTTGTGGTTTGAGCATAGGGTTATGATTTTGGAGACCAGGGTTTGAATCCCCACTCAGCCATGGAAACTGACAGGGTGACTTTGGTCAAGTTAGAGTCTTACAGCCTCAGAGGAAGGAAAAGGCAAACCCCATCTGAACAAATCTTGCCAAGAAAACCCTGTGATACATTCACCTTAGGGTTGCAATAAGTTGGAAATTACTTGAAGGCACATAACAAATGTAACATGCCAAGTACAAATGTTGTTCTTAGTTAAGCCCATGCTCTATAGGCTTACATTGCTATAGCAGGACTTAGGATGCTTGGGTTCTAATCCTCAGTAAACTATGAAATTAATTGGGTGACCTTAAGTCAATCACTCTTTCTCCAGCTAATCTATTTTACAGGATTATTGTGAGGGAATAATGAGAGCCAGGTATCATGCCCTTAAATAATTGGAAGATAGGATATGAATAACAAACACGTTAACAAATATTGATGATGCACCAGCACTCATGGAAAACATTTTCTGATTTTAATAACTTGCTTATTTTTTTGTTATTATTGTGGATCTCTGTGATATATTCCAACTGTTATTTTAATTGTGTACATCTTTCTGAAATGTTGTTAATGAGTAGTATATAAATATATAAAAAACATAAACCATTTAAGCTATGCAGATGACACCATTCTACTAGCAGAAAACAGCAAAGATTTGGAATTACTATTGGGGGAAAAAGACAAAAGTGCAAAGGCAGGTTTAAAGTGAACATTAAGAAGACAACGATAAATCAGATGATGATTTACAATAATGCCCACAGATCAGATGAGGAAGACATTGAGTGCAAAATTTTCCATACTTTGGCTCTTTCATTAACCAGAATGAAAACTATAGTCAATAAATCAGAAGAAACCTAGAACGTGGAAGGGCAGCTGTGAAGGAACTAGACAAGATCCTCAAGTATAAAGATATAGTGTTGAAAAGTAAAGTTAGGACTTCCAAGCCATTGTATTTCCCTTTTCTATGTATGGTTATCAAATCTGGACAGTGAAGAAAGCATAGAGGAAGAAAATGAACTCATTTGAGATGTGCTAGAGAAGAGTTCTATGGATACTAGAGAAAATCAGGTTTGAAGTCTCCCTAGAAGCCAAAATAACTAAACTTAGCCTGTTGTACTTTGGCCATATTTATTTATTTATTTATTTAGCACCATTCATATACATGGTGATTTACAAACCAAGTAAAACATTTATAACTATTTCAATAACATAAAATACTAAAATACAATATCATGAGAAGACATGACTCACTAGAAAAGACAATAATGCTTGGCAAGGTAGAAGTCAGTAGGAAAAAAGGAAGACTTCATTCCAGATGGATGGACTCAATCAAGGAAGCCACGGCCCGGAGTCTGCAAAACCTGGGCAGGTTTGTTGATAATAGGATGATTTGGAGGTCTCTCATTCATAGGGTTGCCATTGGTCAAAGTCAACTTGAAGGCAGTTAACAACAATAAATATAAATATGTTAAATACTGGTAAGTAAATAAAAATGCAATCAATGACTTTTTAAAAATGAGCCATAGTAATCCAGAATAGATCTGCTTAAAGTCTTGCAAGGACTCTGTATGTTTCCTTCCTAATTATATATTACTGTATCACTTTCTTGTAGGTTTTTGGTGGCCTGGTCTGGATCCTGGTGGCCTCTACTAAAGTTGCTGTACAAATGAGTCAAGGCTGGGTGATGTTCGTCTCAGTGTTCTGCTTCGTAATTTCAACATTGCTTTTGCTCCTATATATGTGTGGAGCTCATGGTGGGAAATCTGCTTGGGTTGCTGTGGTAAGTTATGTATGAAAGAACTTAAAACATAGCGAAAGACCCTATTTTGTCCAAATATAGGATCTCACACACCCACATCCACACATGGTAATACCAGGTGTGGAGTTTGAAAAACTTAAGTGTTTGGACAATAACTTCCAGAATCCCCTAACCATCATGTTCACTGACCATTTTGGCTTTAAGTTTCTGGGGATTGCAAAGGCATATCTGAGTTAATAAATCCATTAATTATAGGTGCATCTACACTGTGGAAATTATACAGTTTGATACCACTTTAATTGTCATTGCTCCATCCTACAAAATCCTGGGATTTATAGTTTTGTGAGGCATCAGCACTGTGGCAGTGAAGGCAAAAGACCTTATAAAAGTACAAATCCCAGGATTCATCAAGTGGAGCTACAGCACTTAAAGTGGTGTCAAACTGCATTATTTCTATAGTGTGGGTTGCATCTGCATTGCAGAAATAATGCAGTTTGACATCGCTTTAACTGCCATGGCTCAATGATCTGTGGTTTGTTGTGCAACTAGAGCTCTGTGACAGAGAAGGCTAAATAGCTCACAAAAGTACAAATCCCAGAATTCCATAGCATTGAGCCATGGCAGTTAAAGCAGTGTCAAATTGGTTGAGAAGGGAATCAAAATTTTCATACATAAACCTACATGAAATTCACTGTCCAAAGCTTCAAAAAATTGTATGTCAGACTAGGGACTTTATCACAGCAGCCTGCTGTCCTGCCACTAGTTTAAGAATGGGAGCATACCAGTTTGGCATCATTTCTTATCACACTTTCCCCGGCACATTAGTGCTTTGGCAATCCATGGTCACAAAATCTGTTTTCCACAGTATTATACAGTATCTTCCCAGAGGCACGGAGACAAGTGACCCAGGCAGCCAACTGTCTTTTGAAGCCAGCTGCTGTGTGAATGTGCACCTGGCTGAAGGAAGGTATCGGCACGGCATTTGCAATCACTGCTCCTCTCCCTTCTTTCAGAAGCATGGGGCTCCTGTGTACACATTCACACAGCAGCTTCAGGCTTCCAGAGGGAGGACGAACAAGCTCTGATGCTGGCTGTTGTGTGAATGTGCACACAAAAGCATTGGTGTTGCTGCCTGGGTGTCACCTGGAGGAGGGGGCAGGGCGATCGCTGCAAGTGGGAGGAGGGATAGGAGCAGAATCATGCCCACTCACACAACATGAGTGCCTCAGGAGCAGAAATGCAGTGGAAAGGACTGACCACACAATGGCCATAATGAACTAGTAGCAAGATTGAGAGCCTATTGACTGGTTTTGCCTGTCAGTGAAAAGGTGCACTACAATAATGAACTGAATTCAAGGTAACAACAGGATGGACATGATATTGTGTGATAAGTACTGGCTAAGGATTCTTTTGTCCTATTAAAATTCTGTATTTTGATCTTTGTGTGATAAAGTCCTATAAAGTTCAGAGCCCTGCAGTAAACACGTGGCAAGATTTGTTCAGAGGAGCTGCATACCTTCCAGAATTTCACAGATGAATACTGAGACGCATACGGCCAAATAACACCAAAGTGTGATCACGATGGCACAGGTTATTAATAAGGAAGAATGCACAAGCTAGATGAGGCTGCAGCAGGTTGCTTTTGTCTGAACCAACTGCGACGGGCAAGATTGCCCCTTTCCTCTACACTTTGCTGAGTTGATTGAGTGCAAACTACTTTTGCACTTTCAACTCAGCTTGCAGCAATTGAAGTAAGCTGAAGATAAAGGGGAAGATGGGTGTAGGAGAGAAAAACTGGGTTATTTAAAAGGCAGTTGAAGGTGGTGGGACAAGGTGGGACAACAGAAAATTAATCAGGATTGTCCCGGTCAAATGGGGACTATTTGAGGGTATGCTGCATGGAATTCCTTGTACAAAGGTTCAGCCAGTTATCTTTTAGACTACAATGCCCCAAATCCCCCAGCCAGCATGGCTGCTGGCATTGTAATCCAAAAATGTATACTTCCAAAGCTTTGCAAAGGACTAGGTGTTGCACTTCTCCATGCCATGTACAAAACTCAACTTGACAGGCAGTTAAATTTTACCTCAGCAGTGGAGATGGGACACTGCACCCAAGAGTGGCAGACTAGCATAGGAGGTTGGGTGCATGGTATGCTTAGCTCTCCCCTTCAACTACTACTCTGCCTCTGACAACTGCCTCCTTTTGCCTAAGTGTAGGGCTGGCCTTTCGATGGCCTCTCCCAAAGTAATAACAATTCTTACTTTCTTTTGAAAAGAATGATACCAGCTTTGCTCAGAAAACCATGTGTACTTCTTGTAGAAATTTACTGAACCCTTTGAATGATAGAATATTGAATAAAAATGTTATTGATGATGAACATTAATACAAAACAAGCTCTCTGCTCGTATCAGATTTTTATAACAGTACAAAAAGGGTGTAGTGGTTTGAGTGTCGGACTATGACTCTGGAGACCAGGGTCCAATTCCTTGCTCAGCCATGAAACCGTGACCTTTGCAAGTCACATGCTCTCAGCAAAGGCAATAGCAAACCTCCTCTGAACAAATATTGCCAAGAAACCTCCATAAGAAAGTCACCTTAGAGTCACCGTAAGTCAGAAACAACTTGATGGCACACAACATACATGCAAAGAGGGAGGGGTGGCAATGCCAGCCCTTGCCTGAATGTTTGTTCTAGTTGTTGTAGTTGGATTCTTAGGATCTTTTTGTGGTGGTCTCTTTTCCAGGATGCTTTCTACCAAGTAATTGCAACTGTCTTCTACCTAAGTGCAGCCGTTCTGCAAGCTTATACCACTTACATGTTAAAATTTGAGGGAACTTTCAAAAACTACCAGATAGATATTGCAGCAGTGGTGAGTAAACAAGACTGTCTTTTCAATGAATATCTTGACATTTAAGTAGTTGCATGATTGATTTAAAAATACCTTCCAAACCCTTGGCCACAAAGGTGCCCTTATTAATCAGATGGCAGTGGTAGCAGCAGAAGGAGATAGTGATGCTCCCTTCCATGGGGGACTAGGTTGGCCCCATCACTGCTGGCCTTTCGCCAACAGGAGAAGACATTTTTAGTTAAACAGGCCTTTTTGAAACCTTGTTTTAAAATTTATATTTGAATATTTTATATTTTTTACAATTTTAATTGTATGATTTTAATTATTGTTTTAATGTGTTTTATATATGTTGTTAGCTACCTTGGGTCCTACTTTGAAAGAAAGGCTGGCTTAAAAATTAATAAATAAATAATGATTATGTTTCAAGTTTTTACAAAAAAACTGCAGAGGAGCATCATACTTTCCTCCTTTAGGTAGCAGTAATATCAGTATGTGACACAAACATATATTTAATTTAATTTACTTAAATTTATATATTAATATACTACAATTCTCCCAGCACAGGATCCAAAGCATCTTACAATAATTTAAAACAAAGCTGAACAACAAACTTATTGACAAAAGTTTAGAAACAAATAAACCAATAAATAATAATGTATGCTTTTTGATACAGAAGCACTATCTTTGTTTGTATCCAGATTTAAGTGACTAACTAATGGTTAAACTAGATGTTTTAAATACACATGGTTAATTTTCTTTCTTACTTTCTAGTAAATGTTTGGTAGGTTTGTCAGACTCAAGACCATGTGTAGAAGATGTAGTTTCAGTTCCCCCATCCCAGCTCTCTCCCTAAATTCTCCACCCTTGCTGGATCTAGAAAAAAAGAAAAAAAGCTACCCCAGTCCATCCAATAACTATAATGGAGCTCTCCTCTTCTTTGCCTTAAAGCAGGAGAAAATGTAGGAAAAAACAATGGCATAGTTGAGGGGGATCAGATTTAACCCCCCTCTATCCAGGTGTAGTGGCCCTGATTCAAGCAGCTCTCTCCCTGCCCTAGCTGGGGGCATCTTGAGAAGAAAGCAAGGGTGTTCTGCATATCAGTGTTCCTCTACCTGGGTAACAGATAATGAGAGTCCTTAGTACTTGCTTATTGTTAGGAAGTTGCTTTATTTTATCCTAGGTCACTCTAGAACTTGAAGAATTCATTTTGTTGTACCATAACTCTCAGCATACCAGCTGAACAAAATTCTATGCACTCACCTGCATGGAACATATTGTCCAGAGCTTGGAAAGGTTGAAGACTACAATTCCCAGAATCTCCCACTTTTTTTGGACTACCTTTTTTTAGTCCGCCTAGTATCTTTTCTGAGTCACATTATTTGTCCTTTTAGCCCAGTATTCTCTCCTCTTTCACCAATAACTGGTTTTCCAGTGTCTCAGGCCAGAGTCATGCACAGCTGCTCCTCTGAGTTACGTGCCTTCATGTTGACTCTGACTTATGATGACCATGTCCTAGGATTTATTCAGAATAAGTTTTCCATTAGCTTCCTCTGAGGTTGAGAAAGTGTAACTTGCCCAAGGCCATCCTGTGGATTTCCATGGCTGAGTGAGGATTTGAACTCTGGTCACTCAAAGTTTTATTCTAATACTCAGACCACTACACTATGCTGTAAGCTGCTATCTGATCCTTTTCACTGGTTATGGGATACTGGGAACTCAACCTCAGACCTCCATGTAATGCATAGGTACAGTCAGCCCTCTGCATCCACAGATTCTTTATTTGTGCATTCAGCCATCCATGGCTTGAAAATATTTCAAAAATATATAAATTCAGAAAGCAAGCCTTGATTTTGCTGTCTTATATAAGGGACACCATTTCACTATGTCATTGTATTTAATGTGACTTGAGCATCCACAGATTTTGGTATCTATGGGGTCCTGGAACCAAACTCCAGTGAATACCAATGGTCCACTGTACTACGACTGAACCCCCTCTCCTGTGTAATGGCAGATACAATTCCTTGTATAGGAAATTGAATAAGATTTGATACGATGCTAGCTACTAGATATAAAAACTATGCTTTCACTAGCTGAGATGTTTACCTGGTGGAGAACTGTATTAATTTTAGTTTTGGGTAATTGTGGTTTGATTAATGGTATGCCAGGTCAGATCAGTTCTAGCTGTGGCTAACTTATTATTGGAATAGTGAATCTGTTCTGGATTTTTGTCCAAACATTATAGGAAGGATTCAGGGAAGTGAAACATATCCCAAAAGGGATAGCCCCTTTTGAAGTTTGGTCTAAACTTGACATGGAAGCCACCGGGTCTTACCAGGAAAATGATCAAATGGTGGACAAGTGGCAGCACAAATATATCTGAACTAGGCTTACCAAATCCACATGATAAATTCTCTTTGTTTCTCTCCTAGGTTTTTGCCTTTGCAGTCACACTGACATACTTCATTCATATGGTGTTCTCCCTAGTGAGATGGAAATCATCTTAAAAATCTTAAGGGTTCTTTTAAAATGGATTTTGCAGGCTTATTTGCCTGTTACTGTCTGTCTGTGTTTCAAGAACTGTCTTTGGAGATTTCACGTCTGCGGTGGTGTACACTTGGCTGTATTTTAACAGGAAAATCCTTGAGTATGTATTTTTACCTTAATCCCCCCCCCCCCTCCCCCCATCCTGAGTCTTCATCAGATAGCTTGCAGAATGGAGAAAAACTGGAAACACTCTTAAATATATTTGTATTAAAATGCCTTTTATGAATGTAGAAGTCAGATTTGTACAATTAAAAAAAACAACTTCAAGTAAATTTTGGCTGAACTCATTTGGCTTTTCTTTGTTTTTACATTTTTCCTCATTAGAATATCTCCTACATGAAACAATGAGTGAGTTGGACAACTTGCAGATTATAGCAAATAATTCAGAATGGGATAAACAAAAATGGATTGTGGAACAGCTTGAAAAGAATTTCTTTGAACTGGCTAAATGGGCACCTAAGGTCATATTGCAGGGGGTGACTTTCCCTACTGGTAGATTCCCCCCTCCTTAACAAAGGTTCCCTTCTCCAAAGAATGTTGATAGATCTCAATCTCAAATTGAATTTTTCCTGTTATTGAGTGCACAATCTTCAACATTTTGATGTGTGTAGCAAAGCAACATCTAAGTGAGGTCAAGATGGCAAATGTTAATGAAAATGCAGAACAAAAAACTGGAAAGCATGTACTCACAGTAGAGGAATGAAAAGAGACTCAGGGGCTCAACAGACCGCCGTTTTCAAGCTGGATCGGGGCTGTGGCAGCCTCATGTCATGGCCCCAATCTGGCCTTTTGAGGACGCAAAAAGAAGCCGCAAAAAGCGGCTCTTTTTTGAGCCCTCGAAAAGCGCCATAGCTGTGGCAGCATGGCTATATGGCACCCCTTTGGGGAGCTGCATCATTGGCATGCAGTAGTGGAGGCATGCCATGATGCCACACACTGTAGAGCAGTGCACAGCATCAGGGTGCTTTGGGGGCCGGAGTCAGGTGTGTGTCATGAGCCGGCTCTGTCTCCAGGCTGGCCTTTCAGGCTGGTCTGCAAAGGGCTAAAGCCCCACATGCTATGTGATGGTCCAAAGATTTTTATCAAAGTGGACCTTCTGAGTGTTAGAAGGAAGGAAATAAGTCTGCCAATGGGTTCATATTTATAATTTTTAAAAATGGATTCCACTTTGAGAGTGCAGACTGCAACTCTAGAAAGTTCTGATAATAGGTATGTATATACAGTATTTATATGTATAAAAATACTATTTAATTTTTAAGAGATTATGTTTTTAGAGGTAAATGATGTGTTGTCTCAATACCACAATTATAGTTAATGTGTCTTCATTTATAATAGTCCCTGAAGAAGGTCAGTTAGTGATAAGATTGAAAACTGTTCAGCTTTTTAAGAAATAAAAGTCTTTGGACCATCACATAGCATGTGGGACTTTGTCTCCTTTCATTCCTCTGTTAAAGAAGATGAACACACAGCCTAGGAGAAGCTGTAGCAGTCTGCTTTTGGCTGAGCCTACTGGGAAGGACAAGAGGCTGACCCCTTCTTTTCCTCTCCCCCACTCCCAATGAGCTAATTGGGTGCAAATGACTTTTGCACTTTCAACTCAGTTTGCAGCGATTGTAGTAAGACAAGCAAGTGGGAGGAGGAGGAGAGAAACTGGGATATTTTAAAAGCAGCTGAAAGAGAGGGACAACAGATAATAAATAATAATAAACATTTATTTATATCCCACCTCTCCCTTTTTGAGGATCAAGGCAGATAACAGCAGAGGTCAATACAATACAAGAAAATAATAACAAGAAAGACAGAGGATTAATTGAGGCCATCCTTGTCGAATCTGGTCAGTAGGAGGGTAGGTGACTGCTGCCTTGCTCTATATATGGACGTTCTAAGCCCTATTGCCATGGTTTTCTTCCTTCAGCCTAAAGCTGGTATTCTGGATTGCAGTTATGGATTCATAACTGTGAGTTATAGAGTATAATTGCTGTATATTCAGGAAGACTATGAGGCTGTGCGGACCAGCAGGAAAAGCTGGCCTGGGGGTGGAGTCGGGGGCATAGCGTCCACATGACGCATGCCCTGGCTTTGCATCCAGGCTGGCATGATGCCGCACAATATGTGGCATCACAATGCTTCTCTGGTGCTGCATGACATGCATAAAGCCATGGTGCCATGGATATCGTGCCCTTTACAGGGTGCAAAAAGGAGCTGCAAAGGCCAGATTGGGGTCGTGGCATGTGGTTGCTGTGGCCCCGATCTGGCTGTAAAAGGGGAGGCTGTTTGCATAGTCCCTATATAGTCTTACTATAAAACTATGTAAATGTCCCCCACCCCCAGTTTAACAAGCCTCCAACAAGGAATTGTTACAGGGATCCTGCTTCTGATTGTTGTAGCCTCCTTTGCTGATGGGAGGAGGCTTGAAAACATACCTTATATACTCATGTATAAATCTAGAAATTTTAGTCAAACAATTGACCCAAAAAACCTGGATTGACTTATCCACAGGTCGATGTAAGTACTGTGCTTTAACTCTTATAAAAAAGGGAGCTATCTCCTGGTAAAAGGCAAGAGTGTAATCTGTCCTGGAAGCACTGGTCCCACTCTATTCTCTCATCCATCCACTTTTACTGTGAATACAAACAGTTATGCCTGCTGGAATTTTTGAAGTTCTTTGGCATTGTTTCCTATGCTTCATCCTTTAGGTCCTTTGTTACATTCCCCTAAGTTTTATCCTTGACATATTCATGAGTCATGTCAAAATCCATAATTTTGGACCCAAAACCTGCCCTCGACTTATACACGAGCTTGATTTATAGTTCAGTGTATGCGGTAATCCTCCTTGTGCCCTGATCATCAGCAGAAAAGACCTCTTTCACCTGATACAGTTGCTGGCTGTTAAGATGGGCTGGAGAGGTCAGGCCGGAAGACGTTATTTAGCTTCTTGTTGTGTGCCTACAAGTAGCTTTGGACAACCCTAGGCAAGCCTTAGGCAACCCTATCACAGCTTTTCCGGGTGCTGAGAGTGTGTGACTTGCCTGAGGTTACTCAGTGGGTTTCCATGGCCAAGTAGGGAATCAAACCCTGATGTCCAGTGATCAAACCACTGTGCCATGTTTGCTCTCTAAGCTACACATACATAATGTAGTAGCCAACATAGATTATTGGCAAAAATATTTTGGATTTCCCCCTTAAAGACCAGAAAACATAGAACTTGTGTTTCTTTGAAACATTCTTAGGACACAAGGAATAGCTTAGCAATAAGACAGACTTGCAGATGGGGAAGATAGATTGTGGAATTCCTTTGTCAAAAATTCATTCACACATCAAAAAAGGGAGAAAGCTTATAGGAAGGAAAAAGGAGAAAAAGGACAGAGAAGACACCAAGTCACATGCACAGAATTCGAAATAAAAATCAATAAAGTCATCAATACAATGACATGCCTCGTTAGCTATCAACTGATTGCAGCATCAACTGATTGCAGCATCAATTCTGACACCACCATTACAGTACCTCATCATTTCTAGTCAGTTGCAGCAAAACCAACAAAGTCTTCTTGTTATGTGCCTTCAGATTTTTTCCAACTTCTCACATGGGGGTTTCTGGGCAAGAGTTGTTCAAAGGTGTTTGTTTTGCCTTCCTCTAAGTCTGAGACTGTGTGACTTGCTGAATGTCACCGAATTGGTTTCCATGGCTGAGCAGGGATTTGAACCCTGGTCTTCAGAGTTATAATAGAAGGCTCAAGCTACTACTGTACACCATGATGGCTCTAACAAAGTATTGGGTAAACATAAAGACTAGCTAACATTATGACATTAACAAATATAACCCAAAATATCAGTGGTTCATTTCTTTGCTTATTTTCCAATGTGATATATGACATATTCTGCTGGCAATGCCCTGTGCCTTTCTATATAGAGTAAATGGGCCAGTCCCTATGGAGAACAATAAACAGACAATTCAGAAGTGACAATATTCCAAAAACGGCACAGAACACTTCAGCCTTCTAAAGCACTCCATCATTGGCCTCAATGTAATCATGAATACAAGAAACTTCATAAAGATTAAAAATACAGACTCTTGAGGTGATTCCTCAAAATATCCACTTCTATCTCCAGAGCCTTGAAATGGGATAAAGTGTGTTTTGAAGATCACATCACAGGCTTTAATTGGCTTAACCATGCCAGACTGTTTGATCATTAACAACAGTTTTCTGAATAGCTAATGTTAAGAACATGTTTCCCACTGTTTTGACTTTTCTGCAGTTCATTTCCTTTTGGCCTCATTCACAGTTCCTCTCCCTCTCCAACCAAATTCCAAAAAGTATCACATACTGTATATGAAAGAACTGTCTGCCAAGAAGCCAATTTTAATGTTATTATATCAGTTTCCACAGTCTATTAGGTGCTAACAAATGGAATTTTGGGCCATCAGTGATTTTGCACAATCAAAACAGTCTGCTATCACTTTAACTGTCATGGCTGCATCCTACGGAATCCTGGGATTTGTCGTTTGGTGGAACTACCCCAAATTTTCTGCTAAAGATTCTACTTCTTTCCTGTCAGCTCCAGCACTAGCACTCTCTAGTGCACAATTATATATCCCTGGATTCCCCAGGAAGGAGCCATGACAATTTACCGTAAATGGTTTCAGACTGCTATAAATGAACAGTGTGGATACAAACTAGGAACCAGTGAGATGTTATCAGATAATGTGTCATGTTCCAAGGAGTGGCACTTGTTGCGTCACTGGCTGCATCCACACAGCAGAAATAATCCACGTTGACACCATTTTAACTGCCATGGCTCAGTGCTATGGACTTCTGGAAATTATAGTTAGTTGTGGCACCAGAGCTCTTTGACAGGGTTGGCTAAATAGCTCACAAAACTACAATTTCCAGAAGTCTTTAGCACTGAACTATGGCAGTTAAAGTGATGTCAACCCAGATTATTTCTACAGTGGTGTAGCAACTGTGATACTGTCTATAGTGATTTAATTCAGATGTTTTGTCAGTCAATTTGGAATTGCTCCTGGAGCACCTATCGCTATTGGAACCACAGTAGTCTTCTCTCCCCCTCCACCCCTCCTCCTCCTCCTCCTCCTCCTAATAGATTAATATGCAAAACTAACTTTATTTATATGTATTCCTTAGAACCAGGTCTCATGGATTCAGAGTACCTGCCGGGTACTCAGTGAAGGACCAGACCAGGTTAGGTGGGCGGGGGGGGGGGGGTGTCGCCTTGATCCATAAGGACACCTTGTCTCTTTCCAGGAACCATGCTCGCCAAACTTCTCATATTGAGTATATTTACCTGACCCTGAAGGCCAGAGACAGCTTAGGGATTTTGTTGGTGTACCGACCACCTCGTGCGCTAACAGACTCCCTTAACGAACTGACACAGCTGGTCTCGGAGGTATTGTTGGAGTCCCCCAGGCTTTTAGTCCTGGGGGACTTCAACATTCCCTTCGCGGCCAGCTACGTTCCATCCGGTGCGGTTCGTGAAATCATGGATACCATGACTTCCATGGGGTTGTCTCAATTGGTCTCGGGTCCAACGCATTCTGCGGGTAATACACTCGATATGGTTTTTTGTACGGGTATGGAAAATCCGTGGGCGGAAATAACTAATATTTCCCCCCGTCATGGACGGATCATTTCCTGGTGGAGGCAGTGATCAAGGCTTCTACCCAGATCCCTCCCGGAGGTGGCGGACCTATTAGAATGGCCCACCCACGAAGGCTGATGGAACCCAAAAGGTTCCAGGAAGCCCTAGAGGGGCTTATGGATGGAAATGACGGCGATTCTGTTGATGTCTTGACCGGCATCTGGGATGCCGGTCTCTCTAAGGCTATACACAGTATCGCTCCCAAGCGCCCTCTCAGGCCTGCTTCCAAACGTAAGCCCTGGTATACGGAAGACCTCCGGGCGAGGAAGCGGGTCCTGCGACGGCTAGAGCACCGCTGGCGGAAACACCAGCGCTTATCCGACAAGACTCTCCTAGACCATCTTTTGAAGGACTATGGAGAGGCGATTCGTGCAGCTAAGAACTCGTTCTATGCTGCACGTGTCGCGTCCGCGGAGTCGCGTCCGGCAGAGTTGTTCAGGGTAGTGAGGGAGCTAACTCAGCTCCCTCCTGCCCTGAACCAGATCCTTGAACCTTCTAAGGCCTGCTGCGACCAATTTAACAACTTCTTCGCGGATAAAATCTCTCGGATAAGCGAAGGTCTTGAGGCCAGCCTTAGAGCAGAACCTAGGGTAGAGGTATCCAGGGCATCCGTGAACTTGGTTAGGCTGGATCAGTTTGAGTCTGTCAGTACCGAGGATGTGGACAAGATCCTTGGAAGTGTTAGGAAGACAACATGCTCTCTCGATCCCTGTCCCTCATGGCTAGCGGCACAGGGGGCCCCAGCTGTAACTTCATTATTACAGCAGATTATTAACACCTCATTGAGGGATGGGAAATTTCCAACAAACCTGAAATTGGCCATAGTAAAACCTTTATTAAAAAAGCCCTCCCTTGACCCCCTGTTGCACAATAATTATCGGCCAATCTCGCTATTGCCATTTCTGGGGAAGTTGATCGAGCGGGCAGTTGCAATCCAACTTCAATCGATCTTGGATGAAACGGAATATCTAGACCCATTTCAAACCGGCTTTCGGGCGGGTTACGGGGTTGAGACTGCTATGGTCGCCTTGGTCAATGATCTCCGTCTGGGCATGGACAGGGGAAGCGTGTCCCTGTTAGTGCTCTTGGACATCTCAGCGGCTTTCGATACCATAGACCATGGTATCCTTCTGGGGTGCCTGGCAGAGGTGGGAATCGGGGGCACTGCTCTCCAGTGGTTCCGGTCCTACCTCTCCGGGAGGTCCCAGATGGTGCAGCTGGGAGACGTGCGCTCCGATAAGAGGGCACTTACATCTGGGGTCCCTCAAGGAGCCATTCTGTCTCCCATGCTTTTCAACATTTACATGAAACCGCTGGGAGAGATCATCCGGAGACATGGGGCGCGGTGTTATCAGTACGCTGATGACACCCAAATAGTCTTCTCTATGTCTCCGACTGATACAGTGACCGGGATTGGCGTCTCTCCTCTCGTGGCCTGTCTGGAGTCGGTAATGGGCTGGATGAAGGACAACAGACTCAGTCTGAATCCAGAGAAGACGGAAGTACTGGTGATAGGTTCCCCCGGTCCGGGGCTGGCGGTGGTTCCACCTGTCCTGAACGGAATCACGCTTTCCGTGAAGGACTCTGTACGCAGCTTGGGGGTGCTCCTGGACTCGTCACTCCACCTTACATCTCAAGTGGATGCGACGGTCAGGAGCACCTGTTATCAGCTTCGGCTGATACGCCAACTGCGTCCCTACCTCGACCGGGGAGACCTTGAAACTGTTGTACACGCCCTGGTAACCTCTAGGTTGGATTTCTGCAATGCGCTCTACATGGGGCAACCCTTGTACCATACTCAGAAGCTGCAACTTGTGCAGAATATGGCAGCCCGTCTGGTCACTGGCACTGCCAGGGCCAATCATATAACACCTGTCCTTAAAGACTTACATTGGCTGCCTATTCGCTTCTGGGCGCAATACAAGGTGTTGGTAATCACCTATAAAGCCCTAAATGGCTTGGGCCCAGGGTACCTGGAGGACCGCCTCTCTTCGTACAATCCGCCCCGCGCACTTCGATCTTCAGGGCAGCTATTGCTAAGAGTTCCAGAGGTGAAATATAATTCCACCTCTAGGAGGGCTTTCTCCATCTTAGCCCCAAACCTCTGGAACGCGCTGCCCTTCGAGCTCCGCTCAGCCACCTCCCTAGCCCAATTTAGGAAGGGGCTAAAAACCCATCTATTCGAACAAGCCTACCCCTGACCAGTAATTCTCCCCCCCCCCCCCCGCGTCAGCATTGTATGCTGGCATGATAATTTTATTATTTTTATTGAATTGTTTTTAATGTATTTGTGTGGTCCTTTGATTAATTGTATGCTATTGGATGCTGTTCACCACCCTGATTTTCAGAAGGGCGGTATACAAATAAAATTTTATTATTATTATTATTATTATTATTATTATTATTATTTAGGTCAAAAATTCAGGAAAGGAGGAGGAATAGCACTATATGTCAGAGATATTTACACCAGTGAAGAGATCCTGGACATCAATCATGGAAGCCAGGTGGAGAGCATCTGGATAAGAATCAAAGGGGAGGGAAACAACAAGGATGTTACGGTGGGAGTCTACTACAGACCCCCAAGTCAGACTGAGGAATTGGATGATATCTTTCTGGAACAGATGACCACACAGTCAGAAAAGAGAGATGTAGTAGTGATAGGCGACTTCAACTATCCTGATATTTGCTGGAAGTCAAACTCAGCAAAATCCTCAAGGCCTAGCAAATTCCTCACTTGCCTGGAAGACAATTTCATGGTCCAAAAGGTGGAAGAGGCAACAAGGGGGTCAGCTATTTTAGATCTGATCCTAACCAACAAGGATGACTTGGTTAATGGGGTGCAAGTGGTGGGATCATTAGGTGGAAGTGACCATGTTCTCCTGGAGTTTGTAATACAGTGGAAAGGAGAAGCCAGGCATAGTCAGACACGCATCCTAGACTTTAGGAGAGCGAATTTCAGTAAACTTAGAGAAGTATTGAGGGCGATTCCATGGTCAGAAATACTAAAAGATAAAGGAGTTCAGGATGGATGGGAGTTTCTCAAAAGAGAGATACTGAAGGCACAATTTCAAACAGTTCCAGTGAGAAAGAAAAACGGGAGGTGTCTCAAGAAACCAGGATGGATGACTAAGGAACTTTCAACCGAGCTAAGTTTGAAACGGAACATGTATAA
Source organism: Sceloporus undulatus (assembly GCF_019175285.1). NCBI lineage: Eukaryota > Metazoa > Chordata > Lepidosauria > Squamata > Phrynosomatidae > Sceloporus > Sceloporus undulatus. Next base: position 23,082,428 of record NC_056522.1, on the reverse strand, counting down.
GAAATGGAAAAAGGGGGAAATCACAAAAAAGGAATTCAAAGAAATAGCAGGCATGTGTAGGGGTAAAGTCAGAAAAGCTAAAGCGCAGAATGAACTCAGGCTTGCTAGAGAGGTTAAGAACAATAAAAAGGGCTTTTTTGGATATGTCCGCAGCAAAAGGAAGAAGAAGGAAACGGTAGGGCCACTGCGTGGAGAAGATGGCAAAATGCTAACAGAAGACAGAGAAAAGGCAGAATTACTCAACACTTCTTTGCCTCAGTCCTCTCAGAAAAGGCAAAGGGTGCTCAACCTGAGGATAATGGAGCAGAGGACAGAATAGGGGAATTTCAGCACAGAATAAGTAAAGAGATAGTAGAGGAACACCTTATTAATTTAAATGAATTTAAGTCTCCGGGACCAGATGAACTCCATCCAAGGGTATTAAAAGAACTGGCAAATGTAATATCGGAGCCATTGGCAATAATCTTTGAAAACTCCTGGAGAACAGGAGAGATCCCAGCAGACTGGCGGAGGGCAAACGTTGTCCCCATCTTCAAAAAGGGGAAAAAAGAGGATCCCAACAATTATCGCCCAGTTAGTCTGACATCAATACCAGGAAAGATTCTGGAGCAGATCTTTAAACAGAGAGTCTGTGAACATCTAGAAGGCAATGCCATAATCACAAAAAGTCAACATGGGTTTCAGAGAAACAAGTCATGCCAGACAAACCTGATCTCTTTCTTTGATAAAATTACCAGCTTGGTAGATGAAGGGAATGCTGTAGATATAGTATATCTTGATTTCAGTAAGGCCTTTGACAAGGTTTCCCATGACATTCTTGCAAACAAGCTTGTAAAATGTGGGCTAGACAAAGGAACTGTTACATGGATCTGTAATTGGTTGACCGGCCGAACCCAAAGGGTGCTCAACAATGGCTCCTTTTCATCCTGGAGAGAAGTGACCAATGGAGTCCCACAGGGCTCTGTCCTGGGCCCAGTGATATTCAACATCTTTATCAATGACCTGGATGACAGAATTGGGAGCATACTTATCAAATTTGCAGATGACACCAAATTAGGGGGAATAGCTAATACCCCAGAGGACAGGATCAAGATTCAAAATGACCTGAATAGACTAGAAAGCTGGGCCAAAGCTAACAAAATGAAATTCAACACGGAGAAATGTAAGGTATTGCACTTAGGGCGGAAAAATAAAATGCACAGATATAGGATGGGTGACACCTGGCTGAATGAAACTACGTGTGAAAGGGATCTAGGAGTCCAAGTAGACCACAAGTTGAACATGAGTGAACAGTGTGATGCAGCAGCTAAAAAGGCCAATGCTATTTTAGGCTGCATCAATAGAAGCATAGTGTCTAGATCAAGAGAAGTAATAGTGCCACTGTATTCTGCTCTGGTCAGGCCCCACCTAGAATACTGTGTCCAGTTCTGGGCACCACAATTCAGAAAGGACATTGAGAAACTGGAGCGTGTCCAAAGGAGGGCAACAAAAATGGTGAAGGGTCTGGAAACCATGCCCTATGAGGAACGACTTAGGGAGCTGGGGATGTTTAGCTTGGAGAAAAGAAGGTTAAGAGGTGATATGATAGCCCTGTTTAAATATTTGAAAGGATGTCATATTGAAGAGGGAGCAAGTTTGTTTTCTGCTGCTCCAGAGAACAGAACCCGGAACAATGGATGCAAGCTACAGGAAAAGAGATTCCACCTCAACATTAGGAGGAACTTCCTGACAGTGAGGGCTGTTCGACAGTGGAATGCACTCCCTCGGAGGGTGATAGAGTCTCCTTCCTTGGAGGTCTTTAAACAGAGGCTGGATGGCCATCTGTCAGGGATGCTTTGAATTGGATTTCCTGCATGGCAGGGGGTTGGACTGGATGGCCCTTGTGGTCTCTTCCAACTCTACGATTCTATGATTCTATGATTCTTAAAACACACTGCAGAAATAATCCAGTTTGAGACTGCTGTAACTGACCTGGCTCAATGCTAGGGAATTTTGGGAACTCTAGTTTTGTCAGACAGGTACCTTCTCTGCCAGAGTGATCTGGTGCCACAATAAACTACAATTCCCAGGATTCCCTAGCACTGAGTCAGGGCAGTTAAAGCGCTCTCAAACTGGATTATTTCTGCAGTGTGTTTTGGACCCTAGAAATGAAAAGAAATACAATACAACACAATACAATACAAATACAATACCATACCAGAATAGACCATCATGTTTCAAATGTTTTAGTTGAGAGGTGCAGGTCCCACATCTAATATGTATTCACAATTAACTCTTGAACTTTTAATGAACTTGGATAGGAAGGGTCCTTACTGTACATTCCTTCATTTATTAATGGCAGTTTAGTTACAGATTCATGCAATAAACGTTTATAGAACAAGTGGAACAAAAGATAATGTGGTATTTGGATCAGAGGAGAGGGCATCGCCATTACTGCTTCCTTTTTTCCTAGGAGCAGAACCCAATAAACGATGTGTGTTTTAACCTCACTTCTTGCAAACAATGAGAAATATGTAGCAAAACCACTTGGTGGAGAAAATTCCTTGTCAGTTCTGATGCCTGTCGTGTACTTAGTCTGTGGAATGGCAGGTCATTAAAATGTGAAGGATGGCTCCTCTGTGAGGTGTGGCCAGGGTTGGCTGGGTGCTTTAACAGCCAGTTTGTACTGCTAAAAATGCTGTTCTTTTGAAGTAATCCCTTAATAGCTATAAAAACAGCATTTGTTACAAATAGGAAGAGTATAATGAAAGAGTGTAAAGCTGGAAAGAAAAACATTGCTTCACCTACGAGCTCAGAGGAATCTCATTGTGTGGCAATAAAGGGCCGGAACAGACTGGCAAAATACATGGGCTTCCCAGAAGCTTGGGAGTGTGGCATATGCATAAGGCATGCCCCCAAGATGGCAGGAAGCTGCCGTAAAGCCGCCTGGCCATTTACATTACAGCAGCTTTTCGGTGTTCTGGCAGTGTAGCATTTAGACGCTGCATGCCGCAGGAGTTCCAAAAAGCTGCAGCAGTGGCTGAAAGGGTGCCCTTTTTCCTGTGCAAAAAGGAGCAGCATTTTGCGCCAGAAAAAGAGGTGGATTGGGGCTGTGGAGTGTGGTTGCCGCAGCTCCGATCCGGACCCTATATGGCCGTCTGTTTTAGCCCATAGTTCTGTTAACAATTATTATAGTTAACAATTATTAAAAATTGCAATTATTATTATTTTTTTTTAATTTTATTTTTGCATTTTTCTACACATATAACACATATAACGAACAACACATGAAGACGTTACAAAGGTATATCTTGTAACAATATAAACATAACTATACAGACCATCTAACTTGAGTACCTTCACACCTCTTTTCCTAAAACAACATTTAACACATAAGTACTTCCTATTGCTTAGCTCTCCATGTTAATCTGTTATATTTATTCGTTCTATCTTGAATCGAAAATTATTATTAACAATCATATTTAATTGTTAACAATTAGTTCTGTTAACAATTATTTTTTACTATATGATGATGATGGTGATTTTGCTGAAGTACTGCTGCTTAGATGGTGGAGTAAAGTTTTACTTTATTGCACCAAATGGTAGGGCCTAAACCGGTGGTTCTCAGGCTTATTACTCTTGTGGCCCTCTTTACATCTGCACGCAAATGTCGTGTCTCCCATTCAATGTAGTATATGAAATTTTTTTTATAGTTACATCTTTACTGAGTATTTGCAATAAAACGCACAGAGTCTGTACAATAATCACAACAGCAGCAACAACAACAATTGGCAACATGGGTCAAGGGGATGTATCTAGTGAACAATTATTCTGCAACAAAATCACAAAACCGATTCTAGCAAGAGCCAGAGAGTCTGTTTTGCCCAGCTGTAGAGTGTCTGTCCAAAGGTCTGTCTGAGAAGTAGGAGGCTGAAGTTGATGGGAACGTTCATTTATGTAGTCAATAAGAATCATCCAGTCTTCATGGACTGTGTCAGTTCTTTTTTCGCCATTGTAAAATCTTGGCATATCAGACAGTTTCTCCAGCAACCACATACTCTACTCTACCAATTATCAATAGAGAGGTGGCTTGACTTCCAACATTTGGCTACTTCTAATCTGACAGCAGTTATAAAGAAAAATGATCAATTTCCTGTGTTTCATTTTAGTATTATCTTTAACAAATATAGACAGCAAAAGTAAAATTGGACAGAAATTTATGGACTGATTAGTGATACATGAAATTTGATACAACACAGCATCCCAGAATTCTCTCACTTTAGGGCATTCAAGCCACTTGTGAATATAAGAACCTCTGGATTTGCACACACAGCCCCCCCCCCCCCCCCGGCAATCTGGAGAAAGTGTTGTAACCATTTTAGGCAGCGTGAGAATATAAGATACCTCCTATGTATGGTTTTAGAGTATTTTCCCACACAGATGCTGAATGGGATTTGATGGTGCGGAAGACCAAATAGGCAGTCTCTGAAATCATAGTATTTAGCTATGATTGCCAAAAAGAGTGCATGCCGTGGCCTGAATATTTTATTTAAAGTGCGTATTTTCATGCACACATTCATGTACAGTTGTCTCTCCTTGTTTGCGGACTTGGGATCTGCTGTCTTGATTACTCATGGACAGCAAGAAGGAAGGGAACAAAATGGTGTGCATGCCTGTGGTGCACGCGACTATTGAAATCAATGGGACCCCAATATCAGCAATTTTTCTGATTCACAAGGGTGTGTCTGGAATGGATCCCCCGTGAATCAGAAGGGATGATTGTATATTCATATTTTAACATTTTATAAGGAAATAACACCATTCAAATGAGAACAGTTTTATTTAATTACATTCAATATTTAACTCAATGCATGTGTAAATTTTACACATTAAAAAATTGGGAAGAGGAGGAGGAAGGATCAGATCTCACACACCTCTGAGCAATTCTCGCACCTCCCCTCCCGAGGGTCGCACCCCGCCATTTGAGAATCGTTCGTCTAAACCAATGATCTCAAATTAACTGAAGAAGATTTTGGACATTATCACAAGTGGCTTTTAAAAAGTGACTAGAAATGGGGAAAAAGTGACTTTGGTGATACTTATCACATGCCACTGCCTCCGACCTGTAGTTGCCCCCGAAATGTGGTTAGAGCATTCCTTTTTATTGATGGGGGGGGGGACCCATCAATGAGCTCACAATTGCAATGCAGTCCCATTACTTCCCAGATGTGAAATATCACTGATGGTGCAGTTGTGATACTGGAAGTCACATGGTGCCAGTGTCTCCTCCTTTCCCCTTCCCTCCCTCTCTTGCTTTTCCCAAGCAGGCTGATCACCCATTAATCCCCCCCCCCCCCCCCCCAATTCTTAAAATAAAACTTAAATCACAACAGCAGAGCTCTGGAATTGCATGAAAAGATGAAAAAATAAATTAAAAAATAAACAAACCCCAAAGGCATGTTGGGTAGGGCATAGGGCAGAGAGATGGGGTTAAGGGACAGTCAGGAATAGAGATGCAGCTCCAGTTGCACAACTGAGAAGATATGCAATAATAGCTGCTCTGAAACTGGTATGTTTCCCTTTTTTTAACTGATGCAGTTATGGCGAAGAGCAGGGCTTGTGTGGTAACGTCTTATGATTAAACATTAAGAAGAATGTCATGGGATTAAAATCCATTGTTAGTCCTGACCAGAGTATAGCCACCACATCAATTGGATTTACTTACATTTTGACTCACTATTCAAGAATTGATTCACTGCGCCTACTCTGATTGGGACTAACTAGCAGGATTCCACTCTGATTTGCTTGACAGTGGAACAGGCTCTCTTGGAAAATAGTAGCTTTCCCTTTGTTAGAGGTTTTCAAGGGGTTTACAGGGCCACCTACCAGGGATGCTGTAGCAGTAGATTGTCTGCATTGGCAGGAGATCAGATTGAACGACCTTTGAAGCCCCTTCCAACTCTTGACTGAGGTAAGAATTTTTCTACATAAGAAAGATAACAATGATGATTTGGAAAAAGCAATTTGCCTTTCCTTTATCTTTATTTTTAAACTTTATATCTCAACCATCAAATACATTACTGAGGTGCTTGCAACAAAATATTACCCCTAAAATGGGTTTTGCCTTTCCTTACCTTTATTTTTAAACATGATATCTCAACCATCAAATGAATTACAAGGGATGCTTGTAACAAAATATTACCCCTAAAATGGGTAAATATGGAATGACAGTGGCTTATCACTGTGTTTGGTAACTATTCATTGAAGGAGGGGGTGGAAGGAAAAGATAACATTAGTGTTCTGGAACAACCAATTGAGAGCCAGCATGGCATAGTGGTTTGAATGTTGGACTCTGGAGACCAGGATTCGATTCCCCGCTTGGCCATGAAATCCATTGGTTGACCTTGGGCAAACCACACACTCTCAACCTCAGGGGAAGGCAATGGCAAACCTCCTCTGAACAAATCCTGCCAAGAAAACCCCATGTTCAGGTTGCCATAAGTCAGAAATTACTTGAAAGCACACAACAGCAACAACCAATTCACTTTTTAAAAAAGTTTGGCTGCTAAGCAGTTTGGTAATTATAATACTGTAAGCCAGACTTACAACTTTGTCATTTTTTCACAATCACTTTTATGGTCATCTCATCACTGCAATACCCTTCAATATTTCACAGATGAAAACTGGGACACATGTGGCTAAGCAATGTCAGAGTGGTCAAAAGAGGGCAAAAATTGTTAATTAGGAAGGACAAACAAGCAAAGAGAGTCTGCAGTGGTTTGCTTTTGCCGGAATCCACCAGGAAAGACAAGATTCTCTCCTTCTCCTCCACTGCCCCCACTGAGTTAGTAGAGTGCTAACTGCTTTTGCACTTTCAACTCAGTTTGCAGCCAATGGACCTTACCGCATTACCCCCTGGGATGTGATGGGGGTGTGATGCAAGGGAGTGGGATGAGAACAGAATGAATGCTATCACCCATTCTACAGCACAGCAGAATGCTGCTGCCGCTGCCGACAATCATCATCGCATTCCAGGTCCGTCCCAGAGGAGGTGATTTTGAGGAACGCTTCTAAACATTTCCTGAAAATCACCTCCTCTGGGACAGATCTGGACTGTTGGAAGTGCAACAACACTTAGCACTAAAGAGTCAAGGATTCTTCACAGTGGGCATTAGTAATAAGGTTAGATAGTTTGAGTGACCAAAAGTGTCCTCCATCCTAGGCTGCTGTCACACTGCAGTATTAATACAGTTTAGCACACCTTTAATTGGCATGGCTCCATCCTATGGATTCCTGAGACTTGTAGATTGTTTTGGCACCAGAGCACTCTAACAGAGGCTAAATGTCTCACAAAACTATAAATCCCAGAATTCCGTAACATTGTTATTTTACATGTTCACTTTTACTGTCATTGTATCATTGCAATGACTGAAAGTGTCCCTTAATCTACGTTAGCAGCCAGGCAGCTCACCTCTAATAGAGATTTCCAAGGCATTGATGAATGGGACACTGAGGGATTGTCTGCACTGCCAAAATAAAGCAGCTAAAAAATGCCTTGAAGCCTACCTATTCAGACGATGTAAGAGTTCAAACTGGGTGGAAACCAACATGAAGCTGCACTCCAGGGCTAAAAACTGGAGCAAAAAGAAGCTCTGACACTTTGCTTTAAAGTGGAAAATGTGCATCATCGCATTGGTAAATAAACAGCATGGTGTGACTGTGAGAATGTGGGAAAGTGGCATATATAAGCAGTCTGGAGCATGTGCCCTGGAACCAGTGAGATGCAGCTGCCGCCGCCATTGCTTCCCATATAGTTTTTTGTTTGAGCATGCAGGTACATGAGCATCCAGCTGCACCATCAACCCATCACATCATCGAGCTGTCACACACTCCATGATGCAAAAGTATAACAAACACGGCAGGTCACTAATAATGCAATGGATGTACTGAAAACATACACAAACCAGACAGTCCAACATGGGGCCTGGGAAGAAGGGGGAAAGGGGGCATGTATGGGGGAGGGGCTCCATAATTGTGTTTTGCCAATGTGTCACTGGGCATACAGTTGAACTGCACAGGTGGCCTATCACTTGTGCGATTGTGTGGCTGGTCACACGAGGCATCCAATGGGATGACAGTTGGGTGGGAAAAGGAAGATAATTGACAGTCTCAGGTATGTATGTTCTTGTGGTGGTGCACGTGCATGATGAAAAGGTGAAAAAAAAAAAACAACCAAGTGGTGCAGCTTAACATCACTTGGTGCAGACACCCTGTGGGTGTTTAGCCTACCTTGGGAGAGGACAGTGCAGATAGAGGGATTTCCAACTGGTTTCAGAAAAAAACAGAACCAACCCTCCCCCCTCCCTCCATCTGCTCAGTCCCTGATTGAAGATGTGTCCAGGCTTTTCACAGCAGTGAGATGCATCTTGGTCTTTATTTTAAAACCCAATTTTTCACTCTTCCGGTACATTATCAGGGCTGTTGTTGTGTGCCTACAAGCCATTTTTGACTTATGGCAACCCTAAGGCGACCCTATCATAGGGTTTTCTTGGCAATTTTCTTCAGAGAGAGTTTTCCATTGCCATCCTCTGAGGGTGAGAGAGTGTGACTTTCCCAGGATCATTGAGTGGGTTTTTATGTTTGAGTGGGGAATCAAACTTTGATCTCCAGAGATGTAGTGCAATTCTCAAACCACTACACCATGTTGACTCTCATTAACCAGGCTAACTTACTCCAAAATCTGAAAAACACCGTAAAATAAATAAGTTTATCCCCTCCCTACTGTTTTTAGTTTGTAAAATCATATGGATGATTGTTGACTGAACTGATTCTTGATCTTCACATTTGAAGCCCTCTTCTAGGGATGGGTAACTATAGCCTTCCAGATGCTGTTGAACTGTTTCCCAACACTTTTCACCATTGCTTTTGCTGGTTGATGGAAGCTGCAGTCCAAAAAGGCTGGAAAGCCCATCCCTCCCTTTAAATAAAAAATTGAATTCTCCTACAGTCAAATTGGCCCTCCATCTATTTAAGTCATGCTTTGAATCTTACTCCTGCATAGGGTGGAAACAAGCAGGTTATATCTTAACAGCAACTTGTCTAGGTTTTCTATAAAACAATTCAAGCACGTGCCTGGCTTTTATGTTCCAAAATACAGTTTTGAAAGTGGGTAAACATGAATTACATTGGCTTATCACTTTATATGGACACCATCCATTGAAGGAGGGGTAGAAGGAGGCATCTGGCAAGCTAGAAGAGTGCTTGGCTCTCAGCTGTGTTTGAAGTATCCCCATTACACTTGAAAAATAAACACTTCTCTCTTTGTTCAGTTTGTTTTGGCTTTGGTTTCCTCTTTTGAGCAATTTTCCCCCCCCTTTGCATTACTTTAGAGCTGCTGTTTCTTCATTCTGAATGAATGGGTGCCTAAGCAGGCCACATGGGACTATGCTGATGAATCACCTGAAACAAATGGATATTTTCTGCCTGAGCCCTATTGGCACTAAATAAATGTTTAAAAGGCCTATGCTGTCAACAGTCTCATTCAGATTCAGCATTGCCACTTTCTCTTCCTGGCAGGGCTCAATATATCCTCGTGAGATTACATACCATTCAACTTTCACAATTTGGCAGAGAGTGGAGACCGTCACAATTAATCCTATGTTTTCCCACTTTTCCAGCTGCTTTTAAAATGTAGTTTTGCTTCTCCCACTATCCCCCTTTGTCTTCAGCTTGCATCATGATTTTTACATACTTCAAACTGAATTCAAAATGGAAAAGTAGTTTGAACTCACTTAACTCTGTAGGGAGAGAAGAGAAGAGAAAATGGACTCTTACCCTTCCTGGTAGGCTCAGGCAAAAGCAAACTACTGCTGCCTTTTCTAGGTTTTGTGTTCTTCCTCATTCATTTTATCATCTTGACCACACTTGGATATTGCTTGGCCACATTTATTCCAGTTTTCATCCTCTTTAAAATGTTGGAAGGAAGGCAGATGTCACTAACACTATGCCAGCCAAAGATAGTTGGTACACCCAGGACAGGTATCAGCAGTGGCATTCTTGCGTAACTTTATTTTTACACTTAATAGTCTTATCGAGAGAACCCTTAAAATATCCTTAAAGTGTACATCTACACTGTGGAAAGAATGCAGTTTGACACTACTTTAACTGTCATGACTTTGTCCTACAGAATCCTGGGATTTGTAGATTAGTGAGGCACCAGCACTTTTTGGCAGAGAAGGCTAAAGACCTTGTAAATTACAAATCCTAGGATTCCTAGGAGACACAGCTGGATGGAGACACAGCTACAGTGTTGTCAAACTACATTATTTCAATATCGTATATTCACCGATAGAGATTTCATTTTACTTACTTAATATACTTCCCAATAGAAGAAACATGCATAACTTTGCTCACTTGGAATGCCTTGTACACTCACCTCCATAGGACAGCAATCATTTTTATTTAATTTCTACCAAATGTAGAATTAAGTTGTCAGGGCTATTATGCTTCAACTTGTCTGTCAGCCAGGAATTAAATCACAGTTTCCCTGACCTGGAAATAATGGCTGTCAGGTTTAGAGTCACTTTCCCAGTGGTATAGCACTTTTTTAGAGCTGCATTTTGACCTGTATGGGAATATTGTTAGCATCAGTAACTTTTGCATACCTATACTCCCTAACATCTACTTTGCATGTTATTCTCTTGAAACTTAAGCACAGCATATATTCATGGTACACTGCTATTTGTTCAGTTTCCCCCCTATATCCCAGTGATGTAGTCAAGTCTTTTAGTCCAAGTCTCAAGTCAAATCTCAAGTCTTTACCTTCAAGTCTCAAGTCAAGTCTCAAGTCCTTGCAAGATACTTTCAAGTCAAGTCTCAAGTCTGGGAGCCAACTTTAACAGAAAAAAAAAGGAGGCGGAGTGCATTTCTTGGAGGGGAACATCAAGTGTGTTAAGCATTGGGCTTGAGGTAGCGCTTGAGATCTGCTTGGGAGCCTGTCCCTTCAGTACTTCAGTACTCAATTGTACTGGATCATTTTGAGGCTGTAAGTACTGAGGAAGTGGACAAGATCCTTAGAAGTGTTAGGAAGACAACTTGCTCTCTCGATCCCTGTCCATCGTGGCTAGCGGCTCAGGGGGGGCACGGTTGTAACCTCTATGCTACACAGCATAATTAATACATCATCCAGGGAAGGGCGTTTTCCATCCAGCTTAAAATTGGCCATAGTAAAACCGCTGTTAAAAAAGCCCTCCCTAGACCCCCTGATGCATAACAATTATCGGCCTGTTTCGCTGCTACCTTTCTTGGGGAAGGTGATCGAGAGGGCGGTTACAATCCAGCTTCAATCGGTCTTGGATGATACTGATTTTCTAGACCCATTTCCAACCGGGTTCCGGGCGGGCTATGGAGTTGAGACTGCCATGGTCGCCCTGGTAGATGATCTCCATCTGGGCATGGACAGGGGTAGCGTGTCCCTGTTAGTGCTCTTAGACATCTCAGTGGCTTTCGATACCATTGACCATGGTATCCTTCTGGAACGCCTGTGGGAGTTGGGAATCGGGGGCATTGCGCTCCAGTGGTTCCGTTCCTACCTCTCGGGTAGATTCCAGATGGTGCAGCTGGGGGACGTGTGCTCCGATAAGAGGGCACTTACATCTGGTGTCCCTCAAGGAGCCATTCTGTCCCCCATGCTATTTAACATTTACATGGGAGAGATCATCCGGAGACACGGGGCACGGTGTTATCAGTACGCTGATGACACCCAAATATGTTTCTCTGTGTCTCCGACTGATGCAGTGACCAGGGATGGCATCTCTCCTCTAGACGCCTGTCTGGAGTTGGTAATGGGCTGGATGAGGGAAAACAGACTCAGTTTGAATCCAGAGAAAACGGAAGTGCTCGTGATAGGTTTCCCGGGCCCGGGGATGGATATTTGTCCACCTGTCCTGAACGGGGTCACGCTCCCCTTGAAGGACTCCGTTCGCAGCTTGGGGGTGCTCCTGGACTCGTCGCTCCACTTTACATCTCAGGTGGATGCGGTGATCAGGAGCACCTGTTATCAGCTTCGGCTGATACACCAGCTGCGACCCTACCTGGGCCAGGGGGACCTTGAAACGGTGGTACATGCTCTGGTGACCTCTTGGTTGGATTTCTGTAATGCGCTCTACATGGGGCAACCCTTGTACCAAACTCGGAAGCTACAACTGGTTCAGAACATGGCAGCAAGACTAGTCACTGGATCTTCCAGGGCCAGTCACATAACACCTGTGCTTAAAGATCTACATTGGCTGCCCATTCGCTTCCGGGCGCAATACAAGGTGTTGGTATCACCTATAAAGCCCTAAATGGCTTGGGCCCAGGGTACTTGGAGGACCGCCTCTCTCCATATAATCCACCCCGCACACTCAGGTCAGCTGGGAAGCATCTGCTGAGAGTTCCAGATGCAAAATATTCCACCACAGCACAGAGGGCCTTTTCCACTTCGGCCCCACAGCTCTGGAACTCGCTTCCCGGTGAGCTCCGCTCGGCCACCTCCCTCGACCTATTTAAGAAAGGGTTAAAAACATACCTTTTCCAGCAGATATTCCCCTAATGTCCCCGACATAATTTCTACTCCCCCTTCACTGCAGTTTTACCTTGAGCTAGCTTGGAAATTGTTATTTGTAGCTTTTAATGTATTTTTATTGCTGTTTTTATGTATGTTTGAATTGCAGTCTTGTATATTGTAACCCCCCTTGATCTTTGGAAAGGCGGGCTAGAAATAAAAATTTTATTTTATTATTATTTTTTTTACTTCAGAGGAGCCTTCTAAAGGTTTTCAACAGATTCAAAAGGATCCTTCCACCCTAAGCCCATTGCCTAACACATTTGCTATTACCTTCTGAGAAAAGCACCTTACACTCTGGAGGCAGGCCTTGCGTGCTGTTCAAAATGAATGATGTTAGCAAGATGGTCACTAAAAATATGCAAGTCATGAGTTAAGTTGAGTCAGTGTGTAATTTATTTATTGCCAAGTCAAGTCCAAGCTGAGTCAAAGAAACCTGCATCTGGCTTAAGTCCGAGTCAATTGACTCAAATCTACATCACTGCTATACCCATTCCCTTCCTGCACCACTGTAATCTGCAGTTTTTGCTTCTTTCCTATATAAGACCATGTGCTTGTTTATGGACAAATTTGTGCAAATAAAGCTACTTTTATATATTTTACAGTGTGGATTAAGTACAGTCAGTCCTCACCTTACGCGGGGGATCCGTTCCGGATACTGCCGCCTAAGGCGAATTCCGCCTATGCTCGAGCCCCATTGGAAACAATGGGGCTCGTGCACGGCAGTGTGGCGGCGCGCGGGGCGCAACGGGTGTGCACGCCCATTCAAATGAATGGGACGCGCCGCCCCTACCGCCCCATGCGGCTTGAGCACGTATGCTCAAGCCACGTATGGCACGCCCCCGCGTATGGTGCGGGCTCACTGTATGTTTCTTTTCTCTATAACACTCTATGTTTATTTGGGTAGTCATGGGACTAGTCAATGTTCAGCTTCTGCCTTGTCAATTTGATGATAGTACTCGAGCGATCCAGTGCTATTTCTGGCATTTCCCAACAAATATAACTAGGGTGTGTTACAAAAAGATACTGCTCAAAACCTATCATATCTGTCACACACTATTGTTTCCTCTCTGTGTCTTAATACTTACATTGGTAAGGAACCAAATAGGATCACCCTTCACATGAATACTTCTTTGACTTCATCACCTTTTCTCACCACTGCCTTCCATGATGTCTTCACATTTCACTTGACCAAGTCACCTTCCAGCCTTCATCACCCTTCCTGGAAGAGTACCCTCCTAGGGATAATGCAGCTAAAGCAGGATGATAATCATAAAGGAATGCTGTTCCTCAGGCACAAAAGTCAAAGCTAGGTCAACAATTGAAATGCTGTCCTTCCCTTACTGTGCACGACATCTTGAGTTTTGCATGCTTCTAGCATATACATAGTTATATGTTACAGCACACAACAATCTCTTAAACCATATTTGGACACAGCAAGGGCAATACCCTGGAAAACTGCAACCACCCTTTGTTAGGTGATGATTATATGAAGCAGATCCAAATGGGATGAACATCAGTAGTCTCATGTCAACAAAAACTGAATGACAGATCACCATGTTGGTTGATGAAAAGCTACTGACACTAGGTCTGGAACAGAAGGAAGGTTCCAATTGAAATGTTTGGTGGATATAGCCATATCTTCTTGGCAGAGAATGGCAAAGTTACTTTTTGGAGAGTAAATCTAACTCCCCAGAACCCCACAGCCAGCATTTCCAAGCACGTGCATATCACATACATCAGTCAAGTGCTCCATAATGGATTAATTACAATCTTCTCTAATGGGGCACCCTGCAAATATATTGGACTAAAGCATCCATCAGCCCCAGACCACACCGCAAATGGTGGTGGATAAGTAGTGGGGACTGTACTTTGATAGACTTGGTGAGTGGTCCCTTAGGAAGGGTTGAATTAGTGTATATTTGATGACTAGCAGTAAAAAGCAATTTCATTATAGGCGATAAGGTTGATTTCAGGACAGTGTAAATTTGTTTAGACTTGAGCTACACATTTGCAGAAGCCTCCTCTCTTACTACCTTCAGGCTCAAATGTGTACTGTGGACTTTGATCCAATATGCCTGAATCTAATCTAACATTGTTGTTGTTGTTGTTGTTGTGGTGGTGGTGGTGGTGGTGGTGGTGTTTTCAAGTTGTTTCCAACTTATGGCAGCCTTCAGGTAAACCTATAATGGGGTTCTCTTGGCAAGTTTTATTTAGAGCAGTTTTTGCCTCTGTCTTTCTCTGAAGATGAGAGACTGTGACTTACCCATCATCACCCAGGGGGTTTCCATGACTGAAAGGGGATTTGAACCCTGGTATCTCAGAGCCCTAATACTCAAACCAATGTACTATGCTGGCCCATAGTGTTTTAACACAGCATGTAATTTTGACCCTTAACCACTATGCTACACTATACTTTTGAGAACTCCTTAGGAAAGCAACTTGGGCCCAATATAAACAGGCCTTTGCACCGCCCCCATCACGTGCTAGGGGTTGGCCAAGGATGCAGCATCCATACCAGCCTCAATCCTAGCACGTGACAGGGACATCAAAATGGCAGTGCTCTGTACACATGGGCACGGCCATTTTGATGTAATGGCCATGTCGCATCCAAACGGCATGGCGCGGCCATTACATCTTGGTGCCACTGAAGGGCACTTACGGTGCCTTTTCAGCTGCACTGAAAGAAGCTCCATTTCAGAGCTCCTTCCACCGCGCATATCACTGGTGTGGCTTTTAAACGGCTGTGCCAGCAATACAGAGGGAAAGGGGCTGAGTGGCCCCTTTCTCCCTTTCTCCGCTGCTGTCGGGTGTCCCAAGGACACTCCTTTTCAGGCCGCGGGGAAGCAGCATTTTGCTGCTTCCCTGAGGCCTGGAAAAGCAGCAGATCAGGACCTCTGGGGCTGTCGCTGTGGCTGCTGAGGCCCCGATCTGTTGGGGAAAGGGGTGGGTGCAGGCCGCCTAGGAAACCAACATGCAGCCATTCATATGACAAAATATAGCATCTCATCTGTAGTGATGGCTGATGGCTTCCCTGTCAATGGAGTGGTGAATCCCTCTGGGTTTTAGTCCAAATTTTAAAGGAACTGCTAAAATGCTGAAGCTCTCATGGGAATAGCACATTTGGATAGTGCCTTTACAATTCAGACTGAAACCTAGAACCAATTTACCAGCCCACTGGAATAGAAGCTGGTTGCCAACAACATTGAGCTGCAACAAGCTAACACAACAGATCAGTTAACCAATCCTGTTCACAGACTGCAAAAAGAACAACAACAAAAAAAATTATATTACTATTTTGTAAGTTACTGTTAATTATTTTGTAAGGATGATGTTTGTAAGTCATTTTGTAAAGATGAAGTTGTTTCCACGTCCTTTCCACCAGCCAGCGAGGCTACAACAAAAATGTGTGGCAGCCATCCGGCTTTGATTGTTGCAGCCTCACTTGCTGGTGAGAGAGGCGGTGGAAAGTGATCATTCTGTGGCCCAATGACTAGCTGAATGGACCTCCTTTGCCCAATCTGCCTGCTGACTGGTAAAGTAGGTATGGGAGAACATTCATGATCAAGGTAATAGTGTCATGATTATGACTATGCAGTGTTTGGCAGGTATCATATGCGGAATCTGGGGGTGGACACGGCACCAGGTGACACCTTAAGGGGGGGGGGTGAGGCCACTTCTCCCCAAACATCTGCTTTTTGGCAGAAATAGCCTGTGGCATTTGCCTGCATCCCTTTGAAATGCTGGAGTTCAGCAAAGGGGTGGTGTAAGTGGAGGAGGCTCAGTGGCAAGAGAAAGGTGAGACTTCAGGGTTAAAAAAAAAAATAAAATTTGAATTTTTAAAATATATTCTTTTATGGTTTTTTTAAATCACATCTTACCAAATTTTCACTATAACCATGTTAAACTATATATTAAGGCTGTGAGTATGATATTGTTATTAAAAAGTATAATTTTAATTTTTCTACTTCTTTATGTCAGATCGGTTGTAATTACAGTCAGTGAAACAGTTGGCCCTCTGTAGCCATGGATTCTTTATCCATGGATTCAACCATTCATGGCTTGAAACACCATAAATTCCATAAAAACAAACACCATAATTTCCAAAAAGCAAACTTTGATTTTGCTACTTTATATAAGGGACACCATTTTACTATTCCATTATGTTTAATGAGACTTGATCATCCACAGATTTTGGTATCTACAGGGGGTCCTGGAACCAACCTCCAGTGGATACCAAGGACCCAATCTAGTTACAATTTATGATAACATTAGTACAAAATAATTACTAAAGAGTCTGTATAGATGGTATGGGAAGAACTCAATGGGAGGGGGACACCATGTGTTACCACACACACTGGGTGACATCAACCCTATTTTTTTTCCGGTTCAGTTATGGATCTGTAACTCAAGGTTATGGATCTGTAACTGCAATATTGAGTTCCTTTCTATCAAATTGGGGAGGAATCTGATGGTTCTGACTTGGTCTTTAGTTTGCAGTATGGTTCAGTTCCTGAAATGCTGGTTATGAAATTCCATTAGTGCTTTCCCTGCTTTTTAAAGATGTCAGACTATTGGGGGTCAGCAGTGGTGTTGACTCTCCTTGGGAGTTAAGTTTGAAATGCCTGTTGTTTCTAGCAGATGTATGGAGCCAGCGAACATGGGAAATACTGCGCTTCTGAGTGCTTCTCTGACAAAATATTTGACATGGGCCAAGAGAAAAACAGAAAATAAAAACAGACTGTGTTCCTGAAGGGGAATTTGTTTTGGCACTCAATTGTCAAGCAGACCACTCCTGCCCTGCCCTGCCTGTCTATGTTATAGCTGTAGACAAAGCCCAAGGGACAAAATAGAATGAATAGCTCAGTAAACTTTTAACAAGCCCTATTGATAAGCCTGGAGGCAAATCTGAAATAGAAAGTTCCCTCGTTCTTTAGGCCTGCAGCAAGAAAGAAGGTTGCTGCATGACAGAAGCTAAAATAGGGCACATTTGTCTCACAAATGATGACAGGGGAAGTAGAGGGCAGGGAAGGGGCACAGATGAAAAATAAACACTCATTGAACTGTCTAGTGGGAAGAGTTTTGAGACCCATGGGTCCCTGTTCTTGTCTATGTGTTCAAGCATCACCACTGCCAAATTGGATGTTGTGATGCTGAACTGCAACTTGCTTTCCTTTTGGTACTAAACCCCAAGAAAGAGGCTTTGGAAGGTGATAGAAATGGTGTGGATGCAACCCCGAAACAACTGGATTCCCATCCATGTTCTCCACACCATGCTTCAATTTGTTAACATTTAATATTTATTTTATTTATTTAGAACACTTGCAGAAGAAAGAAAATGCCTC
Source organism: Sceloporus undulatus (assembly GCF_019175285.1). Taxonomy (NCBI): domain Eukaryota; kingdom Metazoa; phylum Chordata; class Lepidosauria; order Squamata; family Phrynosomatidae; genus Sceloporus; species Sceloporus undulatus. Next base: position 23,064,500 of record NC_056522.1, on the reverse strand, counting down.
TGGAAGTATCAAGGTTTCCCATGTTTTATTGTTTTCACTATAACTGTATATTCACAAGTTGCATTCTGTCTCTCTCTTGAAATATGCCAGATTTCTTTCTTCTCCTTGCATCGTTCCCCCTCTCACTGATTCCTTCACAACCAGTCTCATGCAACATTTCAGAAACTGATTTTCACCTATTTCTCCTGAGGCTTTTATTATCCAGGACTGATAGTCAATATGCAGTATTATATTTGTTAAGCATTAGAATAATTTTATTTTAGTGTTAGCATTCCACTTCATCAGGCAAAGGTATTCACAATCACACAGGAGAAAGAAAGACATGACAATGTTAGAGTCACAGGCCTACATTTTGTCAAGATATTGTTGATGTTGTTCTCAGTTAAGATGATATGGTAGGATATTCATGTAGGCAGACCACACCTTCTTCCAGCCAAGTGGGGTCTGGGAGACAAAGAGTTTTAAAGGAAAATAAAATTTAAACTTAATTAGCAACACAAAAAGACATTTCCTTTGAGATCCAGGTATTTTGTACATTTTGGTCAGTCTAATAAAAGTATCACTGTTTTCTGTACTGTGGATGTTATTGTGCTTTGAAGTATGGCCAACACGGTTACCCCTGGATATGTCATTTAGAGGTGGTGTTAGTCTATAGCCAATCTTTCTTCCATGGAGCTCACAAAAGTGTACATGTTTCTTTTCCCTTCCCCATTTATTGTCATAAAAAAAACAAACTTGACTTGTATATCATTCTTCTTCAATAGAAACAACAGGACAATTGTTGGATGCAGAACGGGCTCTGCAATCCACACAATTCCATTATGCAAGAGAGGGAAATACATGGGGGCTCAGGAGGATCAGCCAGATAGCTCATTCTGGAATCCTTTTCAGCATCTGTCACCTGATTAGGTTGTTTCTGCCTGCTTAATAGTACAATTAGTTCTGCGCCAGTGCCACCATCAACCTAGTTCATGACAGTTGATCTTCGGGTATGCATATTTTAAATATAGAATCATAGAATCATAGTTCAAAAGAGCACAAGAATCCAATGTAGACTTGCTGTTGTGAGAGAGCAAAAATAACCCAGGCATCTATCTTCTGACAATGTGCAATCACATGCTGCAGAAACGGTGATGAATCTGGCATCTCTTGTCATATAGTACTGCCAGCTGGTAGTGTAAAGTATATTTTCTTGGAACATGGAAATTGCATTATCGAAATAGAAAGCAATTGACACCTTCTTGGGGCTAGCAGATGTCTGAACATCTAAATTACTATTTTCAGCTAGAGCAGACCCACTGAATCAATGGAAATATTGGGATCATTAGAAATGACCACTTAGGTAAATCAATTCAGTGGGTGTCCTCTAGTTGTGACTAAGAATTGGATTTAGGAGATTATCAACTACTTTTTTTACTCTATGTAGCTGTCTGTGGCTGATATCCAGTATCAGAAGGATAGCTACAATATCATAGCTACACTCCATCTCCCAATCTGATTTCTGATAACCACCTTAAAAGCCAGTCAGCCATGCCAAGCAATGAAGTTCTAAAGCACTGTAGGATTGTGTGACCTGTCCCCTCCCACCAGCAAGCAAGAGTGTGTGAAAAAGTTGTAACTGTACCCTGCTTCTTGTTACTGGTCAGAGTATTCAGTTGCTAACTTTGTGAATTGAGAATATACCTTTAAAGCACAAAATGTGACTTAGTATATCCTATAGAGTATACACGGTAAAAGATATAATACAGGAAGGTAGATCTGTGAGAGCATGTAAGCAATCTGTGAAGTCTGTGTATATACTGTATCAGCAGAAAACTGGCTTCAGTGTAAGGTTGGGGAAATGCTTTCTGAAATGTAAACAATGCTTACTGGAATGTAAGCAAGATAAGTGATGAGAATGGGAGTGCTTCCACCTTATCCTGTGAGTGTTGTGTGGAGGTGACATATAATAATCCTTAATAGACACCCAGTAGGTACAGTAGACCTCCTAGCCAGTGCATAGGCAGGCAGCCAAAAGACTCTAACCGTCCAGAGGCTGGAATTATAGACAAAACTCTTTGTTTTGATTGGATAAGTATAAGCAAAATGCAGTGAATATATTTGTTTTGGTTGGATTACTGATAAACTGGGCAAGGCTAAGGAAAGAATAAAAGAGTTAAAATAGAGCACTAGGTTAGACTGCCTTTGTGGCACATCTCCACTGAAGAAGATCACTGTCTCAGACAGCCATGCTGTTCCTGATAGATTAATAAACTGGCTCAATATGCTGGTATATGCTGATATTGGTGAGGCTATACTAAGACAAACAGATGTGTTCCATTATGCTTGTATTGGATGCACATTAATATAATTATAATGCAACAGGAAGAATGTCTTTGGCAAAAGTATGGCAAATCTAAATTAAATCTTTGTGGATTTGTAGTTGATAGTTCAAACATCTGTCCCAAAGCAAGCTCTAAAAAGAATGTGAACTCTAGAGGAGAAGATGAGAGACAGGGTAGGCTGTCAGGGGGCCTTGGAGGGTCTCTATGGGTTGAAGTTGATAAAGTTAACAAGAACAATAACAAACACCAATGCACAGAGTTTGGGAAACAAATAAGACAAACTTGAAGTCCTACTACAGGAAGGGAAATATGTTTTTATATCTATAATAGAAACTTGTTGAGATGAATCCTATGTTAGGTATATTTCAATTGAGGGATATAATCTGTTCAAAAAGAATGTGGCAGAAAAGGTGAGTAGATTATACATCAAAGACAAATTCACTTGTGCAGAAACCCATGCAAGTCATCACATTAGACTAACTGAAAGCATCTGGGTAAAGATAAATGTAGAATGAATAAAAACAACATTGGGGTAGGAATTTACTACAGGTCTGCAAGCAAAGACATGGTGGTGGATGATGCTTTGTAGAAATAAATCTCTGAAATCTCCAAGATGCAAGAACTGGTAGTTACGGAGGACTTCTCTTATCCTGATATCTGATGGGAGCCAGTATGGGTTTCCAAACAACAAATTATACCAGACTAATCTTACATCTTTTTTTTTTTCATCAGATCACTAGTTTAGTAGATGGTGGGAATTCTGTGGATGTCATTTATCCACGTTCCAGAAAAAAAACATTTGATAAGGTCTTTCATAATATTTTGATTTGCAAATATGGAATAGATGGAAACACTATCAGCAGATCCATAATTGGTTGGAAAACAATGTTCAAAGACTCATCATCAGTGGTTGCACTTCAGACTTGAAGTTCTTGAGTGGGGTGCTGTTATTCTTCAACATTTCCATCAATCTTCAACATTTTTATCAATGACTTAGATGACAGGTTGGAGGGAATTCTTATCAAGTTTGCAGATGACAGAAAACCAGGAGGGAGGGCTAACATATTGGAAGATAGAAACAGAATCCAAAAGGAATGTGATTAACTAGAATATTGGATAGAAATTAATAAAATGAAATGCAATAGAGCAGATGCTACATGTAGGCCATAAAATCCAAATGTACAAGCATAAGATGGGGGAATACATGCCCAAGAAGAACTACATGTGAAAAAGACTTTGGGATTATTGTTGATCATAAGTTGAATTTGATCCAGCAGTGTAGTAGTACTAATACAAATGCTAATACTTACAATTTTATTTCTTACCTGCCTCTCCCCAAAGCTCAAGGTGGGATACAACACAAAAATACATACTACCATTTAAACACGTTAACTTAAAACATAAACATAGGGCACATTAAAATCATTCACAGGGCACATTAAAATTTAAAGTATACTATTTTAAAATTCATGGTTCAAAACTGACTGGGTAGGTATGCCGGAAGAGATATGTCTATAATATTGCTTTAAATTCAGACAGCATGTTTAACTGTCTGATGTCTCCTGGCAGATCATTTCACAGTCTAGGGCCAACTGATGAAAATGTCCTTTGGGTGACAGTTGCCAGTCTAGTTCTGGATGATTGAAGTAAATATCTCCCAGAGGACCTGAGTGTATGAGGTGGATTACACAGGGGGAGGTGATCCCATAGGTAACCTGGACCCAAACCATGTAGGGCTTTAGATGTAATAACCAACACTTTGTATTTTACTTGGAAACTAATTGGCAGCCAGAGGAGTGATTTTGATATTGGTGTGATATACTCACTCTTAGAAGTACCAGTGATCAATCAAAAGAGGTGAATGCTAAGTAGAAAGTACATGTTTGCATATCTAGAAGTATATATGAAAAATAACCTGTTGTTGTTGGTAACTGCCTTCAAGTTGTCCCCAACTCATGGCGACTGCAGATGAGACATCTCCAAGCGCCTTGTCCTCAACTGCTCTGCTAAGGTCCTGTAGGTTCAGGGCCAAGGCTTGATTGAGTCTCCCCACCTGGTATGTGGTCTTTCTCTCTTTCTACCACCCTCCACCTTTCCTAGCAATATTGTCTTTTCTAATGAGTCATGCCTTCTCATGATGTGGCCAAAGTACAACATACATTGGACCTTTTCTCACCCCCCCCCCCCCCCCCCGTTATGGGCATGGGAAGGGGCCACGCGAATCCAAAACCCCCCGCATTTTATCGCACTCCAAAGTTTCCTCAAAATGGCCCCATTCCATTGCACAGTGCCAAGTCATTCCCATTCAGGGCTGAGGCGCATCCTTTGGCTTGAACGGAAGTCTTCCGACTGAAGTAAAGAACGTGCCTCAGCCCTGAATGGGAACAGCTTGGCACCGTGAGATGGGATGGGGTCATTTTGAAGACACTTTGGGGTGTGGTAAAATGCGTTTTTTCTCAGACTCACGTGGCCTCGAGTGTCCCCTTCCCATGCCCATAACGGGGGCGGGGGGGGGGATGGGTGCGATAAGGTTCTTAATTTGATCATCTTGGCTTCCAGGGATATTTCAGGCTTGATCTACTCAAGAACTCACTTATTTGTCTTTTTGGCTGCCTGTGGTATCCTCAGCACTCTTCTCCAGCACCATTGCTCAAAAGAGTTGATTTTCCTCTTATCCACTTTCTTTACTATCCAGCTCTTGCATCCATACATAGCCTAAGAGTACCTAAAGGCCTACTAATTTCCTATGTAAATATCCCGAGATTCCAATACCTAAAAATGTTTAAGTGGAATATTGACCAGTCTAGTCTAACCACCATAATGAATTGGGCAGTCAAAAGCTGAGAAGGGGACCCAGATATAATCCAGATTCTATCTAGATTTAAGCAAGGACCCTCGATCCCTCAGTGAAAGAAATAAGGGTGGAGAACCATGCCTATTTTATTGTGTTCCTCACACTGTGAATCAATGGCAGGAAGGGGCTGGTCATATCATCCTGCAATATGCCAGTAGTGTAGAGCTCTGTCACTTGGGACAACTGGCTGGCTTTTAAGATGGGTACCATGCCAATAATACCATGATCATAAATGTGAATAGGAGAGAGTTATGCAGTTGTATGTTTAACATACGACACTGTAATTCACTACCAGAGTGCCAGCCTCTTTTTTTTTTAACCTTCATGCACCAGGATTAAAAACAAAATAAAACTAATCCCCAACAACCTTGTACTGAGTAAGCTGTGGGGCATTTCTGATCCAATGAATTGACAGTTTGGGATAGGGTTATGGTTAGGGTCATAGTTAGAAATATAGGCCAGAATCTTGTTAGAAATTTACAGATTTGTAAACACTGTAGTTATGGTGCTATGCTATGAATCCCATTCCAATCCCCCTAATCCTCAATTACTGGAAAGCAGTTGTTGCAGTCAAAGGTGGTCTATTACTCTGTCAATTGGGAAGCAGCTGACTGACAGTCTCACTCTCTCCCACACATCATGATTTCTGGTGCAACAGTGAGAAGAGAGGTCTCCCATGCAATTTTGAGGGGAAATAGTGAATATGAAATAGTTATGACTCATGAGTGTGCAATTATAGGTTATTGTTGTGGGCCTTCATGCTGTTTCTGACTTATGGTGACTCAAAGGCCATGCTATCATGGGGCTTTGTTGGAAAGATTTGTTCAGAGGAAGTTTGCCATTGCCTTCCCCTGAGGGTAAAAGAGTGTGACTTGCCTAAGGTCACCCAGTGGGTTTACATGGCCAAACTCTGGTCTCCACAGTCATAGACCAATGCTCAAACTGCTACACAACACTGGCTCCCTAAAGGTTATACAATCATAACTACTCAACAGGATCAGGATGTGATTCATTGTGTAGCAGTGCAACTATGGTATTTAAATATATGTAGGAGTCCTGGTAGTGCAGAGGTTAAATGCCTGGACTGCAGCCACTCACTCAAAATCATAAGGTTGCAAGTTCAATACCAGCAAAAGGGCTCAAGCTTGACTCAGGCCTGCATCCTTCCGAGGTCACTAAAATGAGTACCCAGAATGTTGGGGGCAATTAGCTTACAGTTGTAAACCGTTTAGACACTGCTAGTTCAGTATGAAGTGGTATATAATGAAGCGGTTTTGTAACTCCCTGACATATCCCTAACAATCCCTAACAGGGATTTTGGCCATGTTTGCTAGTAGTCATTATTATGAATCATCCTATGAGAATGACCTTTTTGGGACCATTATGAAATGGGCTGGAAAAAAAAGAAGTCAGTGATGCTGTATGTTGCTGAATATATGATTCCTCAGGAAGAAATAAGTTCTTATTTCCAGTTCCTTGTTTCTGTGAAACTTCGAAACACAGCCACATCATACAGATGAAAAAAAGCCATAGTTATACTCGCCAACCTTTCAGAGATGAAAACCTGGATGCATCTAGATGAGCAACATCAGAATGTAATCATGATAGAAGATGTTATTAAAGAGGAAGAACAGACAAGCCAGGAGGGGCTATAGAAGCTTGCTTTTACCTGGGCTTACTGGGAAGATTCCACCTCCTCCACCCCTTGTTGCCAGTTGAGTTGATTGAGTGCAAATGATTTTTGCACTTTGAGCTTAGTTTTCAGCAACTGAAGTAAATAGAGGACAAAGGGGGAATGTGGGAGGATGAGCTTGGAACCAAGACATTTTAAAAAACAGCTGAAAAGTGGGATGAAGGAGAATTAGTTGGGACTATCCCTGCCAAACTGGGACAGCTGGAGAGTGAGGTTTAAATGCCTCTGCATCCCAAATCCAGTGTTTAAATACCTTATGTTGCATATTGCCATAATCAGGAAACTGGGAACCGGGGGAAAGGAGACAACTTTAGACCTTTCTGAATAAAGAACCAACTTTAGCTTCATCAGATAGTGATCCATGACCTTACAAATGTCTGGATAACAAACTAGCTAATCAGCAATGAAGAAACTCAGATTGCAAAAGGAACTCCTTCTGCACAATTGTTCTTACTTATTTCTTGAGATCTAATTAGTTGTTCCCTTAGTGTGGGAGGATAGCATTTAAAATGCTCTGCAATTAAAATTAAAATAAATTTTAAAATCTGCTTTACCAATAATTTGTTGAAAGTAATTAGCTGAGCACAACACTGCTATTTTCTTTGTAAAATCCCAGGAACAGTGACTTTACCTGATCTCTGCAAAATGTTGCTTCTTTATGCTGTTTTTCATTCTGATCAGACTCATTTCCATGAAAATCTTGTTTAATTCTTCCAATCATCCCAATGGAACCAGCTATATAGATTCCCAGTAATAGACGTGAACAACAAAGCTTTGAATCATTTTAGGTGAGAATGTGCTGGCAAAACACCCTTTAAAAACAATAAGAATTAATTTGCTTTCTTGATTGCTTGAGTGGAAATGCAAAGTGCAATTAAGAGTGCATTGAGACTGAAGACCAGAAAGTCCCAGATTTTGTTCCTATCCCCCCCCCCAATTATATTTTGACAATTCATCAATTCATGCAGATTTTTTTTTTATCCCAGAATATTTTCTGTCAGTTTCAGCTGCAATCAGGGATGTTTTATATCAGTTCACCATGGTCTTGTCTGCATGGATGTTTTACCCTGAATTCATCCTGGGCTTGCTGCATTCTTCTTACATGAGGTAGGGCCAAAAACGCAGATTGAGTTTGGATTCTTTCCACAATGCCAGCACTCAATTCAAAACAATAGCAATAGCATTTACATTTCTATACTGCTTAAGAGTGAACTCAGCACTCTCTAAGTGATTTACAATGTGTAAGCCAATTGCCCCCATCAAGCTGGGTACTAATCTTACCAGCCTATGAAAGGATGGAAGTCTGAGGAGATTATCGCACCAGTGTCCATAACATTCCGAGTGTGTCCCAAAAATGCTCTGTAAACTAACAATATGGGAAGAAGTGTTACTGCATTTGACCCGTAATAGCACAATCTTAATGTGATGACAACAAATACTATTGTACACCTTTTGCTGTTCCAGTGGTAATGGCCCTCAGGTCATTTGTAACACGTCCCTTTTTAGTGCATGTGTACTGTTGCTGTGAGGTTTGTAGTACTACAAACACCCTCCCCCTCAATGTTGGCATTTGAAGGAATGCCAACAAAATGTTTTGGTTGTGAGCATGCATTATTTTTTTCTCTTTAGCATAGTGCAATAATGCAATACATACAATGGGAAAACATAAAATTACCTGTGTCACCCTCCTTGTGTCATCACTGGAAGAAGAGTAGAGTTTGGGGATGTTCTAGGACGGGAAAGGAGGAGGTAGTCCTGACCAATCAGAACACAAGGATGGATTGAGACTGGTAGGATTCAACATTCTCTGAAGATGCCAGCCACAGATACTGGTGAAACATCAGGAATAAACTCTTCTAGAACATGGCCACATAGCTCAAAAAACCCACAAAAAACTGTGCATGCTGGCCAGGAAAGCCTTCGACTTCACACCAGTAGGATTATCGCACACACATCACCTGGAATGACGCAAAAGCAATCATGTCATTTATGAACAGAATTTTCCGTTTTTGAGCAGGAATGGGAGAAGTCAGGACTGGGTGCGGGATGAGTGCTGAATGACAACGGGGCTGTGCAATATGATTTGTTCCATTCAGGTTACATCCCGTGCCTAGCCCGGTAGGAAAACACTGCGATAACCTCCTGAGTCAACCTTGGAGCCCTGGGATTGAACTCACAATGTTGCAGTTGCTGTAGCAGCATTTAACCACTATGCTACCAGGGCTCCTATCATTCAGGGCTTCTTTCCTGTAACCTGTATTCTAAAAACTCACCTTTTGTGTTTTCAGTGATGATGAACAGGTACCTTTTCACTCATTGTTCTCATTCATTTCCCAGTGATGCCACTGGGGGCATGAGTTGCTACGAGGGTAGAACAAGGTGCCCAGGGTTGAAAGCATGGCTCAGCACCTTGTTCTGACCTTGGTGGACAATGTAAGGGGCAAACATGGGGGGGAATTTGGCACCTAGAATACTTTGAGGGCAGCTCAGAGTATTCTGGCAAATGTAGATGAGCAACAAAACCCACAGAAGAAGGGTTTCACAACAAACACAGAAAGAACAGCAGGGAGAAACTGACAATGTAATGAACTATATTACAATAATTTCCCAAAGGAATGAAACCACAACTCTACCGTATATACAATGTTCATATATTTGTATGTAAGTAACCACATTGCATCCCATAGTTTGGGATATAGAGTTCTCTATAACACTTTGATATTGTGTATTCTGTGTCTTATCAAGATGGGCAAGATGACCTACATTGTATCACTAATTATTGCAATTTAAAATGCTAGGTGTTTCCCACCTCCTACCTAGTGTCTGACATTAATGCACAGATTCCCTCTGTTTAGGCACACGCGGAGTGTTAGCTGAGTGAGAGCAATCATCTTGGGCAAACTGACTTATGCAAAGTCAACCCCCTATCCATTAACTACTGTCGTTTAATTCACTTTATCATACATCAAGTTGATTTAAATTAGTTTGGATGCAGGCAAAACTGTTGAGGAGATTGGTATGCAAAGCAAGCATCTCTGTCTGCTGCATAGTTTTGGTATAAAGATTCATCCCCAGTTCTGTTCATTTGTTCCTTTAGAAATCCAAATATTGAGAGGAATGCATAAAGGGCAAAGCAGATACCCACATTGCATAGTCCTGGAAATAAAATCAGAAGGTGGGTGAAGGTGAATCCCAGACCCTGAGATTTTAGAATCAAAACCTGAGACCTTTGGGAAATGTATGGTGATGTTGCAAGGGGGGGGGGTCTGTATCAGTAAGCATGATACATTACGTATCAACCCCAGTTTCACAAAGTATACTATTCAAATAAAAAACATTAGTCTAACAAGACAGAGAAGGAAGAGGAGAGGTCTCTGGGGAATTTACATCAGCCAAATCAAAACAACCTGCTGTGATGGAAGCTAGCAGACACATTAATTAAAAAAAAACCCTTTCAGGGCAGTGCTCTTGTCTTGAGATTCTTTCTCTTGTTCTGAGATGTGGAGATGCCAGGCTCTGAGATCTGGGGGCCCTAGGCTGGTAAAGGGGCAAACAGGCCAACAAAAAGAAGCTGTATGCCATTATTTCCCTGCCCTTGGAGACCAAGTTCAATGTGGAAAAAATGGAATTATATCAGCTGTTGATATTTTTGGTGTATGTAAGGATAGGTAAGCAAGTGTTTGATGAAAGATGGTTTGCTAAATAGCATAAGCTGGCATTAACACAGAGCAAGAGAGAGGAACCCAAGATCAGAATCTGCACAATCCCTTCACCGATGGGTGTGATTGTGGATATTAAACCTTGTGTTTACAAGTAAACAGAAATCCAAGTGTAGATCCCACTGGGAGTGATGTTCCTTTGTCCAGAACATTTGAATTGATTGCCCTACCATTCCCAATTTTCCTTCCCATTCTTTCCTCCTGAAAAATCCACTCTAATCCCGAATTGTGCCCCAGGATAGGATTTGCAATATAAATATGCCTGCTCGGGCACTACCAAACCAGTCTTGCTTGAGGTCAAACTCTTTGTCCACATCTCACTTGACTCCTCAGCTTGCTGGCCAGCCCATGATCCCCAGGTAGCCTGCTGAGCTGCTTCCACTTCACAGTGTCCCCCCACCCCTGACTGGAGCTCTGCATTGGAATCGGTATAATATTGACCTCTGCTACCCCCCCCCCCCTTAATTCGCTGTCTGCTGCCACCTTTTATACCAGTAATTCTTGGATGTGTGCATGAGAGAGTGTCTTTGCGTGGATGTTGACTCCCCTCTGATCAATAAATCAAGCTATTTTGAACCTCAAACTGGTATATACAGGTAGGTCCCTGCTTCAGTTGCCCAAGCCCTCTCACTGCTTTCAATTGAGCTAATAAAAATCTCATTTAAATATTAATTGTTGGTGCCCTTCTGGGACCCTTACATTTGGATAAAACCACATATCTGATGAATTAGACTACAAACTTTTTCCTCTCAGTTAGATCCCTACAGACTAACATAGTTATGTCTCTGAATATTTCTGTTAGATAGTTTTCTATGCAATATTTATGCAGCCCAAAGTCAGCTAGTAGACTTCTATGACCAAGCAGGAATTTGAACCCTGGCCTCCCAGAGTCCTAGTTCAACCCTACAGCATGATAGTTCTTCTTCACAATTTAGGAATGTATCATGATTTCACTGTAAAATTGATGCAATGTGCAGTTATTCAACTTAAGCCTCCCTGAGACCAATGGGATTTACTTCCAAATAAAAACTCACAGGGTTGCACTATAAGATGTTTTAAAATGTCATGACAATTCTAGTAACAGAGTTGGGAAAAGTTATATTTTGACCCAAGATCTGACACTTATAATCCAAGAAAGTAATTTTTTCAAGCTCTGCAAGCAAGCAAATAAAGAAATAAATATCTAGATTGTATCACATGAAAGTATTAAATGTGTTCAAACAATAAATATTATTGAATTTCAGCTATTGAAACACAATGAAATATCAATTGCAAATTTCAGATTTTAAATTCACCTGTTATCAGATTTCAGTACCAGAAGAAGAAAGACCTTCCCATTCTAAGAGCTGAGCTGCATTTCAGAGAAATCATGTGGTATGATTTTTCCCTGAAGTCTACCTCAGGCTACAAGTGGCAAGTCTGCATTCCTTCTGCAAAAGACTATAAATTCCAGGATTCCAATCTGTTTTCTTAAGGAGAGCCACATTCAGTTCATTTATTCTTGATCAATATAATTTGAGAATTAGATCCTTTTCCTAAGTCATCTATGTCAAGTCAGCAAAGCAGCAAAGGAGAAGAGTGTCCCCTGGTGGCTCTACTGGTTATCCTAACTTTGTGGTCATCCTAAAGCACAATTCCTTGGAGATTGTATTTGTCCATTTGGTTTATTTATTTATATGCCACCTTTCTCCCAAACTGGACCCAAGGTGGCTCACAAAAGATACCCCCAAAACAGTGCAATTTAAAAAAAAATCACACTAATACATTAAAATCAACAAGGAAAGAGATCTTGTAGCACCTTTGATACTACATGAAAGAAAGAAGTTGGTAGCATGAGCTTTTGAAGACTTCCTCAGATGCATTTAAAATACTGTAATTTAAAAAACACACAAAAGCAAACACCTGAATAAAAAGCCTCTTTGGGTGCAGTTACATATTAAAATCCACCAAATGTTTTCCATAGCATAAGTTGGTATGTGTTATGTAAGCACCAGTAAGCGCTTAAGTCTGGGATGAATGCGTGTCAACACTGCTAGATTGTTACACAGAGAGATCACCACCATCAACCAACACTGACTTTCATAGGTTTTAACCATGGTAAAATGTAATGCGGAACAATTTGTGCACGTGCCATATAGTCTTTAGGGTACTGACAGGAAAATACAGGCTTAATTCAGACCACCAGTACAGTTATAATCTCTCAAAATGTCTGTATTACCTAGATGGATTATTCCTTTTCACTTGGTTGTGTACTCACTTGTTCTGGGTCTGAGTGAGAGGTAAGCCATGAATAAAACCTCCTGGAGAGAAAAGGATTCTTGGAAGGGCAACTATGAAGGAACTAGACCAGGTCCTGAAATGTTAAGATATATAATTGAATACTAAAGTTAGGATTTCCATGTCATAGTGTTTCCCGTTTCTTTGTATGGTTGTGGAGACTGGACAGTGAAGAAAGCAGATAGGAAACAAATCAACTCCAGCACTCATTGGAGAAGAGTTCTATAGATACTGTGGACTGCTAAAGAGACAAATTAATGGGTCCTAGAGCAAATCAAGCCTGAACTCTTCTTAGAAGCCAAGATGACTAAACTGAGACTGTTGTATTTTGGCCATATCATGAGAAAACATGATTCACCAGAAAAGATAATGCTTGGGAAGTAGAAGGCAGTGGGAAAAGAGGAAGAACACATTCCAGATGAATAGAATCAATCAAGGAAGCCAGAATCCTGTGTTAACTAGACCAGAGCAGTGCTGTAGATGTCAGGAAAACTTGTAGGTCTCTCATTCATAGGGTTGCCATAGGTCAAAGTTGACTTGACAACAGTTAACAACAAAGATAAGAGGAATAGGTCCAAGAGATTCTATTCAGTGGAAGTTCCTCACCCCCAGTGAGATGCATGCTCTTGGCAAGTGCCCAGTCCTGCCAACTTGATATGCTGGGCTTGAGTGAACTGATGCTGATTTATGGTGCCAGAAAATGAAGGATTCTGCCCATATTAGGACTTATCAAACATGGATCTCATGTTTACCAGCGCATTTCACATGTTTACAATTTTAGCAGTTTTTTTGGATCCCCTCCCCCCCCCCAATTAGATCTATTTGATGTGTTTCTTGCCTAAATTCAGTTTTGCATTTAAGGACTAGTCTGGTAGTCGCAGGTGACAAGGAATTGCAATGTGGTGAATGATCAGTCTGGCACAGGAGATATGGGGGACTCTGTCCTTCTTCTGCATCTAGCATAGACCAGTGACAGTGACCCCATGTCTGTGGAGTGGTGAGTTTCAGTTGAAACTTTAAAAGGTCTCTATAAGTCAAAAACACCTTGGAAGCACAAAACAACAACAGCTGAGGCTAGGTCATCTTCTCCTAGTTTCCAGCAGGCCAATAGGAACCTCTATAAGTTGGCCACTTCAGTGGGCTTATCAAAAAGACCATTTAGTTCATCATAAATAAGGTGCATTCAAAAGCTACTGCAGAGCAAGTTTCAGAGGAAAAGTACTGCTTGAGACCCCTCTCGACGGCTGTGAAAGTATAACGACTGTAAATATCGCATGCTTAAGAGAAGAACCTGCTGTGTTTTTTTTAGTGGACTGCAGGAATGAAATGCTTCAAGAAATGATGGTTGCTGTTGCATATCTAATAAGAGACATTTGAAAAACAACAATATCAGTCAGTTGTTATTCACAACCATCCTGTTCCAGGAAAGCACTCCAGTTTGCACACACTCCAGTCCATGCAGACGGCCGGCTTTAGGAACATCTGTGAAGATCCGTTACTTCATCTGAAATTAGGGAAAGTATCCCCAGGGAGTGGGAATTCTTTAAAAAGTCAGAATACCCCCCCCCCCCCCCCAAATTCATTCACTGTCCCACTGGCACAGAAACTACCAGATGCCACTGGCATTGACCCAAGTAGACAGTGAGGGGAATGAAACAGCTTCTCTCAGTCTGGAAAAGCAATGGGATGCTGCAGAAAGCTGGATATATCTCCTGCAAGGCCACAGCAGGCCATTCTGTATGCTAATTCCTTCAATAATTCCTGAATGGACTTATTGAAAAGGCCATTCAGTTCTGTGCCTATAAAACTACAGTGGACCCTTGTTATACACTGGGGTTTGGTTTCAAGATCCCCAGTGTATAACAAAATCCGTGTATGCTCAAGTCCCATTAAATATAATGACATAGCAAAATAGTGTCCCTTATAAAAAATGGAAAATCAAAGTTTGATATTTGAAATGTATACTTTTTTTTGAACATTTTCAAACCGTGTATGCTTGAATCTGTGTATAAAAAAATCAGTGTATAAGAAGGGCTGACTGTACGTAGAAAACAGTCTGCGATCCAAACACTTGGAGTGTTTGCATTCATATGAATTTACTGGATTATGGTGCATAGCTACTGAAATTGTTGTGTTGTTGTGTGTGATCAAATAATTTCTGACTTATGGCAACCCTAAGGTGAAACTGTTATGGGGCTTTCTTAGCAAGATTTGTTCAGGGATGTTAGCCATTGCTTTCCTCTCAGGGTGTGTGACTTGCCCAAGGACACCCAGTGAATATCCACCGCTAGGCAGGGATTCAAACCCTGGTCAGCTGGAGTCCTAGGCCCCATTACCACTGGGCAAAAAAAGTGGCTTATATTGCTGTGATTCTGACTCGGATTTTTCTCCCAAGTTGTATTCTAATCTGCTCCCTCGTTCCCATTACGAAGGGGGGCAAACGGACTCGGGTTTTTTTGACCCATGTTCTCGTTCCCATTGAAATTTTCTCAGTTGTAATTTGAAGTGGACTTTTTTGCTCCCTGTTCCCATTGCCCTTCCGGAACCTCTTTTTTTTTTAAAGCAGCTGTCAATCAAGCGCCTAAGCGCTTGACGTCACAGCCAATCAATCACTTAGGCGCTTTTCCCCTCTGGGAAAGGGAAAAGGGAGCCTCTATTGCCCTATGTCCCTTTGCCTCCCCCATTGCTGCCTGGGCTGTTTGGGGGCCGATCGAGCAGGCATGTAAAAAGAAGAAAAATAATAGTTAAAATGGTGTTCAATGGCTCTCCTCACACGTCGATCTATGCATGTGGAGCAGGGGGGAGGTTGCAGGGGGGCCCATGGAAGATTAAGGCGGGTTACAAACCGCCATTAGGGACGTCCTGAGGACGTCCCAGTTTGAAAAAGGGGCGTCTCTTCTAGACGCCCCTTACCCTATCACAGACTCAGTCTGTACAAAATGGTGGCGCCCTGTTCATACGGGCACCGCCATTTTGACATAGTGGACGCTCTGCATCCGCACGTGGTGCACCAGAAGTGACGCGCAAGTGTGCCCTTTGGAACTCGCGGTGCCTCTTCCGGGGCCGGAGAAGGAGCGTGATTTCCGCACTCCTTCTCTGCAGCGTCTGGGAGCCGCGCCGTTTAAAGGCTGCGGTTCCCGGATGCTGCAAGCGGAGGCAGAGCCAGACTGCTGCTTCTCAGCGGTCTGTAATGTGCCTAAGCAACTCATACTGCTGTCAAGTACTCTAAGACTTAAGGAATGAACACCAGAAAAGCTGGTTGTAGATACAGACCAAAATAGTTTCCTACTTGTAGAACAAAAACACTGAATATCTGAAAAAACTCAAGTATAGAACCAAAGTTCTCTTCTACAGTTCTTTTTGCTGATGTTCTAAAAGACCCTTTGTTGAAATGTGGATAAAGCACTCCTTATGTCACCTATCACTATTGTATATAAATTCATACTGGTTTATCTGTTCCCTCTTACTAAAGATATCTTTAGTAACTGGCTTCAGGTCGGGATATGGAGTGGAGACTGCCCTGGTTGCCTTGGTTGATGATCTCCGTCTGTGCATTGACAGGGGAAGCGTGGCCCTGTTGGTGCTCTTGGACATCTCAGCGGCCTTCAATACTATGTACCATGGTATCCTTCTGGAACGCCTGAGAGAGTTGGTAATCGCTGGCTCTGCCTTGCAGTGGCTACGTTCCTACCACTCGGGCAGCTTCCAGATGGTGATGTTGGGGGACAGCTGCTCCTCTACGAGAGCTGACATCTGGCGTCCCTCAGGGCGCCATTCTGTCCCCCATGCTGTTTAACATTTACATGAAGCCGCTGGGTGAGATCATCTGGAGACATGGGGCAGGGTGTTATCAGTACGCTGATGACACCCAAATTTATTTCTCTATGCCTCGGACTGTTTCAGTGACCAAGGAGGGCATCTCCCCCTGAATGACTGCTTGAAGTCGGTAATGGATTGGATGAGGGAAAATAGACTTAAGCTGAATCCAAATAAAACAGAGGTACTCGTGATAGGTAACCCTAATCCGGGTATGGAGATAAGTTCGCCAGTTCTAGATGGGGTTACACGTCCCCTGAAAGACTGCATCCGCAGCTTGGGGGTGCTCCTGGATTCATCGCTTCAACTGTCTTCTCAGATTGATGCAATAGCCAGGAGTGCCTGTTATCAGCTTCGGCTGATAAGCCAGTTGCGCCCCTACCTGGAGCAGTGGGACCTAGAAACGGTCATACATGCTCTAGTAACCTCTCGTCTTGACTTCTGCAATGCGCTCTACATGGGGCAACCTTTGTGCCACGTTCAGAAGCTCCAATTGATACAAAACACGACAGCCAGACTGGTCGCCGGAAAATCCAAATTTGACTATATTACACCTATTTTAAAATCACTACATTGGCTGCCTATTAGCTTCCGGGCACAGTACAAGGTGTTGGTTATCACCTATAAAGCCCTACATGGCCTGGGTCCAGTCTACTTGAAGGAATGCCTCCTCCCATACAGTCCTTCCTGTACACTCCGATCCTCCGAGAAAAAACCTTTTACAATCTAGAAAGACCAGACTGGCGGTGACCTCCCGGAGGTCCTTCTCTGTCACCGCTCCAAAAACTTGGAATGACCTGCCAGAAGAGATTCTCCAATTATCCTCGCTTGAGGCTTTCAAAAAGGCAACAAAAACCTTTCTCTTCCGGCAGGCCTTCCCCGATTGATAATGTCCAGAACCAACTGAATCCCCCTCCTTTTATTATTTTTCTTATTTGTGATTTGTTTTTTTAACTTTGATGTATTGTTATGTACTTTTAAAACATTTTTTACTGTTTAATTTTATAGTTGGGAGGGAGGGTTGGGTTGGGGTCTTGTGGGGCTTGTTGTTTTTATTGTTGTATATTGTATTCACTTTGCTGTTACCCGCCTCGATCCTCAAAGCGGAAGAGGCGGGATATAAATAAATATTTATTATTATTATTATCATCATCATCTTTACTAAGCATTGGACAGCATATACTGTTTTTAAAGGGATAGTCTTTGAGGATTTAATAGGTGCTAAGGGAAGGATATACAGTACCCAATCTGGATCACCTGTAACAAGGGTTGGAAAGGTATGGCCCATGGGAAGTGTGTGTCTCCCACTGAATCTCCAGGGCCCTCTCCGGCTCCTGAGTTGATGTTATGCTTTCAAGTGGCAAAATGCATTCAATGCCAGTTTCACCCTTGATCTATCTTAGAGGCTCAAAGCAGAAAGGGAAGAAAGCAGGGTGAAACAGTGACTCATGCCCCTAGAGGCTATTTGGGCTATTTTCCCAAGGTGTTGAGAAGGTTAGGGGGGCAAACCTGGCCCTCTGAAGCCTGCAACCGTGGGGGGCAGATGTGGTCCACAGATCTCTGGAGGCTGCCTACATCCAATACACACCACTGGAGAAAATACTAGTGAGTACAAACTTGGTGTCATATTATTTCATTAAAGGAGAACAGCATCTCATGATCTTCTGCAGTGCCGTAAATGAGCTTGAGATGCAAGTTTCAGATTGCTTGCCAAGGCAAAATATACGAAGTCAGACTATCTATCCATTTAGCTCAGACAGAAACTCTTCATGGTCTCTGACAGTAGATTTTCTGAATCCTGCTCCCCATGATCCCTTTAAACTACCAATCCCATTGATACAAAACATCTTGCTGGATTCCTGCAAGTTGTCCTATCCAACAGCATACTAACATTTGTTCCCTGCTTTTCATATCAATAATATTAAGGTGTCTTTTGTACGAGATTGCCCAGGTGGGGCCTAACGTAAATGCACCAAACAACCCTTTTCCTTGGTATTCATAAAAAGCAGTTCCAAACCTGAACCAACTGAAAGAAACTGAGGCAAAAAGGTATTTTATTGCAACTTTATTTCTGCCATGTTGTTTGACAATTTCCCCATGTTATGCATGAAAAAGACCTGCTGATTACAGATTCATTTTCCCTAGCAGCAAGGCAACCGTCTCCCCTTCACAGCCCATGGCTATATCTGCCACTTGCATTCCAAACAGAATTGTCAAAGAAAGAGAGATGGCCAAGTTGTTTTGAGCCCCCAAGGTAAAATGGCTGCAGTTATCAAGTGGGTACAGGAGGAATATGCAATCATCTTTGCAAAAGACAAGTAGTTCTGTATCATGGGATTATGCTGGACCTCTCTTAATTTTGTCCATTTACATATCAAGCCTTGTTCTTCTGACATTGGCCCAGACGCTTTTCTTCATTCCTTGGGCTGCTTTCACCTCATCCCACTCCAGTTTGACATCAGGAACTTCATCCAGAGGTTCAGGATCTTTGCTTATTACCCTTTCAGGCTTTGCCACAACAATGGGCAGTGGGCCACACTCATCGCGAAATTCTACTACATAGAGGCCCTTCTTGTTTGCTAGGTTTTGATGAGTTTCCTGTTCGGGAGAGTAAAAAGAGAGGATTCTAAGCCATTAAGAGTTAGAATTAATTTAATTTCAAGCCTATTCCTTCTAAAGATAAGGGCTAG
The DNA here is from genome assembly GCF_019175285.1 of Sceloporus undulatus. NCBI lineage: Eukaryota > Metazoa > Chordata > Lepidosauria > Squamata > Phrynosomatidae > Sceloporus > Sceloporus undulatus. Next base: position 23,045,127 of record NC_056522.1, on the reverse strand, counting down.
CATTCAATTTTGCAGTTATACATTTGTAACCTATAGTTATGGATGTGTAACTGCTACATATTCAGTAAGACTATGTAGTCTGTCAGACTATGTAAATGCCACCCCAGCCCACCTTAACAGCCAGCAGCCAGATCAGTCTATTCTGCTTCCAATCAGGGCACAATGAGGATGAAGTTTCCAATCTCCTCTCATCAGAAAGTGAGGAAGCGACAATCAGAAGCAGCACCCCTACTATAAGTACTTGTTGCAACTTGGCTTGCTGGCAGGGGAGGCATGGAAACTAAACAAACCTCTTTTGGATTGGAACCTGAAGAGACCTTCTTTGCCCAATCCAGCTGGGTTCTTAAAGTGGTTTGGGGGACTGGGCCAGGAGATGTTACTTAGTTAATGGATATGTAAATAAGTAGCTTACACACTGTAAACTGCTTAGGGAGTGCTTAAGTGAACTGATAAGTGGTATAGAAATTTACCTGCTATTGCTATAGCCGATGTGGAATATTGGTAAATATTTTAACACAGTGGTTCTCAATTTCCCCCCTCTGCCCCTCCTTACATCTACATGTACCTGTCCCCCTCCCCCATGTAGTATATGAATAAAAGTATTTGGAGTTTTAATGGGTGTATTTTTATTCATATATTTATGTAAATTCTTCCAATTAGAATATTTTTATTTCAATAAATTCAATACCCAATTCAACACAATGGTTATACTTAATGTGATGCATGTGCTTGTTTCTGAGCACAAAGTTTACTAAAATGAGGAGTAATATTAGAAAAAGTAACTCTCAGTTCTTTGGTGACATCAAGTCTTGCATCATATTTACCCGTAACAGTTGCCAAAGCTGAGAATCCAGTTGCACAAAGGTAGGCTCCTTTTCATCCTGGAGAGAAGTGACCAGTGGGGTCCCACAGAGTTTTGTCCTGGGCCCAGTGCTATTCAACAACTGTATCAATGACTTGGATGACAGAATTGGGGGCATACTTATCAAATTTGCAGATGACACCAAATTAGGAGGAGTAGCTAATACCCCTGAGGACAGGATCAAGATTTAAAATGACCTTAATAGATTAGAAAGCTGGGCTAAAGCTAACAATGGCGCGTTACAGACCGCCCCTTTGGGGCGGCCTGTAGGCGCACCTTTCCCCGCCGGATCGGGGCCTAAGCGGCCAGAGCGGCAGCCGCTGAAGCCTCAATCCGCCGCTTTCTGGGCTGCGGGGAAGCAGCAAAAGGCCCCTTCCCTGCAGCCTGGAAAGGGGTGTCCTTGGGGCTTCAAGCCCCAAGGACACCCCGAGGTGGCTGGGAGAAGGAGAAAGGGCCCCTTTCTCCTTTGGTCCGCTGGGCGCAGCCGTCTGAAGGCTGCACCCAGTGGACCAAACCAGGAAGGAGCTCCGTTTCGGAGCTCCTTCCGGGGTTGCGGAAAGGGCGCCCTAGGCGCCCTGTTGCAACCCCAATATGTCACAACCGCGCTGCCTCGTTTGGAGGCGGCGCGGCCGTGACATATCGATGACAGCGGCCATGTGGAACGGCCGCTGCCATTTTGTGCGCGCACAGTGTGCACTAGGGTTAGGGCAGTGCAGAAGCACCGCCCTGTCTTAACCCTAATACGCGCTCCGCGCGTACTTTTAAGCCCGTGTGTAACGGGCCATCATGAAATTCAACACAGAGAAATGTAAGGTACTGCACTTAGGGCGGAAAAATAAAATGCACAGATATAGGATGGGGGACACCTGGCTGAACGAGACTACATGTGAAAGGGATCTGGGAGTCCAAGTAGACCACAAGTTGAACATGAGTCAGCAGTGAGATGTGGCAGCCAACAAGTCTAATGCGATTTTAGGCTGCATCAATAGAAGTATACTCTCTACATCAAGGGAAGTACAGCGCACCAGTGTTATACGCAGGTGCGCTTTACATGGTCTTGAGCGTATGCGCTCAAGCCGCGGGGAGGCGCGCCCCATTCAAATGAATGGGTGTGTGCGCCCATGGCACACCGCCGCGCCCAAGCCCCATTGTTTCTAATGGGGCTTGAGCATAGGTGGAATTCGCCTTATGTGGGGGGTGTGTGTCCAGAACGGATCCCCCGCGTAAGGCAAGGGCCGACTGTAATAGTGCCACTCTATTCTGCTCTGGTCAGGCCCCACCTGGAATATTGTGTCCAGTTCTGGGCACTACAATTTAAAAAGGATGTTGAGAAACTGGAGCATGTCCAAAAGAGGGCGACTAAAATGGTGAAGGATCTGGAAACCATGCCCTATGAGGAATGACTTAGGGAGCTGGGGATGTTTAGCCTGGAGAAGAGAAGGTTAAAGGGTGATATGATAGCCTTGTTTAAATATTTGAAGGGCTGCCATATTGAGGAGGGAGCAAGCTTGTTTTCTGCTGCTCTAGAGAACAGGACCCAGAGCAATGGATGCAAGCTACAGGAAAAGAGATTCCACTTCAACATTAGGAGGAACTTCCTAACAGTAAGGGCTGTTCGACAGTGGAACACACTCCCTTGGAGTGTGGTGGAATCTCCTTCCTTGGAGGTCTTTAAGCAGAGGCTGGATGGTAATCTGTCGGGGATGCCTTGATTTAGATTTCTTGCATGGCAGGGGGTTGTACTGGATGGCCCTTGTGGTCTCTTCCAACTCTATGATTCTAGGTATTTACAAACGGTATGAGCATTTTCATAGCTTTTACACTTCTATGTTCCTGCATGGCAGGTGGTTGGACTACATAGCCTTGTGGTCTCTTTGAACTCTATGATTCTATAATGTGTTTGTTTAAACAAATTCTAGATCAACTCTAATCAATTCTGTATCTTTTTTTAGTAGTACAGTGATAAGAGCTGGAAATAATTTTTAAAAGTAGACATTTGATTCCAGCGAGATTTGTAACCTCTACCATACTGATTAGTAGTTTTTTGAGTTCATATACCTCAGAATGCACAAATCCTGTTTATGCTCTACTGCTTTTAATGGCTGTGTTTTTAAAGTTATGACTGACTGCATTCCCCTTTCTCATCCATCTGTTTTGCTAACTTGCCATAATCACATATCAGCAGTCCAAATAAAATAAAGAGCAGATTTCCAAAGCACCACTGAAATGCCCAACTCTCATTTAGGTCTAAAGCAAGCTTTCAAGTCTACAGCCTAATGTTTCAAAACATCAAAATATCTCTTCAGCGCTAACTGGAGTTGCTACAGATTTGTATGGAAAACTTCTAGCACTCTTTCCACCAGCACAAGCCTTCTCTGCATGTAAACTGGAGAGAAGGTCAGATGAAGATTAGCCTGTATCTCATGCATATTAGAATGCTAATGATGAAAGCAAACAATCTATTCAGTACACCAGCTATGCAGAGTATAAATAAGGCTAAGGAAAATACAGCAACATAATCAAGTTTAGACTGGATATACTTTAAGGCATTTTAAAATGTCTTTGAATTATAAAAAGAGAAGGAGGGAGGGAGGGACTCAGTGGTAGAACACAAGGTTTGCATGCAGAAAGTTCTAGGTTTAAACCTTGACAGCTCTAGTTGAAAGAATAGATTGCAGCTGAAGGGAAAGCCTCTACCTCACAAGCTGGAGAGAGATTGCTTGTCAGAGCAGACAAAATTGGGCAGAACAGAAAAATAGCCTGATCTGGTAGAAAGTAGTATTCTAAGTTTGTCCTTTTCTCTCCCCGCTCTCCCCCAAATTTCAACAAGTCTGACTGAAGATATGAACAAGTCTCATAACTAACAGTGGTCCTAGAGACACATTTGAAGGGAGAGGAGTCACTGTGATAATATTACTCAGAGCCCTTCCTGCCTTTTCCTTCCAACTATTATTATTATTATTGCTACTTTGGCAGAGTTACAGTTGGCCCTCTGTATCCACACATTCTTTAGCTATAGATTCAACCATCCATGGCTTGGGAAAAAATATTGATCTCTCTCTATATACTGTATATTGTAAAAATTAAACCTTGGCTTTGCCCATTTATTTAAGGGACCCCATTTTACAGTGGGCCCTCTCCTTATGTGGGAGATCCGTTCTGGATTCCCCCGCATAAAGGGAAATCCGCATATTCTTGCGTCCCATTGGAAATAATGGGGTGGCAGTGCAGGCGCCATTATTTTTCTCCCTGCATGGCTTCTGCATAAGCTGGAAGCCGTGTATAGTGTGCCTGTGTATGGCGCCGGTGCACTGTACTATGTCATTGTATTTTATGGGGCTTGAGCACTCACAGATTTTGGTATCCACGGGGGATCCTGGAACCAAACTCCAGCAGATACGAAAGGCCCACTGTACAGTATAAGAAATGACAGTGGAAGACTTTTCTCCACAGCTGCTTCTGAACTGAATACTTAGGCAATGGTGGTTAAAATGTGGCTTTTGCTTTAAATTTGCTGCCAGCATGCTTTAATTTGGTGGTGTGGCAAGAAAACCCTTTATTATACCCATCCATTTAAGGCTTAAAAACAAGCACTTCTGCTTTAAAACAACTTGCATCACGTGTCCCATACTTCAAAATGGAAGTGCTTGTTGTTAGTGTGTGGGGTTTTGCTTTGTAATTCCAGGAACAAATTTTGAAAACCCCTGGTGGTTTGGAGCGGTGACAATGCAGCTCCATAACCCCTGGCAGGTGCTCACTCTTGGACGAATGTGACATGCAGCCTTAACTTCCTGTTCCCATTTGAAAGTTGCCCTGTGGGTGGCAGGACTGTAATGCAGGGAGAAAAAGGCATTGCACTTCTGTGTCTATTTTGCAAAGCTTGTTTGTCTACAACTGGCTGCCAATGAAATAACTGAATTCAACTGGGTGCAAGAAGTAGCAAATAAATGGCACTGGAATTGTTAGTCAAAATGGTCAACCCGCTGCTGTTTTCTGCTCCCACAACCAGTGTTGCCAACGAGCCTTGAAGATATTTCCCGGCATGTTTTACCAAAATCCCTGGAATGCCCCCCCCCCCAATATTACCCAAAATATTAAGTCAAAATCCCCGGAAAGTTCCCGTAATGTTAATATGGCGGATCTTTTGGAAATAAACGTAACCCTAATTGAATAAAAAATAATTGTAACTTATTTCAACTCTCAAAATTACCACTGAACCAAACAAAGAATCTTTCGGTCCTTCTAATACTTTTAAGATATTTATTTTGACATGAAGGGGGTCCAGGAAGCTTTGTGCCAAATAGAAACGTGTTAGGCTGCAACCGCACTGCAGAAATAATCCAGTTTGACACCCCTTTAACTGCCCTGGCTCAGTGCTATGGAATCCTGGGAATTCTAGTTTTGTGAAACATTTAACCTTCACTCTCAGAAAACTCTGGTGTGACAACAAACTACAATTCCCAGGATTTCATAGCACTGGGCCATGGCAGTAAAAACGGTATGAAACTGGATTGTCTCTGGAGTGGAGATGCAGCCTGAGTTGGGTCCAAGACACACTGCAGAAATAATCCATTTGAAGACCGCTTTAGCTGCCCTGGCTCAGTGCTAGGGAACCCTGGAAATTGTAGTTTTGTGAGACACTGAGCCTTCTCTATCAGAAAGAGCTCTGGTGCCACAACAAACTACAAATCCCAGGATTCCCTAGCACTGAGCCAGGAGAGTTAAAGCGGTCTCAAACTGGATTGATTCTCCAGTGTGTTTTGGACCTTAGTTATTAAAAGTGCTCAAGGTCCAATCCATACTGCAGAAATAATCCTGTTTGAGACTGCTTCAACTGTCCTGGCTCAGTGTTATGGAATCCTGGGAATTGTAGTTTTGTGAGAAAGAGCTCTGGTGCCACAATAAATTACAATTTCCATGCATCTGAGGAAGTATGCTTAAGTCTAGGAAAGCTCATGCTGACAACTTTTCTTTCAGTGAGACTCAAAGGTGCTACAAGATCTATCTCTCTATCATCATCACCATTATTATTATCATTATTAAATCCAAATGCACCTGAAGAAGTGGACTTAAATTGGCAACACTGATATACTGTAGACTCTTTCTCTGGGGCTGTGATCTGGAAGCGAGGAGGCAATTCCCTTGTCAAACCAGAGAATCCTGGGAATTGTAGTTTGTTGTGACATGTATATATATATATATGTGTGTGTGTGTGTGTGTACTGTATATGCATATGTATATATATGAGTGTGTGTTGTGTATATATATATGTGTATATATTATGGCTGAGCTTTTCCTGAGGGCGGGGGCGACCACTCTCCTCTCTGATTGGCTGAAAACCGTTAGTGTGACTCCAAACAGGATTGGTTGCTCTGTAGCCTCTCCCTCTCCCTGGAGCTGAAAAGTCCCTGAATCTTCCCAGAAGCCAGCCATGGAAATCAAATGGAAAGCACTTCAAAATAATAAATAAATAAAAATCCCAATTTCCAGGAGAAACTCCCGAAATTGGCAACACTGCCCACAACCCTCCACCAGACATCTTATTTAGGATTAGTAAGGCCATAAATCCAAGGCTGGCACTGTGTTGGTCTGGTTCCTGTCTCATCTTTTATGAAGAAATACAATGTTGGAACCAAGACTTTTAGCCACAATCTTGTTAGAGAAGGTGCTGAGTTCTTTAGTCATGATCACAAGGAAATCTGTGGAACTGTTCACCCTACCACCCTTTTGCATTACTTCTCTAAAACACACTCCTTTTTGCATATGACTTATGCTGCCAAGCTTAATTAATTAATGCTGATTAACATTTGTGATCAACAAAGCTTTTTTGGAAATCAGCTTCAAAGCCTTGTTAATAGAAGACTTTGGCCTGTTACAGACTGCCAAAATAAAGCTGCTTCGGGTCTCTTTGGAGGTATGCTATTTAAATGATGCATGGGTCCTAAGAGTCCAGAGGTCGTACCAAAGACACACTCCATTCCTAAGCACCAGAGTGCAGCTTTTGGTGCAGCTTCCGGATTCTTAGGATGCATGCATCATTTAAATAGCATACCTCCAAAGAGACCCGAAGCAGCTTTATTTTGGCAGTCTGTAACAGGCCCTTGGCTGGTTTAAACCACAGTTAATGAAAGTGCTGATGTTCCGTTTCATCCATGCTTATGGCAGTGTTTGGAAAGTTGGATGAATTTGTCTTTGAGGAAGGAAACATATGATCCTGTAGCCTATTCATGATCCCTTAATGAATGTAAGCCATTATCAAGGATGGGCAAATTGTAGTCTGTGGGCTGCATGTGCCTCTTGGACCCCTTGTTTGCAGCCCCCGAAACCACTCAAAGCAACCTTTAAAATTTCTGCATGATTTTCAGCCAATTTTTGACTGCAAACTATGCAGAAACTTTCCAAATGCAAGAAAACACATGAAAAACTCCCCACCTCCAAAAGCACCCCAGATCCCTGTAACACCCCCAGATATTTCCATTTTCATCTGCAGTCCCTCTTAAAATGGCAACAGGAAGTGACAAAACATCACAAGCTGCTTTAAATTCCATTTTGGGAGAAAGACAGGATATAAATTGCATTAATTGTATAAATCCCCTAACCTATCCTGAAGGAGCCTCGGGAAGCAGCAAGGAGAGGTGGGGAAAGAATCCATCTAATCCCAACCACGTGAGTCCATCTCAGCCCCCCCCCCCCGTTCCAGAGGGAGGAGAGGAGAAACAGCTGGGAGGAAGAGGAAGGGAAAAGCCAGCCACGTAGGTCCATTTCAGCCCTGGCACAGACCATCTCAGCCCCCCCCCCTCCCTTTAAGAGGGAGGAGAGGAGAAAACAGAGAGGACGGACAAGAAAAGACAGATGAAAGACTAAAATCAAGAAGGACATGAGGGGGGAAGGGAAAACGAGGGAGAAGAGGGGTAGGGAAATGACCAATTCAACAGTAATAGGGGAGGGAGTGTTGTGGATGATGGGTATTGACAGAATCGAGTCAAGACAAAAGGGCCCAGAGGCTCATCTCAGGAGAATGACATAAGAAAACAACTACTGGGCAGCAGCAGTAGTGGTGGCTGTCACTAAAGTGAAGAACAGCAGTGACACCATAGCTAACACTTGTTAGCACTGCACACAGGGAGATGGTCCTTCTTCCTCCTTTTGTAAACCCCCCCCCACCTAGAAAACCCTATGAGGAGACATCGAAAGTGTCACACAGGCAGGAAAAGAGCACTAACAGAGAGATAGATAGGAACTAAAGGAAAACAAACTTGCAAGAGCGGGTAATGGGAGTGAAAAATGATGAAGGAAGCAGTAAACACTTTCAGAAAGACAAACCTCAACAGAAGCAGCACCAAACATAAAATGGGGACATGGAATGTGAGAAGCATGAGCCCAGGGAAGCTAGACATACTGCTTTATCATACTAGGGGGCAAACAGGATTTAAACGAGAGTTAAACTAGAGAAAACCAGGAAATGTTGTGTGATAAACATCAGGCATTTCCTGTTTTTTTTTTAGTTTAACTCTTGTTTAAATCCCGTTTGCCCCCTAGTGTGGTAAAGCAGATAGTGAAAATGGAAATGCAACACATGAACATAGCAGTACTGCGGGTGAGTGAGTTAAAATGGACAGGAATGGGCCACTCAGACAACCACACAATTTCCTACTCAGGGAATGAAAAGACAAGACGAAACAGGGTGGCTTTCATACTAAGGAAAGATGTTGCAAAAGCAGTCAGAGGATACAATACAAAATCAGACTGAATCATCTCAATAAGACTCCACATGAAGCCTATGAATATCACCATAGTTCAAGTATATGCACCAACCACTGAGGAAGAACAAGAAGAAATTGATAGATTTTACAAAGGAGTACAAGAAGAAATTGACAACACACCAACACATGATAACAAGCTGATCATTGGAGATTGGGACACAGGTTGGAAGTAAAGAAGAATCAAAAACAGTAGGCAGATTTGGACTAGGCAAAAAGAACGAAACAGGGGAGCATCTGATAGATTTTTGTGAAGCCAACAACCTATTCAATTGCAAACACATTTTTCATATAACCAGAGAAAAAGTTATACACAAAGACGTCACCAGATGGCCAACACAAAAACCAAATAGATTACATAATTGGAAGTAAAAGATGGTGAAGCTCCATAGTGGTGGCCAAGACTAGACCAGGTGCTGATTGGGCACAGATCATGAACTTACTCATTTCAAAAATAAAAGTAAAACTCAAGAAGAGAACAAAACCAACATGGTTTAAATAACATTTCCACAGAATTCATTGACAATATAAGAAACAGATTTACAGTACTAAGAATAATAGATTGTGAACCAGAAGAGTTTTGGTCTGAAGCCAGGGATATAATAAAAAAAGAATGCATAAAGACACTTCTAACAGATAAAAGGAAAGTGAAGAAACCATGGATGACAGATAAAATACTATAAGCAATAAAGGAGAGAAGAGAAACAAAACAAAGAGGAGATAGGGATAAACTAAGAACCATGAATGCAACACTACAACGGCTAGTGCACAAAGATGAGGAAAATTACCACAATGACAAATGCAGAGAAATAGAAGAAGAAAAAAAAAAGGGAAGAATGAGAGACCTATTCCATGGGATTCGAGAAATCAAGGGAAAGTTCAAACCAAGGACCAGGATGCTCTATGACAATAAAAACAATATAATTCAAGACCAGGAAGAAATAAAAAGATGATCGATGCAATACACAGAAGAGTTATATAAAAGAGATGACAAAATGAAGGACACATGGAACAAAGAGCCATATGAAGATGAACCCAAATTCTAAAAACTGAGGTAGAAGCTGCAATAAAGGAAATGGCAAAAACAAACAAACAAACAAACAAACAAACAAACCCAAGAACAGATGATATTCCAACAGAACTGTTGCGATCCACATTGACAGAGTCAACTCTAGTGCTAATCAACATATGTCAACAGATATGGAAAACAAAATGATAGCCAACAGATTGGAAGTGATCAATATACATCCCCATCCACAAAAAAGGAGACACAAGAGGCTGCAGCAACTATAGAACCATAGCATTAATCTCATATGCAAGCAAAATCATGCTCAAAATTCTTTAACATAGACTCCAATCATACTTTGTCATACTTTGGACACATCATGAGAAGGCATGAATCATTGGAAAAGACAATAATGTTAGGAAAGGTGGAGGGAAGTAGAAAGAGAAGAAGGCCACATGCTAGATGGATGGACTTTATTATAGAGACCACGGATATGAGTTTGCAGGAGCTGGGCACAGTAGTAGAGGACGGGGGGGGGGGGGGGGCTGGAGGTGTCTCATGCATAGGGTCACCATGGGTCGAGGCTGACATGAAGACAGTTAACAACAACAACAATTGCATAAATAGATTACTTCCTGTCACCATTTTGAGAGAGACTGAAGATGAAAATTAAATAATATGGGTTGTGTGTGTGGTATATGTATATATGGCTTGTAAGGTAACTGGGAAAGTGAACTGGCACCTGACCCTTGTCAATAAGTAAATCTTCATTTACCCACTGTATATTTTACCTGATTTGCCAATCCCTTGAAGAGAGCTCTCGTGAGATTCAATAAATTCTCGGATCTATAAACCTTAGCGTACATGTCTTTAATTCCGATCAGCTTGCAGATGGTAATGATAGCTCGGTGACAGTGAAGGCCATATCCTGGGAAACATAATTGGTAAATGTTAAAAGCCACATATAGCGTGCCCACATATAACGCAGGTGCACTGTATTAGCATGGAATTAAATTACAAATCTCAGGAATAAATAATTATGGACAATTTTATAACAGTCTGCACCGGAGGATGGGATGGACAAAGTTTGCTAATACTGTAGATCAAAAATCTGATAAACCTCTGCATGACTTCCTCACATGATGAGCATCTGATATGCTGTGGATGGACCACCTGAGAAATAAAATAATAAATATCCATGTAAGGGTCCTAGAACAGATCAAGCCAAAAATCTCCATGGAAGCCAAGATGACAAAACTGAGGCTGTTGTACTTTGGACACATCATGAGAAGACATGATTCATTGAAAAAAACAACAACCCAATAATGGTAGGAAAGATGGAGAGGAGTAGAAAGAGAGGAAGGCCACATGCTAGATGGATGGACTCTATTAAGGAGGTACCAGGTATAAATTTGCAAGACCTAAGCAGAGCAATGGAAGTCAGGGAGTCTTGGAGATGTCTCATCCACAGGGTCACCATGGGTTGAGATTGACTCAAGGGTGGTTAACAACAACAAAATTGCTGTGTTAAGAAAAACAACATGCTGCAGTGGTTTGAGAGCTGGAGTAGGACTCTGGGAAGCCAGGGATCCAATCCCTGTTTAACTATGGAAAACTTTGGGCAAGTCACACTCTCTCAGCCTCACAGAAAGGCAATGGCACCCCTCCCCCCGAACAAATCTTGTTAAGAAAGCCCCCTGGTAAGTTTGTCTTAGGGTCACCATAAGTGAGAAATGACTTAAAACCACACAAGAACAAATGCAGTGTTAAGTGATAGTGCCACTATATTCTGCTCTGGTCAGGCCCCACCTGGAATATTGTGTCCAGTTCTGGGCACCACAATTTAAAAAGGATGTGGAGAAACTGGAGCGTGTCCAAGGAGGGCGACTAAAGTGGTGAAGGGTCTGGAAGCCATGCCCTATGAGGAACGAGTAAGGGAGCTGGGGATGTTCAGCCTGGAGAAGTGAAGGTTAAGAGGTTATATGCTAGCACTGTTTAAATATTTGAAGGGATGTCATATTGAGGAGGGAGCAAGCTTGTTTTCTACTGCTCCAGAGACTAGGACACGGAACAATGGATGCAAGCTACAGGAAAAGAGATTCCACCTCAACATTAGGAGGAACTTCCTGACAGTAAGGGCTGTTCGACAGTGGAACAAACTCCCTCGGAGTGTAGTTGAGTCTCCTTCCTTAGAAGTCTTTAAACAGAGGCTGGATGGCCATCTGTTGGGGATGCTTTGATTTGGATTTCCTGCATGGCAGGGGGGTTGAATGGATAGCCTACAGCACCTGGAATTCACTGGTGGTCTCCTATCTAAGTACTAACCAGGGATGGCTCTGTTTAGTTTTCAAGATCAGATGGGATCTGGTGCCTTTAGAATTATTCAGGTTATTAGCCACTGACAAAAAGATCCAGTTGTGCACACAAGTGGGATGGTGTTGTCTCCAATCCCATATTGTTGGTCTTTAGAATTACATCCCCAACTCCATCCCTTCAACTTCCCATCCATTCAAGCCCTTCCTGCTAATCCTTAACTCTCATCTCCTGCCTTTCTCATCTGTAAGAATGCTTTAGACGTAAAATATGTAAAAATATGCATCAAACACACACACACACACACACACACACACACTTCAAAGTCTTCTGCTAACTGTACTCTGTCATATAAGCATTCAAATACTGGGCTCAGAATACCAGTCAATAAGGTATATGTAATCTGTACCTGAGGCCATAGCAAGTAAGTCCCTAGAGATGGTTTGCAAACTTACCCTTTCCTAAAAATCAGAGAATCTAATAAAGTTGTTATGGAATTGTAATGTTCAGCAGAATTTAAAACCCAACACTTCTTTAAGACCTGATCTAGTTTTAATTCATGTTTCATCTTATTTTCTCCCCACCCAAAGCCAGTGGCATGATGCACTTTGGGCCTCTGAGTTAGATTATTATTATTATAATTATTAATATTATTATCAAAGAGATATAAGAATCTTTAAAGATCCTCAAGTGTGTATATGTGCCTGTGTGATACCTCACCCAAATATTGTAAAGGATAGAGATTAAACGCACAAGATCATCTTCTTTCCTCTCTTTGTAATTTATATCAACTGCAAACTTTGAGATTTACCGTGATGTTTTACAAGCCTCTGATTAAGGGCACTACTTAAAGCTACCAGTTATTAGGAATCCAAAATGAGGTTTGCCCTTTTGAAATAATTGAGTTTTGGTGGAAGAAACATTCCCATTAGGGAGATCTCGGCAAGAGCCTGAATGGTAGGAGAAGAACAAGAATGCTGCACACTCTTGGGAGTATAACTAAAAGGGGTCAGAGCTTTCAGGAAGCTCAAAGAAATGAAACTGCTATGAAAATGATAGGCATTTGAATGGCACTTGTTTCCAGAGGTTGGCAGGGAGATATAGTCTTCTTATGGGAACAAGGCAACTTGAAAGCAGTAGCTGTTGCTAAGCAAACCCCTGTGTAGCTTTCTTTGTCTTTGCATTTACAAAGCATTTTTTTTAATTCTGCTAAACTGGTCCCAGTGACATCTATAAAAAAGAGAGCTGCTGGGGCTGCTATCACTCAAGCTTGGAAAGGTTACTTTTTTTGGACTACAGTTGCTCACAATCTCCCGAGCCAGCATGGCCAGTGGAGAAAAGGAAACTTTCCCAGCTTTGACTATCAAGATGTTGGTTCTTTGATTGCTGATTCCCATCTGTGAGGGAGGAGGCTGGTGGTGGCTGTGAGGAATTACAGAGGTAGAAACACATTAGAAAACTCTAAGGAGGCAACCCCTCACAGGCCCACAGTCCAATGAGGGCTGAGCATGATCAGTGGGCATGGAACACTGACTGACTGTTGGGGAGATGGAGGGAAAATGGCACAACATATCCTAGGATTGGGACCACTCCTCACTCTTTAATTTTGTTCCCGATCTCCACACTCTCAGATTTCTCTGTCACACACAAAAAATGTTTATTCATCTATCATAAAACCCCCCACAACCCCCCCCCAAAAAACAAACAAACAAACAAACAAAAACCTGAGCATGTTACAGTTGCTCCAGCATTCTTTGATGTTTCAAAAACTCTTCAGTTACAATTTTCCAGATTGTTTCAAAGGAGTCTAATTTTCTAATTTTGTGGTTTGGGTGGGGATCATAAAGTACAATGGCAGGAGTCTGCCTCAATCCACCTCAACCACAAAATGGACCGGAGAGGAAGTTGGGCATGTGCTGAAGCAACCAAGAACCATTCTCATGTCTCCTGTACTTTCTCAGTGCCACATGTAAGGCTGATATAGGTAGCATTAAACAATTCTGAGGAAAGGGGTAGATCTTGGTAATGCACAGCCAAACAAAAGTGATTAAGGAAAGCTATATGTAACTAGGGCATAGGAGGATGCCGATCAGGGAAGTGATAAATGCTTCCATCAAATAATTTAATTTACAATCCTTATCTGGGATATTTGCAAAGTAAAACATGTTAGCCTTAGAGGTGCCACATGACTCTGTTATGTTGCTGCAACAGACCAACCCTGCCATCTCTTAGGAAACTGTCCTTTAAAAGGCATTCCAAGACCAAGCTAAAATAATGTATCATGGCATCTACCTGGCTGAAGTTCTACGGGCCACTCTGTTTCTGTACTGCTGAGCTCCAGATGAGTACATATTGCATTCCATCACAGCATGTTCAGAGCACAAAATAGGAATTGATGGTGGCACAAACTGTTATTAAATTTAAAAAACAGAAAAGCCTGCACTTGCATGAAGCCCAGACTTGCATGTATTGAAATCAACAAGAGAAAAAGGAGGCACATCTCAAGAATCTTAGGAGATTGTTTCTCATTGATTGAAAAGACCTTTTTTAACAAATTAAAAACCATCTTGTCTCCTTGGCTCCATACGTCTCCCTTTAATGTCATGCATTTCATTGGATTCTCCCCATTTTTTCTTGATGTCTACTGAAGCCATCATTAACTGAGAGCAGCTATCTCCACAGGTGAGAAAAAGGTCTTTCTCCAAACATGAAATGCATTTCCATCCCTGGATGGGTACACAACATCCCAAAATGTGTGCCATGAAAACTGAGCTATTTCAATCTGTTGTAAATAGCTTACAGAATTCAGCACGTTCAGAGTGGAGGTGGAAAAAGTGGCACTTCCAAAACGGAGTATTCGGCATTATTACCAAATGAAACTTTTGATAAATAGCCTTTCAAAGATCGCTCAGATGTAATTATGTCAAAAAACTGAATCTGTCTCAGAGCATGAAATTGATACTTTCTCAAAACGGCAGAAAAAATTGGCTTTAGATGGATATCATTGTCTTTTTAATTATTGGGGAGGGGGGGTAGAGGGAAGAAAAGGAGGCAATATTAGCACAGAAAAGCCTGTAGCCTGCTAATAGATTTCTATCCCTCCATTGCACCAAGCCTGCCCTGAGGACTGGAATAATCTTGGAGAGCTGTTTTAATGGCTTTTTAATAAAATGCATTAGATCACACTTGGGGTTTTGGAAGATTTATAGGCCCGAGTCACATGCAGCAGTATTTGCTGGGCAGCTTAATAGGAGTGTTTCTTTCTCAATAAAAGGTCTAGTAAAATATTTTTATTTAAATAGGTAACAGATTGTAATTATGTTACTGTTGGGAAAAAAGATTCAGTGTATTACTCTGGGAAGAAAAGAGACCTACAGTGCCATTTACATCCAACCTGATCAAACACAAATCAGTTTCATCAGACCCTTTCCCATTTAACTGACTTTGAAGTTAGGCAGAGGTGGGGGTAATCTGTGTGCTTGAGAAGTCCTCACCCATCCAACCCAGGTGTTGTGCTCTTTATTCTCCAAATAATTTGCAATTACTTCTCTTATTTTGCATAATATCTTATTCTATTTTTAGCCACAGGGAAGAGCATGGGCACTAGAATTCATACTATAACCAGTGTTCAACCAATGTTTTCAGTTTAGAAATTTCAGCCAGCAATATTCATGTACATTCAAATGTGTCTTTGCACACATGACTAGGATCTTGTTTAAAAAATGAAGTCAGATTCTCAAAAAGCTAAATGCACGCAGTGCCATATTCTGCCCCCTCCCCAAAAGCATGACTCCAAGAAAAAGCAAAGATCTAAGAATAGGGCTGCTGTTGCAGCACAATATGAGCACTGTTGTTGTTGTTAACTGCCCTTGAGCCAACTGTGACTCATGATGATCCTGTAGGACAGGTGAAACATCTTCAAGACCTTCTGTCCTCCACTGCTATGCTCAGGTCCTGCAGATTCAGGCCCATGACCTCCCTGACTGAGTCTAGCCATCTGTCATGCAATATTTCTCTTTCTGCTGCCTGCTATGTTTCCTGGCATTACTGTCTTTTCTAGTGAATCATGCCTTTTCATGATGTTGCTAAAGGATGACTGCCTCACTTTCGTCATCTTGTCTTCCAGGGAGAGTTCAGACTTGATCTAATCAAGGACCCATTTGTTTGTTTTTTCAGCCACCCACGGTATCCTCAGCACTCTTCTCCAGCACCACATATTAGTCTGACATCGGCGCGTTACAGACTGCCTAAAAGCGGCGGTCTGCCGGTGGTGCCGGTTGCTGCGCACAGGAACCGCAGCGGCCAAACTGTGCGATTCCGGGGTGCAGCCGAAAAGAAGCGCCAAAATGGCGCTTCTTTTTGCACCCTGGAAGTGCCGTCGCGAGGCGCTAGTTGCGCACTCGCGGCATCAATTCCGCCGCGCGACTCTGGACGCTACGCAACCATGACGTCAACATGGCAGCCCCCCATGTGGAACGGGCGCCGCCATTTTGTGCGTGCTCTATGCGTACTAGGGTTAGTACGCACAGAGCGTGTACTTTGTGCCCATCCGGAACAGGCCATCAATACCAGGAAAGATTCTGGAGCAGATCATTAAATAGAGAATCTATAAACATCTGGAAGGCAATTCCATAATCACAAAAAGTCAACATGGGTTTCAGAGAAGCAAGTCATGCCAGAAAAAACTAATCTCTTTTTAAAATAAAATTACCAGTTTGGTAGATGAAGGGAATGCTGTGGATATAGTATATCTTGATTTCAGTAAGTCTTTTGACAAGGTTCCCCATGACATTCTTGCAAACAAGCTTGTAAAATGTGGGCTAGACAAGGTAACTGTTACATGGATTTGTAACTGGTTGACCATCCGAACCCAAGGTGTTCAACAATGCCTCCTTTTCATCCTGGAGAGAAGTGACCAATGGGGTCCCACAGGTTCTGTCCTGGGCCCAGTGCTATTCAACATCTTTATCAATGACTTAGATGACAGAATTGGGGGCATACTTATCAAATTTGCACATGACACCAAATTAGGAACAGTAGATAACACCCCAGAGGACAGGATCAAAATTCAAAATTACCTGAAAAGATTAGAAAGCCGGGCCAAAGCTAACAAAATGAAATGCAATACGGAGAAATGTAAGGTACTGCACTTAGGGTGGAAAAATGAAATGCATAAATATAGGATGGGGGACACCTGGCTGAATGAAACTATGTGTGAAAGGGATCTAGGAGTCCAAGTAGACCACAAGTTGGACATGAGTCAACAGTGCGATGTGGCAGCTAAAAAAGCCAATGCAATTTTAGGCTGCATCAATAGAAGTATAGTGTCTAGATCAAGGGAAGTAATAATGCCACTGTATTCTGCTCTGGTCAGGCCCCACCTGGAATACTGAGTCCAGTTCTGGACACCACAATTCAATAAGGATGTTCAGAAACTGGGGCATGTACAAGGGAGGGCAACTAAAATGGTGAAGGGTCTTGAAACCATGTCCTATGGAACGGCTTACGGAGCTGGTCATGTTTAGCCTGGAGAAGAGAAGGTTAAGAGGTGATATGATAGCCTTGTTTAAATATTTGAAGGGATGTCATATAGAGGAGGAAGCAAGCTTGTTTTCTGCTGCTCCAGAGAACAGGACCCAGAACAATGGATGCAAGCTACAGGAAAAGAGATTCCACCTCAACATTAGGAGGAACCTCCTGACAATAAGGGCTGTTCGACAGTGTAACACACTCCCTCGGAGTGTAGTGGAGTCTCCCTCCTTGGAGGTCTTTAAACAGAGGCTGGATGGCCATCTGTCAAGTATGCTTTGATTAAGATTTCTTGCATGGCAGGGGGTTGGATTGGATGGCCCTTGCGGTCTCTTGCAACTCTATGATTCTATGATACGAGTTGACTTTCTTTCTGTTTACTTTCTTCATTGCCCAACTCTCACATCCATACATTGTGATGGAGAATATGATGGCTTCGACAATTCTAACTTTAGTGCTCAGTTTAGAATCTTATCTGGTTCTTTCATGGCTGCCTTTCCCATTCCTAGACTTCTTATTTCTTGACTGCATCCTCCGTTTTGATCAATGAATGAACCAAGGTACAGGAAATCTTTTAACTATTCCAATTTCCTCATTATCTAGATTGATTTATGTAGCTCTTCCATGCTCATTATTTTTGTTTTATGTCCAGCAGTAAGTCTGCCTTTGCATTTCCTTCCTTGACCTTTCTTAGTAATGGTTCAAGTCTATGATATTTTCTGTTAGTAGTATGGTGTCATTCTCATATCTTCAGATTATTGATGTTCCTTCCTCCTATTTTCATTCCTTCTCCTTCTGAGTCCATACCTACTCTTTGTATGACATTTTCTGATTGATCTGTGCATTACTCCTGCATAAAGAGATGTCTTCCTTCCAGAACCCTGGTTTGCATCATGTTTCATTAGGCAAGGAGGACAAGTGTTATTTTTTAAGATACAGGGTATTAAATTTCACAATCAATGCTATAACAGTTTAACCTGTATGATTTTCCACCTGCATGATCCTTCTTCTTTTGAGAAGGCTGTGGAAAGATTTTTAGCTATTTTATGAAAGAGCTAAACCAGTTGCCTACAAGATAGAGGCAATACACCTGAAATGCACTGGACCAGCAGACCATTTTCTGCATGTTGCTGTGGCTTTGTCTTCACATTATTCCACTTGGTGAGCTTCCATTTCAAGGACATCAACAGATGATGCATTCTCCATATGGGAGAAAGAATGCTCAGCATACAGAACGATGCCCACAGTATCAATAATGCTAAATGAGAACACTTCCATTGGAACACCTTCCACAAATATTATTTATTTTATTTATTTCATTTTTATGTCTTCTTTCTCCCAGAAAGGGACTCAAGGCAGCTCACAAATAAAACCATTTTAAAACATTACAATACAAATTTAAAAGGCAAAGAGAAATTCTTCCATTTGTCAACATGCAGCTACAGAAGACTGTAGACTGATCTAAGTTCTGTGCCTTCAGTATGGACATGTACCTGATGAACTTAAATCTGCCAAAGTGTGCAGGCTAGAGTGGATTCTAGATTGACTGGATTCTGTTTTCCATTACATGGGGAATTATCTTAAGAGACTAATCAAACTGATTCAGAAGAACATTTTTATAAATGTTTATCATATATCTCACTTACCCCTGTTTTGCTTCTTCATCCGAATGGTTGTTTTTTTAAAAGAGGCTGCAATATCATGATAAACTAGGAGAAACAGAAAATATTAAGAGAAAATAACTGCCAAATACAACCAGCTTCATTTAGCTTAGCCTGAAGTTATCTGTACAGATAAAGCTCCAATTTAATTTAATCCCATTCACAACTTCTTTGCTTTTTGCACATTTTCTAAGTGATAAATACTTCAAATATGGGAATACAGTAGTTGTGATTTCAGTTGCTACTACTCACTATTTGGAAACTAGTTTGACCAGCAAATTTTACACAGCAGTATATACATTTTAAATACAAAATGGACTAAAGGAAAATAAAGCAAGCATCCTCTAGTTTGCAGCCACTGCCTGCCAATCAAGAAATTATAATGATGATAACAACAAAAAGTAGCATAAGATATCAAGTTAAAAGCTCTGGGAAAATAGTCTTTGCTTGTGTCTGCAAGACTTTGATACTTACATTATACAACTATCCTGGAAGGAGATTTCCAGCAATGTGCTACACTACCAAGACCCTCTTTCCACCTGTCATTTCTGTCTGTCGTGATGTGAAAAGTTTATCCATGCTGTTTTATTTTAAATCTCCAATTCACCAGATGCTGCAGTCACCTATCAAATGCCAGATAGGGCCTAGGTCTGAAGGAATGGGATGCAACAATATGAACTGGATCACAGCTTGGATTAGGTCAACAGATGGAAAGGACACTGTCCTTGGAACCTCCAAGTACCCTGCCTTGATTTCCATGATGCTCTACTGTACAGCTCCACAAGATATTTGGGTGCATACCTGATTAAAATGAACAGCTAGTTAGCAAAACTGAAATGGACTTTGCTGAGTGGGTGCGAAATGGCACTAATAAGATCATGACTTAATGGTAGTACTGTTTGAGGGGTGCACTCCAATAGTCATTCGCAGATTATGAACAAGGAATTAATCAGCTATCAAGACAATAATCAAAATGGATTGGGAGCTTAAATATGTTTGTGGAAGTTTAATTGGATCTCTCTGGTTATTTTCTTAGTGATCTAGGTGAGATATAAGCAAATGAATTCCACAATGGCAGAAAAGCAGGCTATAACTTTTGTTCACTTTTTTATGCCTTTAATTGTATTGTTCTTTTAAATTGCAAGCAGCTTTGAGTTTCAATTTTGAGGGAAACATGGGATACAGGTAAACAAACAAACAAACAAATAAAATAATGATAGTATTTGTCATACAGTAACAAAACAGACATGGATATCTGAACTAAACCTCAGCAATGATTACTGACTTTCATAAAATAATTGGCAAGAAATTGAAGTGGCCTGGTATCTGTAAACTCTGGTTGTTTGGAATGTAACTGGAGGGACCATAATATATATCACACTCTCAATTCTTCCTTTTTCACACTACTGAGATGAGAAGCCTGACTTATATTGGTGATGGGAGTTGCAGTCCAACAATGTTGTCATCTTGGGATGAGATGAAGTATACATGAAAATCTGACACTAAACTATGATTCTACCCACAACCCTATCCCCAGCCTTAAAACCCAATATGCTGGAATTCTCAATGGGTTTCCACCAATTCATTCAATGCAATTGTTTTTTCAAAGAATCCTGGTGCACGAGGGTTAAACTCTTGTTTCGAAACATGTCAGGAATTAAAACCACAGTTTGATCCTGGTTTGTTCTCACTAACTATACTTTAAATAGACTACAGTATGCCAAATTTGGTTGTCATGGGACACTGTGGTGTGTTTAAACTAAAAGGTTTCTAATCCTGTCCTTGTAACTACAAATTGGGGACGGAAAATGCATGAGACTGAGGCATGCCACAGCTCTTACAGGTATAGGAAATCACAGTTACTCACGGCATCTAAATTAGGCCATTTTCTCATTTTGTTTTAGTTTTGAACTTCAGATTTTGAGATGAAAAGATTGCTGGAAAGAACTTTTTCATATATGAAGTATTTATCACTTGACTTAGAAGCCAAGTAACTGGATGCTAGCAATTTAAAAAGGAGTTCTAAATTCTAATACTTACTTGTATGATCTTCGTATCTTTCGATATAATGTAAATAGTGAATAGCTCTGTTCTTTGCCTGGGAGAAAGAGCAAGAAGATGTTTTTTTCATTAAGCAATGATTAAGAGGATGCACTATTTCAGCCTGACAGCCAAATCAAATTAAAAATAAAAGAAGCATTAAAATAAAGCTATTTCTACCTATTATGTATTGTGCTTAAATAAAATTAGTTTAATAAATCAAAATGGGATGAATTGATGTCATGACATACCTATGCTTCATAAAAGTTACCAGCGTATTTGCCCACACATGTTACATTAATCATTTTGTGCATCGAAGAAAGTCACTAGGTGGTCACTAGGAAGCAATGCTTTTCTCCCCACAGATTACCAGAGGAGGACTATTTATACAGCCTGCTTTAACCTGAACTAAAGTAACAGTAAATTAATAGACCTATTTAATGACATTATTTAGCAGTCACACTGGATACCGGAATGTCAGAGCTGAATCCAAGCAGAATTTTGTATCTCCAGTTTACAAGTCTAAAAGAGATTGTACAAATTAGTTGTAATTTTGGAGAAAACAAAGATGTAGATATTTAACTGAAACATTTGAACCCTGGATGGGTCCAGGGACAACCTGCCACTGTATTAACATTGTCCTTAAAAAGAAAAGATAAAAGATTGTGAGCACAAAAATGTCCATAAGGCAAGAAACAGCAAATTCATCTATAACGCAAATTCAGCTGTATGCAGAATATTCTGTCTCATTTTCAAGAGGGTTTTTTTTGGGGTGGGTGGGAAATAGGAGTGAAATTTATAGAATGTCTACATAGAAAGGAAAAATTACATATAATGATTCAAACTAGTATAGAGTGAATCGGACTCATGCTCTTGTGCTATCAAAACAACAGAACAAATATGTTTTAGTGTTTCTTTGCACGGGTAGAGCTTGTCAGGTCTATTGTGTCTGCCTCAAATAGGATATTCCAGGGCTGGGATCAAAATATCAAGAAAGCAGTTTTAGGATCTCATAGTACCTCTAGACCTAATTTGTCTGAACAGTGGTCCCTGTGTCATGTAGCAAAAATGTAGAAATCTTTTTAAATCAATTTGTGGTACATGAGTAGGGAGTATGGCGGGTGATTCGGCTGTTCAAGGGGTGGATGGGATGTCCGCAAGAGCCTTGGCGAATTTAAGCAGCTCTTTGGATACTGGTCCATGGGCCAAGGAGAGATTAAAGGACACTGGGAAAGGAAGCAGTGGAGGAAAGGGGCTTCTGCTGTTATAGTTGTATCTGTTTTCCAGAGCTTGGAATAGTTACTTTTTGGTTTAACTCCCAGAATTCCCCTGCCAATCTTTGCTATTTTGCTCAGATACATATGTATACCATGGGCCATGGGTGATTCTGGTGGAATTTCTGATACTAATATTTAGAGAAATTGATGTTTCTGGCAAGAAGAGAGGTCATAGAGGACCCATGGTCCTGTAGCAAAGCACAAGCTTTGCATACGCATTTGGTCTGACTTTTCCAAGTAAAACCACTGAGTAGCAAGTGATGGGGAAGGCAACCAACTGCCAGCCAGTGCAGACAACACTAAGCAAAATAGATAATAAGCTAACATGGTGTAAGGTAGCTTCCTGTAATGGGCATGGATTCTTACTAGAGAAAGGAAAAATTAATTTTTAGACTATCGTTTCCTAAGTCCCTGAGCTAGTGTGGCATGTGGTCATGATGGTGCAGGGATTCTAGGAGCCATAGTCAAAAAACACCCCCCTCCCCAGTTCTGATGAGAACATGAATGAGAGAACCACAAAAGTCTACATTTTATATATGAAGAACCAGTGAAGAATGCCATGCTTTAATGTCAACAGATTAAGTTTACTATAAAACTACTTACTTTTCTTAGTGCAACCATCCTGTCAGTTGCTTTCCCTAGAGCAAAACCTGATGGATAAAAATAATGCAGCTGATAGAGAATTATGACAGATGAAAGCCTTCAAAAACTTGCAACAAAAAAGCCCTCCTCTTGCAAGTACTTGGGTGACCTTCCATACCCAAAACCTTCTCCCGGTGATGCTAGAGCTATCAAGAGATGCAGATCTACCAAAGGAATCAGGAGACACACTTAAAATTCTTTACCTCTCCCTTCCCTCTACCACAGAAAGACATATTATTTTCCAACAAAAGGGAGAAAACCTTTCTAAATACGCCCTTGACTTCTTGCTTTATATAAGCACTACTTTCTGTTCAATATAAGTCTAAAGCAATACAAGGTTTTGCTTTCATGTAATAGAGTGCCCTTGGCAACCACAAAATAATTAACAGCAAAGAAACCTATATTAGATTATATCCTGAGAATATGGCTCATGATGTTGTTTTTGTAATCTCAGCAATGGTATTTGATTTTTTCCTCTGAAGAAAAATATATTGGTGCCTTTCAGAAGCCAGGTTACATTCCTGATACAAAAGATGGATACTTCCTTCCTCAACCTCGTATTTAAGACTATGTCCAAGGAAACTGCTGACATGTAACAAAAAGCCAGTTTATCAGTAGTCTTTTAAAACAGTCAATTCTGTGTGCTGCAAATACCAAATGCATTTTTTCAAGCCAAGAGGACAAGACCCAGTCTACTACTCCGGGACAAATGCTTTTCTTTAATCGACTCCTCAGCCTTTCCCAGCTTGAGGCAATGCTGTTTTCTCTTTCTACTTCCATCCCTGCAGACAACCCTTCTCTTTCTATCCCTTGAGTGATGAACATATGAAACATGGAAAGTGAAAGACAAGAGTACTCATTCAAGTGTCATGTTTACTACAGACAGAAACTGAGCAACAGCACAGGGTGTAAAGGCTGAATGGAGAGTCAAATAAAGGAAACAGCAGTGCAGCTGGGACCAAGGTCCATGAAATCTCGAGGAGGAATAAAACAAAGATAGCTACAGATCATATACACCAAATTATACACAGTTAGCTTTTAACTGCAACACTCATCTGATACAGTTACAATTATAGTGGCTGTAAGGATCAATTTTGCCTTTTCCCAGACAATCATGTCTGAAGTGGAGACAGTTATAGATTGCTAATACATGGAGTGATGCAAAAATGGTACAGTTCTCCTCATTCTCCTTCACCTCTCTTGTTAGGAGCTCAGCTTGCAGAGGATGGCAGTGTCTGTACAGGTTCTGTACAGTTCTCCATCTTCTCTAGCCTAATAGCCTATTCACAGTGGCGATAGCATGTTGCAGCCTATTTTCTGCCCAAGGACATCACTATATTTTTGCAGCACTTCTATTAACTGAGAACATGTGGATCTTCCTGACAGAACTTTGGAAACCCGATGGGATGGAGAGATCATTTGTGTCTTTAAAGCAGCTTGGCCATAGAGATAGCCATCTTACTGCCAATCCTATGAATCTCATTGTCATATCCTGGGCTGCTTCTTTTACAATACTGAATAAATGAAAATGAACCAGTTTTAAAAATAACTAAAAGATGTTCATATAGCCACATTCTTGACATGTAAAATAATGTTAAAATAGAATGGCTCTTAGCTGCTATTTCATTACTCTATTGTTTCTGCTTCTTCACACATGCGAGTTTTCTGCCTCCCATTCCTTCTCCCCATCATCAGCCCTGCTACAAATGGAGACTGCAGCTCATGAGACAGCTGAATAATACAAGCCAAACAGAGTTCACAGAATGATCAAAAACTGAACTGGCACCATGATAAGAAAGAAGCTAACCAGAGGCTAGGTGTGTGTCAACAGCAAGGGGCAGTTAAATAAATCACAAGAAAGGATTCTTCCAGAATGGTCAAAAGAAGGATGACTTCTCGCGATAGACCTGCTTGGAGTTTTCTGGTTATTGTATTCTCCACATCCACTCATAGTGTTCTTTTTTGTACTGTCTGTAATCAGCTCTTCTAAAGGTTTCTTAAAACTGCAGTATGCTCCTATGGTATGAAGTGCAAATTTTCTCCTGATTTTTGTTTTAAAAATCTTGGAGATATAGTGCTATAGTGCCATTTTACCGACGCACTATAGCTGTTTTGAAAGAATATGACCCCCCCCCCCCCGGCCGCAATATATGTCTGAATGATAAAGAAACCTACTCAAGGGTGGGGATGAAATCTTGAAGATGGTTCTAGCAACTGCCAGAAAGAGTAGTTTGGGACAAGAGAAACACTGGATATTAAAGAACTCAAAGACTACAGCAACAAAGGAGCCCAAGACTTAGCATTTATATAAATAAAAACATAATGACATTTATATATCTAGTGTTCAAAGCATTTAATACATATTGTGTCAGTAATATTTAAGCAACCTTTGTAGTATGCCAGCTCTTATAATGAAGCATGACATGAATCACAGAATTTTAGAATCTGATTTTGGAAGTTAGCTAGTACAGATCCCTGTTTGTTGCAGAAATCTTGCAACCCATTTTTTATTAATTGCCTGAGTCCCATTTCTGGGAGAAAGGACGAATACAAATGCAAGCAATAAATTAGCTACAGCATTCCTGGCAGATGATAATTTAGCCTCTGTTTAAATACCTGCAGTGAAGGAGAGCATACAGCATCCCAAGGGAGTCTGTGCCATTATCAAAGAGTTCTTACCATTACGAAACTTTTCACAATGTCTAGAGGAAATCTGCTTTCTTGGAACTTCCTTTCATTTACTCCAGTCCTCCTTTCTGAAGCAAAATTCACTTACCAGCAGCCCCTTTTCCATTCCCAACAACCACCAGAGCACTAACAGATCTTTTTCTTCCTTCCTTGGCTGTCATGTTAAATACACTTTTCAACTGAAAAAGAAAACAATGCAAAGTCTTATATTGGCTGCTTATTAAAAGAAGAAAAAGGAGAGAGAGAGAGAGAGAGAGAGAGGAGAATTTTAAAAAAGGAGGTAACCATTGGATTAGAATACATTTTAGCTTTTACATTAAGAACAACCTGATGCTACCAGTTTGAAATAAGCATCTATCATTTTTTAGTTCTGCCTGCCTGGTCAGTTTGTTCAAAAGCTGGTTGTGTGTGGTGGTGGTGGGAAGGTGCTGGTAAGGGGAAGATGCAAATGTTTGGGACTTTCTTAGAGTGGAATGGAGATCTATTTAGCCTTGTAAGTACATGCTGAATCTCCATTATACAAAATACTTGTCATCAGAAGTATTTTGGAGTGTTTTTAGATTTTGGAATACTTGTATTTGTATATATGTGCATAATAAGTAATATTGTAGGTGGGACCCAGGTCTAAACACAAAATTAATTTGTTTCAGCTATACCTTATACACACAGCCTAAAGGTAATTTTATACAATATCGGTGCATGAAACAAAGTTTGTGTACAAAGGTTTCATTATCTCAGCCACCTATGTTTTTGATTTTTGGAGTTAAGGGAGACTCAACCTATACAGTGGTACCCCGGGTTACGAAAATAATCCGTTCCGCGGCGCCCTTCGTAACCCGAAATCTTTTGCAAGCCGAAAAAGCCATAGGCGCTAGCGCTGGAAGCCGCGATTTGGTGCGAAAAAGCGCCGAAAAGCACCAAATTTTTTTTCGTAAGCCGAAAAAAAAAAACGTAACCCGGAACAGTTTTTTCCTATAGAATTTTTTCGTATCCCGGAAATTTCGTAACGCGGTGCTTTCGTATCCCGGGGTACCACTGTATTGGACTTTATTTCTGCTAAGGTTTAAATTATAATAATAATAAATAATAATAAAATCTTTATTTATATTTCCCCCCTCTCCCCATGGATCAAGGCGGGAGTACATCAGATAAAATCACTATTACAATAAGCACAAATTTATCTAAAATTACAACAATCAATTAATAAGACAAAATTTAATAAAACTGAGACAAATCCATACCTATATATGAGTAATGGAGGTAAAGTGTTACCTAGGTTCAGTTATGGTGGATGAAATGGATAGGCCCGCCGGAAGACATCTGTCTTAAGTGCCTTCTTAAAAGCATCTAGGGTGTTAATATGATGGATCTCTTCCGGTAGGTTGTTCCAAAGTCTGGGGGCAGCAGCAGTAAATGTTCTATCATAGGTCGATTTCAGTCTGATTTTTGGGTACTCTAATTATTGGATATCTTTGGAATTGTATGAGTGCTTTAGAGATGTATATATTTGGATTAGCTGTGATTAACACTGTATACTGTGTTTACATACTGGCATTATTTTCGTATTTGTAGCTGCCTGCATTATCTTTTGTACAGTCACATTTACTGTCATTAAAAAGTACTTCTGGATCCATCTCTACAATTGTCATCTCAAGTAGATGTGATGGCCAGGAGTGCTTGGTACCAGCTTCGGCTGATACGCCAACTGCGTCTACCGGGACCAAAAGGACCTTGAAGCAGTGGTACATGCGTTGGTAATTTCTCGTTTCGATTTCTGTAATGTGCTCTACTTGGGGCTACCCTTATACAGTGGTACCTCGGGATACGAAATACCCAGGTTACGAAATTTTCGGGATACGAAAAAATCCCATAGGAAATCATTGTTCCGGGTTACGAATGTTTTTTCGGGATACGAAGAAAATTTTTGGTGCTTTTTTCGGCTTTTTCGCACGAAACGCGGCTTTTCCCCATTAGCGCCTATGGCAATTCGGCTTACGAAGGCTTTTCGGGTTACGAAAGCGGCCGCGGAACGAATTAATTTCGTAACCCGAGGCACCCAAGTTTGGAAGCTTAAATTGGTTCAAAATGCAGCAGCCAGATTGGTCACCAGAACATCTAGGTTTGACCATATAACACTTCTGTTGAAATCTCTTCACTGGCTGCCAATCAGCTTTCGGGTGCAGTACAAGGTGTTGGTTATTACCTTTAAAGCCCTACATGGCTCGGGCCTGAGTTACTTGCGGGAATGCCTCTCCCTACATATTCTGTCTCGCACACTCAGCACATCTGGGAAGAATTTGTTGGAATATTATAACACTAGATTAACTACAACTTCCTATAGAGCATTTACTGCCGCAGCCCCTAAATTGTGGAATAGTCTACCGGAAGAGATCCGTCTTATTAAGGACTTTAAGGAGGCACTTAAGATGGATCTTTTCTGGTGGACCTATCCACCTGATTTCGTATAAGAGACCTTGATCAATGGTCCACTTGACTATGACAGTATGACTGAAAAATTTTCTGATGATTGGATTTTAAGGAACTAATAGGAATGGGTAATTCAGTATTAGTGTTTTATAGATTGTCTTTTAGAATTGAATTATGTTGTTATAATGATGTAATCTCACTTCGATCCTTAGGAGAGGCGAGAAATATAAATAAAAATTATTATTATTATTATTATTATGATAATAGAGGAGAAACATAGTCAAAGCGGCGAGTGGATGTAATAATGCATGCAGCTTAATGCTGGACAGAAATCAACAGACGGAAGTGAGAGAGAGGAAGCCCTACAAGAAGAAGGTTACAGTAATCTAATCACGAGACCACCAAGGCGTGGACCAGGGTCTTGGTAGTAGAGGCTGAGAGAAATGGATGGATTTTAGCAATATTGTAGAGAAAGAATCTACAAGGCTTTGGCTGTAGCCTGGATCTGGGTGATTCATGACAGAGAAGAATAAAAAACAAAACCAAGACTATGGGCTTCCTAGCATGAAGCATTTCTGATGCTCCCAAGATTGCTGTTCAACTAATGTGTCGCAAATGAATTTGTGCACAATATGGTGAATACTGGCACAGAAACCAAAAACAAACAAATAGATGAACATTGCTGGGAATATACTGCTTACAAAACTGCTATACAGTATACACACATATATCCCATATTGTCTCTATGGACCACACAGTCCTCCTTTGTAGTGCCAAAAAGATAAATTAGCCACCTTGGATCCCATCCCAGGAGAAAGGAGAGATATAAATATAATCAATCAATCAATCAATCAATCAATCAGTTTGCAGTAGACAGGTGCTTATCACAATTTTCTGTTAATAATACTAATACTAATAGGTTTTATTTATATACCGCCCAATCACTGGGAATCCGAGCGGTTTACAATAGAGGGGATAACAGACAGTTCCCTGCCCACAGGCTTCCAATCTAAAAGACACGACACAAAAGGAGAAGGGAATGGTGAGGGGGGGAGGGAATCAGGTCCAGCATTCTTCTCTCCCTCTGAGGCCTGGACCAAGGCAGATGGACCGGAGGGAGGGCTCTTCTTCTTCAGGCTAGCCCCTGATGGAACTGGGCCAGCCTACTCTCTCCCTGTTGTTTTGAGTTGTCCCAGCTTCACCATACTCATAAAGATAACTTAATGCTGATGCTGTTGATCACATCCTCACCATACCTGCACTTTAATAGAACTGCAGATTCATAGAATAATACAGTTGGAAAAGACCACAAGGGCCATCTAGTCCAACCCCTTGCCATGCAGAAACTCACAATCAAAGCATTCCCAATAGATGGCCATCCAGCCTCTGTTCAAAGACCTCCAAAGAAGGAGACTCCACTGCACTCCAAGAGACTGTGTTCCACTGTTGGATAGCTCTTACTGTCAGGAAGTTCCTCCTAATGTTGAGGTGGACTCTCTTTTCTTGGAGCTTGCATCCATTGTTCCGGGTCCTGTTCTCTGGAGCAGCAGAAAACAAGCTTGCTCCCTCCTCAATATGGCAGCCCTTCAAATATTTAAACAGGGCTATCATATCACCTCTTAACTGTTTCTTCTCCAGACTAAACATACCCAGCTCCTTAAGTCTCTCCTCATAGGGCATGGTTTCCAGATCTTTTATCATTTTGGTCACGCTCCTCTGGACACACT
The DNA here is from genome assembly GCF_019175285.1 of Sceloporus undulatus. Lineage (NCBI taxonomy): Eukaryota > Metazoa > Chordata > Lepidosauria > Squamata > Phrynosomatidae > Sceloporus > Sceloporus undulatus. Next base: position 23,015,195 of record NC_056522.1, on the reverse strand, counting down.
CCAGCTTGTCAATATCCTTTTTGAACTGTGGAGCCTAGAACTGGAGACAGTATTCCATCTCTGATCTTAGGACAGTGGTCCTTGAACAAAAGAAATGTGAAGGGAATATTGGAAAGAGAAACAGCTGATTTGGAACATATACACAAACGCCAATCCATGGTTTGAACAGAGAAAATGGCTTCCTGGAACACTACACATAATGTAGCATTGCTTAACACCTCAGCCTCATGAGGATGCTCTGCGCCAAGTGATCACATCTCCTCTCTAGTTCCCAGCCTGCAAACAACATATTCCAATACTCCTTCCACCATTCTTATGCTCATCCACCTATACTGGCCTTAGACATCTTTCCTCCTGCCTTTGTCCCTCAACAACCATAGTTAAAACTGAACTTGTTACCCCATCACTATATCCACAAGTTCTGCAGTTCTATGGCTATTCATACAGTCTGATTATAAGGGTCCTTACTCGGCACCAATTCACTCTGTGCACCTGAGGAAGAAGACCCAAGTCTACAAAAGCTTATGCTACAACTTCTTTCACTCAGTCTCAAAGATGCTGCAACTTCCCTTTGCTAATGAATCTATTTAAATTAGTCTATTTTAAACAGTTTTGAACAATTAAAATTAATATTATTGAATGTGAAATCGAAGGCTTTCATGGCTGGCATCCATAGTTTTTTGTGGGTTTTTCAGGCTATGTGGCCATGTTCTGGAAAAGTTTATTCCTGACATTTCGCCGGCATCTGTGGCTGGCATCTTCAGAGAATGCTGACCTGGAAGAGAGTGGGTGTATACACACACACACACACACACTCACACACACACACACAGAGTGTGATCCTGGGTGATACATATTATTGTATGTTGAGATCCTGAGATCTTTGGATATAGGGTGGGATTGATACATATATACCTATATATCTATACAGCAAGCTCCTGGAATCCTCTGGGGTTTGGTTCCAGGAACCCCTATGGATACCAAAATCAGCTGATGCTAAAACCCGGTTATATACAACGGAGTAGTAAAATCATGTCCCTTATACAAAATGGCAAAATCAAGGTTTGCATTTTGGAATTTTAGAAAAAACAAATTTTCAAGCTGTGGATGCAGAATCCCTGGATACAGACGACTGATTGCTTATATACACACCTCCCACACATCTGAATTATTTAATGAAGAAAGTTGGCTTGTGGGTGATTGTGCATGTTTGTGTGTGAAAAAGCTATATGCTCTGGAGGATTCTAGGTGCTGTAATCTGCCAAAATAAACTTTGTGAGCTTTAAATCAAAACCTAAACTCCACTATGTTTTTAAATATTATATACAAGCAAAATTCTCAGCAAATCTCTTTATAGCATACTTTGGATAAAATCTTAGAGGGTTGCCAAAAGAGCTAGATAGAATTACCACAAAGAGGATGTCAGGATCAAAGACAGACAGTTGGCCATCTATGTTTTAGATAAAGGATAATATCTCGTTTTAGAGAAGCACCACACAGCTTGGAGCTATAGTCCCACAGAATTGGAGGACACGAGGATGGGGAAGGCTGTTTTAGTCGGTGGAGTTTAACCAGATGGCTCAGTGGTATCTTTCCAATTCCTAGGGTTTTCTGAGAAGAGACTTCTTAATCACCTTTTGAATTTCCTGCACTTCCCACAGTGATCTTTTCCACAACATGAAGTGATGATATCCTGAGTCTTTTAGACTATGCCACGGTCATCTATTTTCAAGTGCAGAGCAAGCTTCATTTTCCACCTCTTCCAGACCTGAACACTTCCGAGACAGCAAGGATAACTGATTATCAGCAATGCACAATATCAAGACCAGAGTCTGCTCATAGCAACAGAAAGCTGTGAGCAATAACTCAATCGCTCAGATGACAGGGGTACACTCTCAGTTTCAATTATATTGGCCAAGCTGCTTAGCAGCATGCCGTAGCAACCATATCTGTAAGTTAACCACCCACTCCTTGATACACGTAAAGAGAGAATACTATGTGATATTATGATTCCATGTTTCTAAGCTTACCTTGAGGCAATCAAAACATTACATAATGTCTAAATATATGCCAAGATATAAATTTGGTTATACACAGTTTGGGTTTGTTTGTTTTTTTAAATGAGGGAAATAACCTTTAAAAAAAAGGAAGAAAGGAAATATCAACATGAGGAGGATTTCAGCAGATACTATCAGTTAACTGTTACAAGTGAAGTCCACTGCAAAATCATTGTTGTTCCAACAAGAGCACAGCTGAGTCAACAAAAATGAGAATTATTGGAGAGTCAGCATTCCATTTTCTTCGATAATGTATCTGTACAACCCAGATCCATGGGAAGTCTGGCTTTTATTATTAATAAGCCTTTCCTCTTTCATTTGCCAGAATTTACTTGTAGGTTTCAGAATTGCAAATGCTTATCTGTGGGACTAAAACAGCCTTTGAAGACCAGAGAAAGGGTGTTTTTTTAAAAGAAAAAAATATTGCTGCTTATATAGACACATACGATGTTCTCATATATTAGGAAGGAAAAGAACACAAGAACAAATTTTCACAAACTCAGGAGCAGACCAAAGCATTATGTGCTCCACAGCACAAATCCCTCTCTCTTAATTATAGTTAAGATTTACATCAATTGAAAGTTAATTGTGGTTAATGTCAACCAAGTTTCTCACCTAAATCCAGTTTTGAAGGTCAGGAAATCCCCATGAAGAAAAATTCCTGCCAATTGTAACCCCAATTAAGGCAGATGAGACAGAATCCGTAATACAGGAGGGCTGAGAAGACACAGTTTCATGGCCTGCTCTTCGCCTCTTAATTATGGGTTAACAAGTGGCAACCCAAAGAAAAAACAACACTCACCCTGTATGCTATGATGTTAGGGTTTATAAGGAATAAAAGTTTCCTTATTCCAGAAGGTGGCAACAGCAGCACATGGAAACAAGTCAGCCAAGAAGTGGAGATCCAAGAAAAAACAAAAGCCAGAATTACCCTTGTCAGCTGTTTCTGTGCAGCACTGAAGGGAAATGTGCCCAGTCACCCATCACAATGAGAGCTATCACATCTCTCTTAAAACTCTGTAAAGGCCTTTCAAGCCTGATAATGTGCACAGGCAGCTATGGACTGTTACTACATCAAGAATCCTGACATCAAACAATGCAATTTTTTTTTCACCTACTGAGTACTGGCAGTTATTTCCTCCCCCTTCCCCATTTTGAAGAAGAAGAAAGCAGCTGAAGTCTATAATTGCCTTGCAGAGTAATTCAGAATTTGCAAATTCTGTACATATGGAAACATGTTTATTTGGCCTCTTTTTGAAAAATCCAATGATACCCATTTAAACTAGACTTACTGCTTGGTAAATCAGCCCATGACTGTACCTTGAGGGGAGAGCAGAAGGGAAACAGCTTGAAATGTACAACAAAACAGTTGTTGTCCACAAAATATGGGTACAATTCTGAGAAATGCAGGTTTCATTCAAGGGGAAAAAGGAAATCAGAAGCAGGTTTGGCTAGGACTGAAACCATGCAGGGCACATCTGCAAAATGCTTGTTTGCTGAGAAGAACTTGTGTGCATGAACTCCATGTGTCTCACTGGCCTCCCATCAGCATTCCATGCTGGGGCACATACTGGAGTTCACTACTTATTCATACCTTCATTCATGCCACTGTAGGAGCCCTGGTGGTTAAACACCTGTACCATAGCCACTCACTCACAAATCATAAGGTGGTGAGATCAATACCAGTCAGGGCTCTGGCTTAACTCAGGCTTGCATCCTTCTGAGGTCGCTAAAATGAGTACCCAGCCTGTTGGGGGCAATTAGCTTACAGTTGTAAACCACTTAGAGACTGCTTAGGCAATATGAAGTGATATATAAATGAAGCTGCTATTGCTATTGCTATTTCTCTTGGACAAACAGCTGACACAAAATCCTTAAGGCTAAGACTACACTAATGCAACAGAACCATGATTAGTCTTCCTGTTTTGTTTCTTAAAAGGTAAAGGGCATGTCTACAGTGGTGCCTCGGGTTACGAAATTAATTCGTTCCGTGGCACCGTTCGTAACCCGAAAAGCCTTCGTAAGCCGAATTGCCATAGGCGCTAATGGGGAAAAGCCGCGATTCCGTGCGAAAAAGCCGAAAAAAGCACCAAAAGTTTTTTCGTAACCCGAAAAAACATTCGTAACCCGGAACAATGTTTTCCTATGGGATTTTTTCGTATCCCGAAAATTTCGTAACCTGGGTACAGTATTTCGTATCCCGAGGTACCACTGTATTAACCTTTCCTCCTGCATCCTTGTTTCTCCAATTTAAATAACTCCTCAGCTGCTATATTTTAGTAAAATTAGTAGTGTAACTGAAATCAGGAAAAAAGTGCGAGAGGTTTAAAATGTCATGTAAAATACCTCCCCACCCTCAAAATTATTAGCCTGCAACATTTTCACTTGTCTATTTTATAGGATGGCAGGTGGAGGACAGACCAAGCAGAACAAAGCTAGATTCTTTTGTTAGCAAAAGGTGAACAGAAAGCACTGCTCTGTTTATTTGCTTGCCTAGGTTAAAAAACTAGTTTAGCTACAAAGTATTCTGTGCCTCTGCAGTCCGTCCATTTCTTTCTGTGCTGGGAATATAAAAATTGTTCCTGACATGTCCAGTAGACACACAGCAAGTCACTGACAGAGGGCATAGGTTCCCCTGTTCCTTCACCATCAGCTTGCTCCATTTCTGCTAGACACACATGAAGTTTGCCTATACAGCAAAGCAGGCAGGAGTAGGAAGGAATGTTCCTTCCTTCTACCACCAGCTTTTAAAAAACCTTCTGTGCTGGATGAATGGAAGGGAGCTTTCACTGCCTGCATACCCAGCATGGAAATGCACCTGTGCCATCAGCCCACTGGTATGCTGAGAAGTGAGGCAGAGGCTTCCTCTCTTTCCTTCCTTGCAACTGCTAGATTTCTGCAATTGCTGAAGGAAAGACCAATCACTCTGTCACTTTCCGAACACCCTGCATTTCCCACAATGGGCAGGCAAAGAGCAAAGCATTCACATTCATAGAATCAGAGTTGGAAGAGGCCCCATGGGCCATCAGATCCAACCCCCTGTTCAATGTAGGATCTTCAGCTACAGCATCCCCAGAAAGTATCTGTCCGGCCTCTTTTGAAGAGAAACAGACCCATCGCCTCTAAGGCAACTGGTTCCATTGCCGAGCCACTCTCACTGTCAAGAATTTCCTTCTAATGTTCAAATGAAATCTACCCTCTTGTAACATAAAACCGTCCAACCTAGTTCTACCCTCTGAGGCAGCAGAGAACAAGCTTGCACCCTCCTCTTTGTGGCAGCCCTTGAGGTATTTAAAAGAGTGATCATGTCATCTCTCAGTCTTCTCTTCATCGAGCTGAACATGCCTAGCTTCTTCAATGGACAGAAATAAATGCTCCTCTTGAGATCCAAGTTGCCATCTGTCCTTGTCGGTTGCTGCAGCCCTGATTTGGCTAGGAAAGGAGCGGCATTGTGCTGCCCCTTTGGGGCAGTTTGTCAAGTTCCTATATCACTGTTACTGGAGAGCTACTTGAAAATCTCCTAAAATCATACCTGAGTTGGCTTTTAACTCAATGCAAAAGCATGTATCGAGTCTTCTTTCTCTGTACCGTGCGTTCCACTTACTGCAGTTCAGCACATGCAGGTCTATACTCTTATACCTGTTGATTTCACCAACTCTGAAATGAACTTTTGGTCACTACATGAACAACTGCACCCCCAAATTTTCTTCTTTCAATGAACATGCTTCCTCTGGAGGAACAAGTTCATTGGGTTCACTCCTTGGCTATATTCTAGTCCCACTGAAAATAGGGCTTTGGTTACTTGGAACATCTTCACTTTGTCTCAATGACTATTAGTCACAAACATCATCTACGTGATAGTTGTTGTATCTTGTCTATATATACATGAATGTATGTGGGTGAACAAACAAAGGGCAGGGTATTTATAAACTACTACAGACCAAGCCAAAGAGGGATTTTCATGTGTTGCAAAGCAGCTGAGCTGCTGTACATCATGACAGTTCCAGGGGTTTATGTAACTAAGGGGGGATACAGATGGGCAGAAAGGGGTGGCCAGACGCTGCCCCTTTATGCCCCTGATGGAGGCTGAAGCTGACAAATGCTGAGGCTTCTGTGAGGCATAAAAAGAACCTGCTCCTGGTGTGTTCTTTTTCCGCCGCTCTCCTGAGCCTTTTGTCCCATGCCAGCGCAAAGTGCCGGTCTGTACTGGGCCTAAGTTGGAACCTAAAGATGGTTGTGGTATACTGGCTACATCAAAACTGTCCTACAGTTTGTTAACAGAAGGAAGAACAAACTTATTTTCTTCCTGGATGGCTTTCCTTTGGCAAGAGCTGCAACAACAAAAAAAGGGAAATAAAACATATTAATACTGACACTTAATCATGCTGCAACTGCTACCCTGTCAACCCAAAAGAAAAAGAGACAGAAATTATTCCATTTATACTTTGACAGGACAAGATGTACATCCCTAAGATGCTCCAGGCTACATGCTATTTTACATTATATGTTTTGTCCAGTTCCAGTCCATGAAAACTCTCAAAGCCAATGGTATACAGTTACAGACACCAATCATTTTCAACACATACCTTATTTGGACTGAAATTTAGTGCTATTTGTGGGTGTGGCTGAAGTCAAGAAGGTTAAATAATACATGTTAGAAGAGAGGGGCACCTCACCATTTTTTGCATCACTCTATCATGTAATCTTTACAATATAGTGGAATCCAAGAAAATAGATTCACAAACATACAAGATGCTTATTAGAAATGAACTTTCATTACTGAGAAGACTTACAGTCTTAAAAAGAAACAACATGTATGCTCCATGCTCAGATGGAAAAGCAGAGGAAACTTGGGTGCCAAGGAATGCCAACTTCATGTTTGCCTCTGGCAAGAGGGTAGTCTTTCAACAGCAAAGCAGATCCTGCATCTTTAGGAAACTCCTTTCATCTGCCCTTGAACAAAATCCCCTGGGGCTTGTTACAAGCTTTTATTCGACATTGGTATACTTGCTATTCATTAAGTTTGGCTCTCTCATTTGAATGGTGTTTAAATTGCTAGCTCTGCAATTTTGTACATAGCTACTCAGCACAGCTTTTATGATACAGTCAGAGCGATTCAAAAATATTTTAGGGACTCAAGGACAGGCCAAATACTCCACACAACAATCTACCTGTATACAAACAAAAATCTAGCTGTACAAAATTAGAGACAAGTTAGTACAGCTATTAAAATATAAACACACACACACACACACAAAACAGTCCTAATGAGAAGAAATGAGTATCTTGTTGCATCAGCAAGACATGCTAATCAGTATTTACAAAATGATAGCATTAGGAGTAATTGTTCATATAACACTAGTAACCCTGCACTGGCATTTTTGTTCTCAAAGGGGTTTCGTCTACAGTATAATTAATTTTCAGGGAAATACTGATTAGCGTAGGCCAAGATTCTAGTATTCTTATACTACCCTTTTCCTTGCTAACAGCAAGGAAAACAAGTAAATGAAAGGAAAACACAAAGAGAGATAATCATGTGCAACCAGCCTATCTCTATTAACTAGTCCAACTTTAAGCAATCAGGTGTTCTCCAGATGTGTTCCACTAAAACTGCCATCACAACCAGCTAGCACTGCCAATGAGGATACAGGCTGCGGAATATGGTTGTTGTAGTCCAACACATTTGGAGGATGTTGGGTTGGACAAACCATAGGCACACATATGTATGAATATGTTTTCCAAAAGCTTTGCTTGCTCTCACACAAATTGTCAGGATTCCACATGGCTTGCTGTTGCTTGTAAGTAGCATCGTTACTGGTATGGTCTTTGAAAAACGCTGTTATGCTCTTCAACACCATAGAAACCAAAAGAAAATTGCATGCCTCCCACTGTTCTGAAAAGCACAGTGCTTATTTAAATCTAATGAAATTGCCATAGAGTACAGTACCAAATTGGGGGGAAGACATGGTGTAGTAACAGGCATCATTACTGCTTCATATAATCAAATAGATTTTGCTTTGGTACAAAACTGTAAACTTAACAGCTCGGTTTTGTACCATGTATGAAGATAGAGCAAATATTCTTACAGGTACACCTCACAACTAGATGAGAATCAAGTCCTTGCCCTTGCAAAAAACACAGCTACTTTCATAAAATGCCAAAAGATTTTCCTCTGAAAATCAAATTAAGTCCTCTGATGGAGGCTGAGCAGAAAAATATGTTCTCTGTTTTGATCCATTTTATCCTTGCGGCTTCTACCTGGAGGCAGGGGTAGGAAAAATGAAGCTGGGGGAAAATAAGGCCATCCCAAGTTCCAATTAAAAAAATAATGGCACAAAAAGAGTCTGAAAACACCTCCTGCAGCGGTGGTTTCCTTAAACCACCTTTAAATCCCTTTCAAACTGATTTTCTGGCTGAAAATTGGCCCCAAACCAAGGAAGTGAGAAACAGAAGTAGATTTCTAGTCACTTCCAGGACTGATTTTCAGCCAACTGTTGTCTGAAAATCAGGAGGAATGGCCTCTGTGGGTGCATGTGGGTGGAAATTTAGGGCATTTGTCTACACTATAAATTCAAACCTATTTAACTGCCAAGACTCATTGATACAGGGGTGCATAGAAAGTATATCTGGATATCCTAGTAAATTTCCTGGTGATCTGCAGTAAATGGGCAAAGATTTCTGTCTCATAGTTGCTTAAAAACAGTATGCACAGAGATTTTGTAGCACCTTTCAGAGTGGAAGACATTGTAACTTAAGCTTTCGCAGACTTGGTCTATTTCCTCAGATGCATGGAGTGAACTGTTGCCCAGGAAGAACCTTTATAATCAAACTATGAGATAGCCACAAAAACAATAGCAATAACACTGGATAAATTATGTTTTACAATTTGGCATCTCACTAGCATTTAGCAATTTAAAATGAGGCTTGTAATGATGGGGGCTTTACTTTTTAATATCCATTTTTGAGCTGTTTAATCCAGTCAGCATTGTTTACATTATTACAATGTGTGTTTTTTTTTAAATCTTGTTGAGAGTTGCCCTGAGTCCCAGCCATGGGAGAAAAGCAGGGTATAGCTCAAATAAATAAAGAGATGTAATATTGCTGCTGGACCACAAGCTAGATGGATAGACTCAATGAGGGAGGTCACAAGTATGAATTTACAGGACTTAAGCAGAGCAGTAAAGAACACAAGGGCCTTGGAGAGGCCTCATCTGCAGGACTGCCATGAGAAGTAGTCCACCTGAGGGAAGTTAACAATAATGATAACAACAATGCTTCTGAAAGGCTCAAGGTAACCAGGAATGGATTTCTGGGTGGGAGAGCTATAAACCCAGTCTTTTGGTATTGAAAACAAACTACTGGGACAAGGAGTCTTCAAATTTACAGTATATGGTTTCTAAATGAGCTTCCAGTAGCTGGATCTTGCAGCTCTAGGGAACAAAAGGCAGATCTCACAAATATTTTATCTGTCCTGCTCTCCCCTATGGCAATAGTTTTATGATGGGGTTGGGCACTTCAGAATTCTTTGCACACGACTATCTGCTTCACTCCATAGATGGCGATACTGCAGTTAAACTAGCATCAAACTATAGGTTGCGTCTCCCTCATCCAAAATGCTTGGGACCACATGTGTTCTGGATGGATTTATTTATTTATTTGGATTTTGGAATACCTATATTTGCATATATGTTCGTAATGAGATATCTTAAAGATAGGACCCAAGTCTCAACACAAAATTCATTTATATTGTCATGTACACCTTATACACATAGCCTGAAGGTCATTTTATACAATATTTTACATAATTTTGTTCATGAAACAAAGTTTGTGTACACTGAACTATGAGAAAGCAAAGTGAAAAACATTTTCACTATCTCACTTATAAGACAGGTTTTGGGTTTTAGAATATTTTGGATTTTGGAATAATGAATAAGGGAGACTCAACCTGTACCTGAAATGTGGAGTGTACAACTATCTTCTTCCACGAGTTCAAATCCTCTTGAAAGGCTATTCTTTCAAGATATCGTTTGCCCAACAGTGTATGCCTGAAAAACATTTTCATCCTGCTCTTTGATAATCGTCAGCTCTCTGCACCCATGGATTCTTTATCCACATTCAACCATTCACAACATGAAAATATTTTAAAAATAACTCCAAAAAGGAAAACCTTGATTTTGCCATGTTATATAAGGGACACCATTTTATTATGCCAGTGTATTTAACAGAGCAGCCATGGATTTTGATATCCACAGGGTGTCCTGAAAGCAGATCCCAATGGGTACCCAGGACCCACTGTACACAAATATATGACTATACTATCTCAAACACAATGAGAATATTGACTTTTGTGGACAGAAGTGGTAGTGAAATAAAACACTAGTATTATCTTCATTATTTTCTCAACCCCAGATCAGTATCTGCATGGATACCAGGCTTTCTAAAAACACCCAGAATAGAGATGATTTAGGGTCCACTTTGAAGGATTAAAAGGAGAGGCCGGATTAAGGCTGCTCATCCAGGGAAAAACAAGGCCAAGGCCCAAGTGTCTATTTACATAGCTGAATGAGAACAAAGACAATTTTACTAATTAACTAATGTACAGATGAGAGGGTGGAACTAGTTTTAATCATGTTTAGTGCATATGCACTGAAATCAATGGGACATAATCATCATGACCACAGCTTGGAAAAGTTACTTTTTTGAACTTGAGCACCCAGAATCCCCCAGGCAGCATAGTGGGGGTTTGGAAGTTATTAAAAAATGTAACCTCCACAACACTGATCACAGCTAACTTGAGTCTCATTTCAATGGTTTTACTCTAAATGTGGCAAGTTCAGTCCTGTGTCCCTCCATCATTAACTGCATTTCAACTTGTCTCACTTGACTTGCTGCTTGCTAGAACTGCCACTCTTGTTGCTTGTTTAGAAAATGACAACTGGCCCTTTCAAGACTGCCATTAATCATAATTGCCACTTGCTTAGAACAGCTATAAGCTTACAATAGCTCAAAGGGGGAAAGCCTAATTGTCTGTACAGAATCCAGTGAGGACAGCAGTGTAGGCATATTGTCTGGGGATGATGGTTGCTGTAGTCTAATTCATCTGGAAGGACTGGTTTAGGTGAATTACTGCTTGCTCATAAGTGATTAGCAAACATTCTAGGCTGCTAACCAAACTTGCCAGTTGCTTTGAATGCCCACTAATGAAATTGGCAGCGGAAGCAGCTACTCCATTATATATGAGGAGATCTGTCACTTTCGATTATTATTTGAAATGAAATGTGCAGTCATCTTAATGATGAAGCAATACTGTCCAAAACATCTCTTACACATATTTTTTTCCCAGATTGGGGGGGAAAATCCAATCATTAACATGCAAATAAAAATCTGTTTCTCTCCATGTAGGCACTTACAAACAAAAAGGAGGCTTCCTTGTCCAAAGTACTTCACAGTGACTCTATCGAAGCTAATTTGCAATAAAATATGCTTGAGGATTTGTCCCGAACAGCCTGGTCATTACAGAACTTCTTGGTTGTGAACTTCTGAGAATCCTACAACTTCTAAAGCAGTGGTTCCCAACCTTTTCTATGCCCTACACCCTTTGGAAATGTTTGGTTAATGTGCGTACCCCCGACAAACCTAATATCACATTTGAAGATGAAGAAGTCTAATTTCTCATTTTAAAACTGCAAATTGAACTACATACAATACTGTGGGTGAACTAATTGAACTTAAAAAATAAGCTTTTAACTCAGCACATAAAATGGCAATTTAAATTGAGCAATTAGATTCTAATTTATTCAGGAAAAAATGGCTAACAATTGTAAATTGTAAAATCCTCTCCTTTTAATTAAATAAACACCGAGACTACCATCTACACAACACAGCCACCTACTACCACTTGTCAAGGCACACTGAAAGCTGGCTGAATTATATCATGACTCAAGGACATAAACCACTCTTTGTTGTACACCCTGAAATTCCATCTTACAATCCTTGTTGGTATGGGCACCCCACATTGGGAACCCCTGTTTTGAAGAAATAATCAGGAGGAAAGGTAGCCTCTTGCTTCCTTGCCCACAACATTAAGAAACAGCTCTTAACTTTGCTTACCTCTCACCTTCCATTTCAAAAGCAGATTCTTTATACCTTTGCTCTCACACATTGGCTGGAGGCACCATGTTCATTCACTGGATTCCAAAGCAGGAGGTGTCATGCCAGGTGAGACCAGCTCTCTAGTCCCTTAAGGGCCTCAGCATTTTTCTAAACCTTCTCAAAGATCACTCAGATGGTGTTGAAAAAGTGAGAGAAGGATTGTCTGTATGGCTATTATCAATGCTCTTCTCTGTGTTATTTATTTACTTGCTATATTTATATTTGGCTTTTCCTCCAAGGAGCAGATGGCTCTTTTTCTCTTTATAATTCTCACAATAGCCCTCTATGGTAGACTAGGGTAACAGACAATGACTCTCAGGCTACATCCGCACTGCAGAAATAATCCTGGCAGACACCACTTTAACTTTCATGGCTCAATGCTATGGAATCCTGGGAATTATAGGGCCAGTACATACTGGCCTTTCAGGCGCCCTCGTCATGTGCAAGGGTTGCCTGGGGGCATAGAGCCCACACGCCCCGCAACCCTTGCATATGATGAGGACGTAACAATGGTGGTGCCGTGTTTACATGGGCACCAGCATTGTTATGTAAGTGCTGTGCGACATCCGCACGGCACCGCGCGGCATTTATGCAACGAGTGCACCAGTGGCACACTTGTTACGCCACCGTTGCAGCTTCAAAAGAACCCACTTTTTGCAGGTTCTTTTTCCGCCAGCGGGTGGCTGAGGCTTCCCTCCGACAGAAAACCAAGCGCCAGCAGGCTGCCCTTTTTGGGCGGTCTGTACCGTGCCATAGTTTGTTTTGGGACTAGAGCTCTCTTACAGATGTTTCCCAAAATAGCACTGAGCCACGGCAATAAAAATTGTGTTAACTTGGATTACAGTATTTCTGCAGTGAGGATGCAGCCTCGGTTAGCTTCACCACCAAGTGGTGAACCTAGGTCTTCCCTCAGTTTTAGTCCAACACACAAACTACATCACAGTGCTTTCTTCTCCCTCAGACACAACCACAACCATGTTTTTTCTACTTCTAAAAGGTGAGGGAGAGAGTGGGAATTTCTCCTTTTCTCTTGCTTACAGAGCTTTTCCCCTTCAGGAAAACATATTGGGATGAAGGGGGAAGAGGGGAAAAGATCTGCAAGGACAAGGAGGTGACTTCCCTTACACGTGTTCCTGTGCGTCCATCCTTTGTGTTGAGATGGGACATATTATTAGATTGTAACATCCATGAGCCCTTGTCTGAAGAGCCAATAGGGAGGGATGATAGCAGAGGCAACCCAACAAAACCTGGAGGGCCACATCCTCTGAATCCCTCTCCTATTTACTATCACTTATGACTGTGAGACAAATGTTCTGTACAGTGGGGTGATGTTGGCAGAAGAGAATGGTGTGGCAATGCAGGTCATTCAAATTCAGCAAATCAGCTGCCGTTGCTTGCTCTAACATGGCTTATGCTAACAAATTTATATTTAAATCCAACTGCTAGTCTCACCACAGTAGATGGAATGAATCAATTAACTTACGTAATCACAAACTTACAAAGTCCCCATTGATTCAGTGGGTCTACTGTAACTGAGACTGGAAACACCTATTAAGACATTAAGCACTCTTTAAAACCCAGCATTTAAATTAATTGATATTTCTGAATGTTGCCTTTTCCAGAAATAGCTAAAATGCAACTGGAAAACAGTGATGCTGTTTTAAAATTCAAATTTTTGCCTACATGGTATGGTGGTTCAGTTTGTTGCTAAGTTCTGTCAGTGAGCATCTCTACCTTTGCCCACTAACAATAAAAGTAATCCAACATCCTAGTGGAAATGCTTTAACACTAGATGCAGTAATTTGCTGACTGCAATTCATAGTTAATTGTGTATAGCACTTAATCTCAAGTTGCTGCTACTACACAGGGGGAAAGAAGTCCTAACATACATTTCAAAGCAACCACTAAAAAAACCAGAGGAAGATATTTTTTGTTGGAAATCTGAAATCTGGTGTATGAGAATGAATACTAACATTAAAGGCAGATCTGCTGGAAATAGAAACACATCACAGTTTACATTTTTAGGTGTATAGTTAAAATTATTGGAAACATGTAAATCATAAAGGAGCTGGGACTGACTGGAGTGTTACTAATGGTAAACTTAGAAGTGATGCTGAATTTGTGTCTAAACAAAGGAATGAAATGACTCATTATACTTTGGCATTCACCAGTGGGACAAACACAAGGCCTCATCACAATAGTTTTTTGTGGGATTTTCAGGCTATGTGGCCGTGTTCTGGAAGAGTTTATTCCTGACATTTTGTCAGCATCTGTGAATAGCATTTTCAGAGAATGCTGGCATGGGAGTTAATGGCGTACATATATATTGGAATAAACATCAGGAATAAACTCTTCCAGAACACAGTTCCATAGCCCGAAAAGCTCACAAAAATATGGATTCTGGCCGTGAAAGCCTTCAACACCTCATCACAATGTTTAATCTTCTGAATGTTCTTAGATATTATTATATTATTAGATCAGCATTTCTCAAAAAGTGTCATTAGCCTTCTCTCCGAACCAACATCCAAACCATTACCAAACCAACAGCCAAACCAACAGCCAATATCCAAACTATTAGCAAGGAATTTCCAAACCAGTCTGTATGTATGATCTGCCATGAGCATATAAACTATTTGTACCAAACTCCATCAACCCCAGATACTTCTGCAGGCTGAGTGGTAGGAGAAGGTCAGCTTCACAACTTTTCAAGACGTCAGACTAGAAGCAGAAGCTGGCATTATGAGAAGGATGGCAGAGAATGATGCAAAATGGGTGCTAGTCCCACATAGGGAGAAGAGCTTATTAAGAGCAAAGGAAGGTAGAAAGGAAGACGAGAGAGAGAACAAAAATGCTAAAAAGTAAGATCATTTGGAAAACCCAAAGATTACTTAATGTTTTGGCTGAAGCAGTGGTATTTCCATCTATCTAATAAAAAAATGGTTAAGAGAGAATGGACTGGAATATTACGATGAAAAATAACATGGTTATTGTTTTATTTAACAATAGGGAGATAAAAATTGCTTTATTCAGAAGCATGACTTTGTGAGTGGAGTAAAAGAAGAAAAAACATAAAACACATTTGGAGAGGAGTCTCTTCTTCTCTTTCAAGTGGTTATAAGAATTGACATCGTGCCTTTGGATAATGGAACAGAAGTATCCCTCTATAAAAAAAGAAATGTTTGCACTCTTTAAATTATATCCAAGAATTTTGCTTTACAATATCAACTACAGCTTCTTTTGAGTCCAATGTGGCAGCACAGCAGGGAAGAGTGAAAATAATGACATATTTTCCTGTGCAATTGTAATATAATTAGAAATCAGAATTCCTCTGGTCTGCTCAGTTCCCATTAATCTCATTATTATGAGAGAGAAAGAAATTGAAACTGAGCACTGGCCTTTACATTTAAAGACACACATCCTTGGGGATTCTTATCTTTCTAAATAAACCTTACCTCAATCACTCTGGAGTCGAAATCTTCATATGTTTCTGTTGATTAAAAGATGTGCATCAGTGTGGTACAAATGAAAATAAATCATTTTCCAAAAATTAGTTTGTAATACAGTACTTATAGCCAGTGTAGTGTTGGGTTATGACCATGGAGACCAGGGTATGAGTTCCTCTACAAGCCATGGAAATCCACTGGGTGACCTTGGGCAAGTCACACTCTCTCAGTCTTAGAGAAAGGAAAAAACAAAGGTTCTCTGAACCAATCTTGCCAAGAGATTGCCATGATAAATGGCAGGAAATCAAACTCTGATCTCCAGAGTGATAGTCCAACACTCAAACCAGTACACCATGCTAGCTCTCTAATACTTATATACTGCCTGTTATAATAAGATTTCTGAACTTTATATCAAACATATATCAAACTACATATGCAGTACAATGTAGTTATCTACATAAAACAATTTTTAAAAACTCTGAAAAAAGAATGGAACCCTCCCTCAACAAACAATGCAAAACCAGAGTAATCATAATCATTGCTGAAGTATCTTCACTGGACATTTAGTTTCAAGCAATTTCTGCCTCACAGACTATGCAAGAGAGACCCTTCTAGGCTTATGGTGCACCACTAAGAAGGTACATCTTTGTGATGTTACCTGGCTGTATTCTTTTGGTTATAAAACCACCCAAAAAGTCTCCATTCGTGACGTTTGGGGACTGAATGGTGCATATAGCAAAGCAAACCTGGTTTGAGATGCTTAGGCCGTGTACATCAACAATAAAACCTTGAATGTGGCTGTAACCTGTGTTGCTGGACCAAACTTTATGCTGGTGTGATTAGGCCCGACTGAAACATGACTAAGCCAAATGGAGCACGGTTACCCATCCAAATGTCCTAAGAGGCTACTGACTCATTCCAAAGGCCACATATGATAGCCTTGGAGCAAGCTTGTTTTCTGCTGCTCCAGAAAACAGGACCCGGAACAAGGGATGCAAGCTATAGGAAAAGAGATTCCACCTAAACATTAAGACAAACCTCCTGAGACTAAGGGCTGTTCGACAGTGCAACACGTTCCCTTGGAGTGTAGTGCAGTCTCCTTCCTTAGAGGTCTTTAAAGAGAGACTGGATGGCCATCTTTTGGGGATGCTTTGGTTGGGAGTTCCTGCATGGCAGAGGGTTGGACTGGATGGCCCTTGTAGTCTCTTCAAACTTTGATTCTATGATTCTTTGTGTGCTTCCGCACAACAATAATCTTATTCCAAATCTAATCTCTTTTTTGATAAAATTTCCAGCTTGTTAGATGAAGGGAATGCTGTGGATATAGTACATCTTGATTTCAGTAAGGCCTTTGACAAGGTTCTTGTAACAAGCTTGTAAGGATTTGTAACTGGTTGACCACCAGAACCCAAAAGGTGATCAAAAATACCTCCTTTTCATCTTGGGAAGAAGTGACCAGTGGCGTCCCACAGGGCTCTGTCCTGGGCCCAGTGCTATTTAACATCTTTATCAATGATTTGGATGACAGAATTGAGGGCATACTTATCAAATTTGCAAATGACACAAAATTAGGAAAAGTAGCTAACACTCCAGAGGACAGGATCAAAATTCAAAACTACCTGAATGGACTAGAAAGCTGGGCCAAAGCTAACAAAATGAATTTCAACATGGAAAAATGTACGGTACTGCATTTAGGGCAGAAAAATGAAATGCACATATATAGGATGGGCAGCACCTGGCTGAATGAGACTACATGTGAAAGAGATCTGGGAGTCCTAATAAACTACAGGTTGAACATGAGTCAACAGTGTGATGCGGCAACTAACAAGGCCAATGCGATTTTAGGCTGCATCAATAGAAGTACAGTGGTACCTCGGGATACGAAATACCCAGGTTACGAAATTTTCGGGATACGAAAAAATCCCATAAGAAATAATTGTTCCGGGTTACGAATGTTTTTTCGGGTTACGAAAAAACTTTTGGTGCTTTTCGGCGCTATTTTACACGGAATCGCGGCTTTTCCCCATTAGCGCCTATGGCATTTCGGCTTGCGAAGGCTTTTCGGGTTACGAAAGCGGCCGCGGAACGAATTACTTTCGTAACCCGAGGCACCACTGTATAGTGTTTAGATCAAGGGAAGTAATAGTGCTACTCTATTCTGCTTTGGTCAGGCCCCACCTGGAATACAGTGTTACCCCGGGTTACGAAAATAATTCGTTCCGCCGCCGCTTTCGTAACCCGAAAGGCTTTCGCAAGCCGAAACCCCATAGGCGCTAATGGGGAAAAGCCGCGATTTGGTGCGAAAAAGCGCCAAAAAGCACCAAAAAATTTTTCGTAACCCGAAATAACCTTCGTAACCCGGAACAGTTTTTTTCAATTGGATTTTTTCGTAACCCGGAAATTTCGTAAGGCGGCGCATTCGTATCCCGGGGTAACACTGTATTGTGTCCAGTTCTGGGCACCACAATTCAATAAGGATGTTCAGAAACTGGAGCGTGTCCAAAGGAGGGCAACTAAAATGGTGAAGGGTCTGGAAACCATGCCCTCTGAAAAATGACTTAGAGAACTGGGGGTGTTTAGCATGGAGAAGAGGAGGTTAAGAGGTGAATATGATAGCCCTGTTTAAATACTTAAAGGGATGTCATACTGAGGAGGGAGCAAGTTTGTTTTCTGCTGCTCCAGAGACACGGAACAATGGATGCAAGCTACAGGAAAGAGATTCTACCTTAACATTATGAGGAACCTCTTGACAGTAAGGGCTGTTCGACAGTAGAACACACTCCCTCAGAGTGTGGTGGAGTCTTCCTCCTTGAAGGTATTCAAGCAGAGGCTGGATGGCCATCTGTTGGGTATGCTTTGATTGAGATTTCCTGCATAGCAGGGGGTTGGACTGGATGGCCTTTGTGGTCTCTTCCAACTCTATGATTCCATGATCCATATTGAGGAGGGAGCTAACTTGTTTTCTGCTGCTCCAGAGAACAGGACCCAGAACAATGGATGCAAGCTACAGGAAAAGAGATTCTACCTCAACATTAGGAAGAACTTCTTTGACAGTAAGGGCTGTTCGACAATGGAACAAACTACCTCAGAGTGTAGTGTCCTTCTTTAGAGGTCTTTAAACAGAGGCTGGATGGCCATCTGTCGGGGATGCTTTGATTTCTTGTATGGCAGGGGGTTGGACTGGATGGCCCTTGGGGTATCTTCCAACTCTACGATTCTATGATTCAATGTGATTATGCTGCTGGTTTTCCACAAAACTGTACAAACAGAACCAGCACATGTAGCAATAAATAATACTGAATCAGATGGAATACTTACACTAGAAGTGGAAAATGATGGCCTTCTGGATGGTTCTAGAGTATAATTTCCATCAGTCCTAACGACTACAATCCATGGGGAGGGATGATGGAAGTTATAGTAAAAATACTATCTAGAGGTACACAGTTGACCATCCAATCATTCCTGTTGTTATATGCCTTCAAATCAACTGTAACTTTGGCAACCACATCACAGGGTATTCTTGGCCAGATTTATTCAGTAGACGTTTGTCTTCTTTAAAGCTGAGAGTGACTTGGCCAAGTAACCCTGAGTTCCATGGTTGAGCTAAGATTTGAAACCTGGTCTCCCAGGATCCTAGTCCAACTTTCAAGCCCCTATGTCAAGCTGGCTCTTCACCATCCTATCAACCTCTTTTAAACAACTATTTCCATTCTATAGTGCAGAAAAAAATTTCTTGCTCCAACAACTTACAAGCTCAATAGATGTGGGAGAAAACAACAGAAAGAAAGGAGAAATGGAAGAGATGAAGAATGTAAGGAGATTGGGAGGCATTTTTAAAAAATCAAATGGAAATGTGGTGACAGGGATGAAGTCCAAATGATGTTCCTTTTTATTTCCAAAAACTTTGAAATATATTTTAATGGGCATCCCATGTTATGAAGCAGATTGTGTATGGGTGATGAAACTTTTGGCAAAATTTTGATATCCTTCCTTGCACGCACTGTTGGCCAAAGGAATGTGTAAGCTGACTGAACAATAATGCATAGATCACAGAGTATTTTGATACTAACAGGAGCAGCCAGGCTATAAATGGGTCACTTCCACAAGGCTGAAACTACAGTACAGTTTAAGAAAAAAGAAGTGAATTATTTTGAACGACAAACTAGCAGTTAGCCTTTAATCAAATGAAAGAAATAATGTAGGATTTATTTGGTGTGTGTGCTCTTAGAAATAGAGAGAATGGGAGGAAAAGTCATATCTGTCATAATGTCTCAGTACAATATATATGTTAAGGCTCAGTTTCTGTTTTAGAGAAAACAAATAATCAAAAAAATACTTTGTAATTCACTAAATGTATGTGTGAAACTTCTCCAGTGTTTGTGTAAACTCACTCTCTATTCCGTCTCACCATAAAGAATACAAGAGACATATATAAGCCTCAGGCTATAAAAAGAACCATACTGCAGCCTCGAGCTGGGAACTCCTTGTGAGTATTCTTTTTCATATGCAATTTTGCCCATTCTGGAAATTCCATTCCCATAACAGAGCTTGCTACCCTAAAATGGTGTGACTACAGGAGAGATCACAGGGATTTGGGGAACAATACATTTGTAGATCCCCAAGATAGAGAGGCAAGTCATAATGTTTCACTTCAAATTATATGTTACCAGCTTTTAACTCAGTGGCAGAGCACAAGACTTGCATGTAGAAAGTCCTGGGTGCAATACTTGGCGTATCCACATAAAAGCATCTCATACTGCTGGCCTGTGCATGTGCTGTGCACCTTCAAGTCATTTTCGATTTATGGTGACCCTAAGGTGAATGTATCAAGGGGATTTCTTAGTAAGATTTGTTCAGAGGAGGTTTGTCATTGCCTTCCCTTGAGGCTGAGACTTCCCCAAGGTCACCCAGGGGGCTTCATGACAAATGGGAATCGAACACTTGTTTGCAGTTGTAGTCCAATGCTCAAACCACTACATCACAGTGGGTCTCTTTGTATAGCTGGCCTAGGACCCTGGAATAGGCTTCCCTAACCTTGTGCCCCCAGATGTTACAGCTCCCATAATTCACACTCAGCATACTGGTGATGATGTGTGCTGTAATCCAACAAATCTGGAGGGTACCAAATTGGGCAGGCTGCCCAAGAGAGTCCCTGCTAAACAAAACAGAAGCACCAGACTAAGTAGATCCAAGGTGTAAGTCAATGAATATTGGTTATTTAGTCTAATGATTAGATTTTCTTGATGTTCTCTCTTCTATCTACATTTCAGAATTATCCATTACAAATGGCTTTGAGCAACTAGAAGGGTGGTATATCATTAATCTTTAATACACCTATGTAATATCAATTGCTAGTTTTAAGGAGAGAAATATCACAAGGTTGCACATTGTCCAAAAATTCAAGAGCCCATGCTTAACAAACCATTTCCCATCACTTAACTAAAAATGTTTAAGAATATTCTTTTTTGGATATTTCCCTAGGTACTGATTGTCCAGATTTGATCAATGGAATGTACTTAAATGTAAGAAGTTTCCATTGATCCAGTAGGCCTTCTCTAGACAGTATTTAGGTCTAGGTCACTGTCTCTGCCTCTTCCTACTCTTACTACCAGGTGTTCGTCAAATATTTTTAACTAACCATCCTTGATAAACTATACTATTATGGTTCTAGCCTTTTTCAGTTTGTTTTTCCAAACATTTGTTATTATTGGACACAAGCAAAACATACATAGCAAGTCTGCTGCTGGCAACTGAAAATTCTTACAAAGACCTAGAGCAGGGAAGGAAATTATGTGGCTTTCTAGATGCTGCTGGATTCTAACTTCCCACGTTTCTTGCCACTGAGTATGCTGGCTCGAGCTGCTAGGATTTGCAGTCCAACTGTATCAGGAGGGCTATATAATGCCCACTCTACTCTGCAGTATTATAGATACACTTCACCTAGAGGTTTTAAGACAACATTTAAAGCAGAGATAAGCAACTTCAGTTACATGTCCTTCCAGCTGGTTTTGCACATAATGTCTCTGCTGCTGAATAACCTGCAATGGCAACAGTGGCGAAAAAGGCAGGTTATGCTTTAAAACAAGGCGCATACACTATTTTTGCAAATAGACTTATGCTTTCATGACTGCAGTTCCAGTGGTAAACAAGCCTCACAAGGAGAATATGTTCTGCCTCACAAGAAAAAATGTGTTTTTTACTACACTTCTACATAGCAAATTTGGTTTGGACACCACACCCACTGGGGTGAGGTGAGGCACCATCTGTGAATTCAGGGATGTGCCCCCCCCAATCCCAAAAGTTGTCTACTCTGATCTAAATTTTAACTCTCTCTTAAAAGGAGACTTGTACAGTGAGCCCGTGCCATACATGGGATCACTACAGACGGCTTTCAGCTTACGCTGAAGCTGCTCGCCAAAAGGGAGAATGGCATGCGCGCACAGCTGTGGCACGAACACCGTTATATCCAATGGGGCTCGAGCATACACGCTTTTTGCCTTACACGGGGGGTGTCCAGAACAGATCCCCTGTACAAGGCAAGGGCCCACTGTATCTTGTATTTTTCAAATGCACCTGCAATTGTTTTGTGATAACTTAAATTTTTAGATCAGTCTTCCATGTATGTCTGTCTCTTGGTGTTAGAACTATATAAATATTTTAACAAAAATAAAACTAATATGGTAAACTCACTGGAACTTCCTTCCCTTCACTAGTTCCCCACTGAAATACCATCATTTTCATACCTCCATTGGGACCTGGATCAGGTGGTCCAAGACTGATCCCTCCCCATGAGTTTCCGGTCCAGCCTCTCTCCCGCTTCACTTTTGTTTTTCTTCTTTTCTCCCATTCATCCCGCTGCTGGAGCCGTTCTGCCTGCAGCCTCTCTTGCTCTTCTTTATCACGCCGACTAATTGTCTGCATTGTTCCCTGTTTCATCACTGGAGCATTGAGGCCAGGCCAAAGGAAACCTGAATGTCCTGCAGGTATCAGTACACAAGAATACCTTTCATTTTACATACTTTCACCTCACAGCTCTAAACAGGAAAAGGGGAGAAGCTATCAGTTCTCATGTTAAAATTCTCATGTTAATTACTTCCCATAAAAAGTCAAGGAAACATTAAATGAGAACTAAAGAAAACGACATGCACAAAGTTCCTTTACAATCAAATTCATTTAACTACCTTGGAAGTCTCACCTGGGGACTGAGAGGAAAGATTTTTTTTCTTTCTAAATTTTATCTTAAACTTCCCAGTCCTTGTTTGACACTCCAAGCACTATCCTTCAATGGCTCTTATATAACAGAAAGGATAGCATTCATTCTCAGGGAGAAAAAAATATGCTACCCTTTTAGTGAGGACAAAATGCTGGGTGAGCTGGCTGGCCTTGGTCCAAAACACACTGCAGAATTATTCCAGTTTAGAGAGCGCATTAACTGGTGTGGCTCAATGCTAGGGAATTCTAGGAACTGCCATCTTGTGACTTCTCAGTCAGAGAGCTTTGGTGCCACAGTAAATTACAGTTCCCAAGATTCCCTAGCACTGAGCCATGGCAGTTAAAGCACCCTGAAATTGGATTATTTCTGCGGTGTGTTTTGGATTCCACAAGGGGAGGTGTGTCCCACAACAAAGCACTCTACCCCCTCCCCTCCATACACTGTTGTCACATCAAGCTACAGTTTTGTCAGTTCACATAGTTTTAAAATAATGTCAAAAGCCATTGTCCAGAACATTCCAACCATTTTCATCCAAGTATTCCACACCCACATTACAATTTTCTTTTCCAAATGAGACTCAGCAGTTTGTGGCTAATGGACATATACAACCTTCGGGTAGTTGTTTATGTCCTCGCCTCTGTAGGGGATTTGAAAACAGCTTTTTGGATCCAACCCGCCTTAAAGGAGCAATTTCCTTAAGCATACCAATACCTCCTTCTTGGTTCTCAGTGCCCCCATTTGGTTCCAGTTGGTGCAGCAGTTGATTTTACTATTACAGGAAGTGATATAAACAAATAATATTCTGGACTCTTGCTTATTTCTTGAATTTACCTTCCCCAATGACCTGGCCTCTGTTGAGATCCTTCTTTAGCTTTTTCTTGGTCCTCTTCCCTCTTCCTTTCCTTCCCCCTGCACCACTCTCTGCCAGCACTCCTTTCCAGAGTTCATCAGCTGTCACTGTGATAAAACAGAAGCCATGCATAATTCATCTGAATGAAAATTCCTATTAACAGCAGTTCAGAGGGGGTGGGATGGGGAGATAACATGTTCAGGTGTCATTTAATATGAGCCTTGTCAACCTAACTGTGTCTCAAGAAAGCATTAACACACTGGTTGAGACAGGTTTGCATTTCATTTGTTTTGCACTGATGCTACTGGGATCAAAACTACGTTTGTGAGTTACAGGCACTCATTTCCATAACAATTCTGAATGGACATAATCACCACATGGATCCTAAGCAAGGAGAACATATAAAGAACACAGCCATAAAGATAGCTTGTAGGCAGAGATAGGCCAACATATTTTTAGTGCCTGAGGCAAAGGACAAGATGGCATCCCTTTACCTTTTATAACCCCAAACCTATCAGGATAGCAGTAGATTTTTTTTCAAAATAGTGGCAATGGGACAGTGTTCTTTACTTAACCTGTAGAAAGGCTAGTTTAGAAAGCAAAGAAGAGGCTATATGAGCTTTTCTCCTTGCTCTTATTTCCAGCATCTATTGAAGTGATTATTCCTTAAAGGTAGGTTAGCCTTGGCTGCAGCAGAACATGAGTTTCTTCACAGTTCATTTTGCACCCCCTAAGCTCCCTTTTCCTGACCTTTTCACCATTTGTTAGATTCCTCAGTTCTGCTTTCTTCCTAAAGTCCTATTTTGTTGCAATTGCATGCCCAAACAATAATTATGCAGTTATTGATCATTTCTCTGTGCCCACACTCAGTCCTAATCCCATCATTCCCAGTCTGTTGTATATCCTTTTTTTAGGCTGCTGGGAATGATTTTCAATTGTCTTTTTGGATTCTAGAAATCCCATTGTATGTGATTGCATAGGAAAAAAGTATACCAACTAGCAATACATAGGTGCATTTCTGTATCAAGACAGCAACATAAAGGATTGCAAAAACAGATCCCAAAGTCAGCCATCTACTTACTTACAGCTGGCTCTTCGTAGCTGCAGGGTTTCTGTCCCCCCCCCCCTCCAGTGGATGCCAAAACCTATGGGACCTCAAGTCCTCTTGGTTTTAATGGCAATGTGGCCACATGCATGCACCATCATTGGAGTAAATAGGGTGGGGCCATCCACGGATGCTCAAATCTGCAGATGGCAAGCCTGCGGTTAGGGAAGGCAGACTGTACTTTCAACATTTTTACCCTGCACCGCCTTTTTCTGTTTTCAAGGTTGCTCACAATGTGAAACAAAACAATGCACAATACTGGAGCAAAAATTATAAAAACAGAAGTTTCATATCAAGAACTGCAAAATTAAACTGCTCTCTTTGCCAAGAGTGTTGGGTGCTTTTATGGAGGCCCGGGTGCCACATGAATGCGTTACTGGCCTCTTGGGTATCTGTCCATTTGTTTCTGGGGTAAGTGGGAAATGAGGACTGGTGCAGAGCTTTAGAAATGGAATTATACAGTTGGTCCTCAGTATCTGTGGGGATCTGTTCTGGACCCCCCCCCCATGGATATCAAAATCCGTGCATGCTCAAGTCCCACTGATGCAATATGGCATGGCCACGCAGCTGCACCACCACTGGAGACATTGGGACTGAAGCTCTCCCCCCTTTCAAGGCGTCTGCCCGGGCTTGGCATAGAGGGAGGAGGCTGAAGCCCCATCAGCGCTTGGGTCTCAGAGCCTGGAGGTACTGTCCTTGGTGTTGGGCTGGGGGCTGTGAGACCCAAGCCCCCTTCAGCCTACTAGGCTCCAGCCTCTGCCTCTGAACCTCCTCTGAAGTCAAGCCTGGGGCAGAAGCTTCAGAGGGGGAGGGAGGAAGGACAGAGAGAGAGAGAGAGAGAACAGATGACAGGAAAGAAGGGAGGGAGAGAGGAGGACTTTAGTCCCATTGGGAACGAAAAGAGCTTGTTGTCCGCAGATGTTCAAATACATGGGTGGCAAGTCTGCAGATACTGAGCTCTCACTGTATTTTCAAGTTGGATCAAAGGTTGAGGTGACTACAACATGAATGGCTTAGAGTAGGTTCACCCAGGACTTCCTTCATATGATTGTGGCCACAAATGAAAAGCATGAAGCTGACTGCACTGAGACAAGTCTGTGGCAAATTTAATTTTAATCAACAGAAATTTCCTTAGTCTGTTTCAGTGCACATTTCTTAGTTTCCTTTTCAGCAACAGAGACAGAACACATTTCTTTCTTAATTCACAACCTTCCTAGATCCTCTACTTTTCTCTCATCTCCTCTCGCACTCTGAATTCCATATTTAGCTTCTTTCTCTCCTCTCAACCACATGAATCATCACTTTTATAAAAAAGCAGTAGCTCCCCACCTTTCCTCTTCCACAGTCAAGGTGGAAGAGAAGAGAATCAATTCACAGTTTGTGGTGACAATACTGCTAAGTGCTACTTCAAGTTTCCTGCAGTACCTCATGCTGTGATACTGCATAGCCAGCATCAAAGAGAATCGATCAGTTCATGTAATTTCCCCAAAAACCGAGCACAGAGCTCTTTAACTAGCCACAGGTACAGCAGAGGACTCTAAAAGAGTTTATCATGGAAACTGAAGCATGCACTAGGCATTTCATTCCTTGCAGTGAATACAAGTAGTGGTGCACAGAGACTGTAACCAAGAATGACAGCTTTAGCCAAAGCATGTTAACTGCATACAGGATTGTGGACTGAAAGAGAGGTAAGTTGCACAAAGGTTGCTCCAGGTTTTAAGTGTCAGAGTTCAAGCAATGTTTACAAAAACTTACATTTGTTGAAAAAGCTGCCTTGCCTGCAGGGCTGTACTGTGATGTTACGAGGTGTAGAAACGTAGCAAAGTGTCTGTGATGCACGTGCCAATGTAGCATACTGACAGTTGGCTCCATACCATGGAATCAAGGTACAGCCTGGGGACAAAACCAAAGTACTATTATCCTAAAAATCATAATTTTTTTTAACCCAGTTACAGGAATGTTAACTAATTAACACATTAAGGAACACGAATATGACAATACTTCCGAAGAAATAAATTTGGGGATCATGTATACACAATACATTTTTATGTAAGGTATTTGTTGATATGGATAGAGAAAAAAGGGGGGAATGATTTTTTAAGAGGATGTTGTGACCTGTACTTTCCATAGGTTCTTTGATTAAAAATAATTAATTTATTTAAACTTTTGCTGTCCAGTCAGTGACATCTTTTTAGTGTATTAAAAAAACTTAATCTATTTATTAATTTATTCACAGATTAACTGATTCATTTGCACTCATTTCTCCTTTAACAGGAAAATCCTCGCAAGCCTACAGGATATAAGTACAAAATACAATAAGATGTTAAGATAATACTCAATTAAAAGCAAAATATGAACAATAAAACTGGCAACCCATGAGCTACAGAAAAAGTCAGCAGAAACGGATTTCTTCAGTTTTCCTGAAGCCGGATGACATCCCCCCTTCCCCTGAAGCTGGTTCCAGGGGTGCAGGGTCACCACTATAAAGGCCCTTTCTCTTATACCTGCCACTGCTTTGGTTAAACAGTTCAATGGCTAACATTTCAATCCCAGTAAAATATTATCCTCATACAGTACTGTATAAGACATTTAGCACAGAAAAACACACAGGCATCAATGAAAGTCTCCTTAGCCTTTGAACATTTGGTGTCCTAAGGTCAAACAATGACTTCTGGAATCTGATGTACAATTAGCCACTTTTCTTGTGTCAAAGTAATAGGGCCCCCAACTCCACAACTGAATATTGTTCCTATGCCTACAGTTCCTCTAGGCAGAACCCCCCTCCCACCCAGCAAGCACAGCCAAGGTCTATTCTGACTATATATAATAACCCAAGAAAACAGGTAAACCAAGAGACCATTTCTTTATTTTCAGAAAGCAAGTCTGTGCTTATAAGACATGAGCCTTAAACCTTTATTTTATTTTTATTTCCTTATGTGAAGAAATACAGTCAGCCCTTCTTATACATGGATTTTTTATACACAGATTCAAGCATACATGGTTTGAAAATGTTCAAAAAAAAGTATAAATTTCAAATATCAAACCTTGATTTTCCATTTTTTATAAGGGACACCATTTTGCTATGTAATTATATCTAATGGGACTTGAGCATACCCGGATTTTGTTATCCATGGGGGATCCTGGAATCAAACCCCAGCATATAACAAGGGTCCACTGTATAGCAGTCTGTTGTGTGCCTTCAAGTCATCTCTGACTTATGGCGACCCTAAGGTGAATCTATCACAGGGTTTTCCTGGCAGAGCTTGTTCTGAGTGGGCTTGCCCTTGCCATCCTCTGAAGCCTAGTACAGTGTGACTTGCCCAAGATCACCCAGTCAGTTTCCATGGATGAGTGAGGATTCAAACCCTGGTTTCACAATGTCCAAGTCCAACACTCAAACCATTCTACCATATTGGCTCTCTAAGCCACCCTTTCCTAGCCAGTAGTATAAGTAGGATAAGAAATAACATGACAAGAGCCAGTGAAGGACCTATGAGTGTACACATATGAAGAACTGGCCAAATTGTGGCACTACCTCATCCACTACTTGCACTCTAGTTCTACTGTAGGTTTGGCAGACTGAACCCTGTGGTTCAAGAGCATAACATATGCTGCAGTACCAACCTGCTTCAGGCCCGTCAACTGATCCCAAAGGCCAATTCCTTCCTACCTTTTCCTTCAATATTCAGTTTCCAGACTATGAGTAAACAATATATCTCTGGTGATATCCATTACCACCTTCTTGGGCTTGGACACTGCCTGATATTCACTGGACACCTTCATCTGAACCTTGTTTGTGGTTCAAAGAGGCTTTAGGCTCACTTGGGCTGAAAACATCTTGACCTATATTGAGACTGCCAAAGGGAAACGAGTATTTGCTGAAAACTATTACAAGAGAATTATCACAAGAGAGAAAAGGAGCCAATTTAAAGGAAGATCTCAGTAGCAGAATATCAAAGAGAAGACAAAGACAATGGTGTACAACAGCTGTTCAATACAGAAATTGATTTCAGCTGGATCAGAACAGGCAACTGCATAGAAAAGCAATTAGAAGGAAAAGTGCCTACCAGATGAGTTATAGCACTGTTTACACAGCAATAACCACAATCATCCGTATCATCATTAGTTTTAACAAGGAGTATCAACCAATTAAAGAATATTTTTAAATCAAACTCTTGCTTTTTAACCAAGTAGTTCAATTTATAAGTGTGTCCACATCACCGTAATCTTATCTTAGGTTCCAATTGTGTATGGGTTTGCACTGCTAGTTCTGTGAATAACTACACATGCTTAGAAGTTAGCCTGAAGAAAGAGAGCCCTCCCTCCATGATAACTGTCATCCTTTGGCCTGTGAGGGAGAGAACAGGCAGGCCCAGCTCCATCAGGGCTAGCCTGAAGACAGAGAGCCCTCCCTCCATGATAACTGTCATCCTTCTGCCTGCGAGGGAGTGAACAGGCAGGCCCAGCTCCACCAGGGCTAGCCTGAAGAAGAAGAGTCCTCCCTACAGTCCATCTGCCTTGGTCCAGGCCTCAGAGGGAGAGAAGAACCACTGGATCTCATCCCCTTTCCCAGCACCATTCCCTTCTCCTTTTGTGTCGTGTCTTTTAGATTGTAAGCCTGAGGAAAGGGAACTGTCTAATTAAAAATAATAATTGTAAGCCGCTCTGATAGCCATTAGGGCTGAAGGGCGGGGTATAAAAACCATTAATAAAATAATAATAATAATTAAATGTATTGATCGCAGTAGGCTCAGGGGTGCCTATATATGGATTGATTGGACTGTAAACTTCACAATCAAGAGTTACCTAATCTATGAGCATTTCCATCTGTAGGATACATACAACCTCATCATTGGCAATGCTAGTGGGTGGTTTTGTGGAACACTATCTACAAACCTAGTACAGAAAATCATTAATTCTGTTCTTAAAACACTTTATAATATCAATTTAGGTGTCAGGGTCTACTCATTATCAAAACATTTCAGGAGGTTCTTAATATACTTCCTCCTTCTTTTAATTTTTTTACCCATTAAGAATAGTTAGCTTTAGAACTTGGAAAAATACTTTTTTTGGCTCACAGCTGTCAGAATTTTCCCTATCAAGCATGGCCACTGACCATATTAGCTGACCCTCTGCGAACTGTGGTCCAAAATACTAGTGTCTCCATGTTCTGCTGCAAATGTCAGGATGGAACAATATTTATGATTTCAGGAGAGGTGAATTAAAAAAGCTAGATTTGCAGTGAGATTCAAAGATCCACTTGTAGGGGCCATTCATACTTATTTTTTTGAACGAAGAGACTTGCATCTCCATGCTGATTTAGAATCGATTCAGAATCGGATCAGTGTTCCCACTACATTTACTGTAATCTAATCTCTCTATGCCATTTTAACCCTGTTGCAGTTCACATTTGACACCATATCCATTCAAAATGGAGGGACCCCCATCTTTGGGAACAATACAGAGCGATACGAATCGATTCGGCAGCGAGCTTATACTACCGAACCTGAGAATTGTTGAGTCTTTTTTAAAAAAAACCTAAGGGACCCGGTGCCAAATGTGCTGGTTTAAGTGGGCTTTTCACATGCTCCCCTGCAAACTGCACCAATTGTTACCACACCGGTTTTATTTCCATAATACCACACCGGTTTATTTCCATAGTGTGAACAGCACCTTAGATACACTTGTGATTAAACTGTAAAGAAATATGCATTTTTCATCAAAATGCAGGCAAAGATTTACAAGATGGTAAGCTGTCATTGACCATTCTTATTGGAGGAGCCATGGTTAAGTTCCTAACAAATCTGGGGGTTTCTCCAACTGAGAATCACTACTTTATATTAGTAGTCCCTCAATAAGTAGAAATGAGATTGCCATAGAAATAGTTATGGCTCATGAATAGTAATACTGTGGGGGAATTTCCTCTGCCTCTCCCTAAATAGCATGAATTTGGATGGAAAACCCCAGGGTAAAATAACTACAATGTTCTCAAAAGTAAATGAAAAAAGAAACTTGATTAAGTTGTAAGATTACAGCTCTAAAAACATCCAGTCCTATTTATTTTATCTTTTAGCTGGCAATGGACTCCTTCACCTTACGTTTTATCAATCTTTCAGCTGAACAGAAACTAAACAGGCAAAAGGTAAACTGCATTTCAAACAGAACAAATGCATTAAACAAGAACCCCAAGAGAATATGTGGCTTGGTTAATCACAAGTTTGCATTTGCTTCAGAGTAACATAGAATGCTTTGTCTTCCGGCAGGCCTTCCCCAATTGATAATGTCCAGAACCAATTGAATCCCCTTTTTATTATTTTTCTTACTTGTGATTTGTTTTTAACTTTGATGTCTTGTATGTATTTTTTAAATTTTTTTTTACTGTTTAATTTTAAAGTTAGGAGGGAGGGTTGGGTCGGGGTTTTGTGGGGCATGTTGTTTTTACTGTTGCATATTGTATTTTCTCTGTTGTTACCCACCTCAATCCTCAATTGGAAGAGGCGGGATATAAATAAATTATTATTATTATTGTTGTTGTTGTTGTTGTTGTCTTACTTTAGAGACACAATAGCTTTAGTACTCCTCATTGCAAATGTAGTAACGTGACAGAACAGAATGGGTATCCATTATGTATTTTATTTTGGTGGAAATCCTAGCTTTGGGATGCTTCAGACTCTTAGGTCTCCCTATAGGAAGGTCTCCCTATAGGAAGGACCTATCAGGTCTCCCTATAGGAAGAAAAGGAGCCATGCCTGTTCAAGGGCAATCTTTTTTTTACTCCTTTTAACTTAAGAAAATAAATAAATAAAAGAACTAGGTTACAAGAACCTAAGCAGTGGTTTAATAGTCTAAGGTAAAGAATGCCACCAAAAGCAAGGCATACAGTTTTCTAATGAAAGGGATAAGCAATTTGTGGCCTTTGAGCAAAACCTTCTGGCGATACAGTTCTAAATCTTATCAGCCACCCCTTGTCTTCACAGTGTTTTTGTTGTTGTTGTGTGCCTCTCAGTAATTTTTGATTTATGGAGACCCTAAGGCGAACTTATCACATGGGTTTTTTTTTTTTGACAAGTTTCTTAAGAGGGGAGTTGGCATTGCTATCCTTTGAGGCTGTGACTTGTCCAAGGTCAGCAATCTAATTTTTAGCACAGATTTCAGAAGGTACGTGAAGTACTTCTGAACCTCTTTCCCAAACTGATGTGCATCTGTGCTTGACAAAGATGCCATTTTTAAACATGCATTGCCCAGGTTTTGAGTGATTAATAGCTAATTCAGAAAGGAGAAACTGGTTTGCATATCACTCTTTCTGAATTATTTATGTCTGCATATAAAGGCATTCATTTGATTTCTTAAAAAATTCTCCATCCAATACTCCCCCAGTAAAATGCCATTTCCAAATGTGTACAGTTATCTGATAATCTTGCAGGTAGATATGCCTGTTGCAAATGTAGGAAGATTCTTTCTCACCTTGTTCCAAATAATCCAAATAATTTTAAAAAGAAGATAACTTGATTCAAAACAATTAAATTAATAAAATAGACATAATTAAAACGAGGCATCATGGGGCAGGCAGGGCAAACCATATCAATATCATGGGCCGAGAGGTGTTGTCTCAAGTAAAAACATAGTGTTTTTGTTATATGTGGGTTTTCCACATTTACAGGGGTCCTATGCCCCTAACCCTAGCGAATATGGAGGGATGAGTGTAAATTGAGACACAGGATTGTCTAGTCATTTCAATGTTGGACTGTGTGACTCTGGCTTGGCCATGAAACCTACTGGGTGATCCTGGGCAAGTCACACTCTCTCACAAGGGAAAACAATTGTCAGCCTCCTCTGAATAGGGTGTCCAGATGTCCTAACCACAAAGGAGGACAAGACTCCGCATAATGCAGGACATTACCAAATAAAAGCGAAAAACACTAATGCTACCAACTTTTCTCTTTCAGTTAGTCTCATCTGTTCTGCAAGATCCCTTTACATACATCCTCTCCATATTATGTGTAATTTTATACACTTTTATTGCACCTTTTCCCTAAATTAATGAAAAACTATGGATGGCTTGTAAGGACATGGGAGTGCCACAGCATCTGATAGTCCTGATGAAGAATCTGTACTAAGGACAAGAGGCTACGATAAGAACAGATTATGGAGAAACAGAATGGTTCCCAATGGGGATAGGGGTCAGGCAAGGCTGCATCCTATCACCCTATTTGTTCAACTTGTATGCAGAATGTATCATATAAAGAGCAGGCTTAGACTTGGAAAAAGGAAAAGTAAAGATAGGAGGAAGGAACATCTACAATGTATGATATACTGGTGACACCATACTACTAGCAGAAAACATCACAGACTTGGAACAATTATTAAGGAAGGTCAAAGAAGAAAGTACTAGTGCAGGCTTACTGCTGAACGTAAAGAAAACAAAAAATAGTGACCATAGAGGAGCTATGTAAAATTCAATCTAGACAATGGGGAAATGGGAATAGTTAAGGGGCTCCTGTACCTTGGATCAAACATTTATCAGAATGGAAACTTCCACCAAGAAATGAGAAGACTAGGAATGGAAAAGGCAACTATGGTGCGGTACACATGTGCAGGCGCCGTACTAGTAAGGCATGGTGCTGTAACAATGGCAGCGCCCCGTGTATATGAGCGCCACCATTGTGATGTGACAGACACATATCATTCACAAGTTGCACTGTGTCTGTGATGTCACGAGTGCGCCATTGGCACACTTGTGACGTCTGCCCTACGGGGCAAAAAGAACCTACTTTTTGCGGGTTCTTTTTCCTCCGCAGGTAAGCCGTGCGGTTTGGCAGCTGCTGCTTCCCTGCGGTGCAAAAACGGGCTGGCAGGCCTCCCTTTCTGGGAGGTCTATATCACGCCAATGAAAGAACTAGAGAAGATACTAAAGAGTAAAGAAACTAAGCACTAAAGTTAGAATTGTCCTAGCCACTGGATTCCCTATCACGATGTATGCATGCGAGACTGAATAAGGCAGATAAGAAGAAAATAAACCCATATGAAATGTGGTGTTAGAGAAGAGTGCTAAGGATACTGTGGATGGCTAAAAAGACAAACAGATGGTTCCTCCACAGGAAGAGTTACAATTTTGGAGAGTAGAGTCATATGAAGACATTAGGCTCTGGTGATGGGGGAGCACTAGGGGAAAGGAGAAGGAAAAAAATGAATTAGTGATAAACTAATAGTATTATGCTTTTGTGGAATTATGAATAGTATATGATGAAAAGGAGACAGTAAGAAGAATGAAGATATTAATAATAATTTTATGGCTTTTTAAAAATAATTACTGGTTTTGTTAATATTAAATGGTTTAATAGGAATAAGATTTAGACAAGGTAGTTAAGAACGGACAATTGTATGTGGAATACTATGTAAAAGATATTTTAAATACAATTTTATGTAGGTTATATTATTATTAATAATATTTTTTTATTTAAAAAAAGACAAACAAATGGGTCCTAGAACAGGTCAAGCCTGAAATCTCCCTGGAAGGCAAGATGACAAAACCAAGGCCTGAACAGACAGGCCAAAATGAAGCTGTTTTGGGACACTTGGGAGGTATGCTGTTTAAATGATGCATGCGTCCTAAGAGGCCAGAAGCTACGCCAAAGCCATGTTCCAGTCTTAAGGACTGGAGCGCAGCTTTGGCGCAGCTTCTGGCCTCTTAAGATGCATGTCTAATTTAAACAGCATACCTCCAAAGTGACCCAAAGCAGCTTCATTTTGGCCTGTCTGTTTGGGCCCTAAGACTGTTACATTTTGGCCACATCATAGAGGTAAAAATCAAGGCATCTACCCAGATCCCTCCCAGGGGTGGTGGACCTATTCGAATGGTCCACCCTCGAAGGCTAATGGAACCCAAAAGGTTCCAGGAAGCCCTAGAGAGGTATATGGTTGGAAATGACGGCGATTCTGTTGATGCCCTGACTAACATCTGGGACACTGATCTCTCCAGGGCTATACACAGTATCGCTCCCAAGCGTCCTCTCAAGCCTGCTTCCAAAAAGAAGCAGGTAAACCTGGTATATGGAAGATCTCCGGGCAAGGAAGCGGGTGCTGCGATGGCTAGAGCGTGTCTGGCGGAAACACCAGCGCTTACCCGACAAGGCTCTCCTAGACCGTCTTTTTGACGACTATGGAGAGGCAATAGATGCGGCAAAGGAATCGTTCTTTGGTGCACGTATCGCGTCCGCGGAGTCGCGTCCAGCAGAGCTGTTCAGGGTGGTGAGGGAACTAACTCAGCTCCCTCCTGCCCCGAACCCGATCCTTGAACCAACTAAGGCCTGCTGTGACCAATTCTTCGCGGATAAAACCTCTCGGATAAGGGAAGGTCTCGATGCCAGCGTTAGAGCAGAAACCAGAATAGAGGTGTCCAGAGCCTCCGTGGACTCGGTTATACTGGATCATTTTGAGTCTGTGAGTACCGCGGATGTGGACAAGATCCTTAGAAGTGTTAGGAAGACAACCTGCTCCCTCGATCCCTATCCCTCATGGGTAGCAGCTCAGGGGGGACCGGCAGTAACTTTAATGTTACACCTGATTATTAATACATCTCTGAGGGATGGGCAATTTCCATCGAGCTTAAAATTGGCCATGGTAAAACCTCTGCTCAAAAAGCCCTCCCTTGACCCCCTGATGCATAACAATTATCGGCCAGTTTCGCTACTGCCATTTTTAGGGAAGGTGATCGAGAGGGCGGTTGCGATCCAGCTTCAATCGATCTTGGATGAAACGGATTATCTAGACCCATTTCAAACTGGCTTTTGGGCGGGTTACGGGGTTGAGACTGCTATGGTCACCTTAGTCGGTGATCTCCGTCTGGGCATGGACAGGGGAAGCGTGTCCCTGTTAGTGCTCTTGGACATCTCAGCGGCTTTCGATACCATAGACCATTGTATCCTTCTGGATCGCCTGGGAGAGTTGGGAATCGGGGGCACTGCACTCCAGTGGTTCCAATCCTACCTCTCTGGGAGGTTCCAGATGGTGCAGCTGGGGGACGTGTGCTCCGATAGGAGGGCCCTTACATCTGGGGTCCCTCAAGGAGCCATTCTGTCTCCCATGCTTTTTAACATTTACATGAAACCGCTGGGAGAGATCATCCGGAGACATGGGGCGCGGGGTTATCAGTACGCTGATGACACCCAAATAGTTTTCTCTATGTCTCCGACTGATGCAGTGACCGGGGATGGCATCTCTCCTCTCGTGGCCTGTCTGGAGTCGGTAATGGGCTGGATGAGGGAAAACAGACTCAGCCTGAATCCAGAGAAAACGGAAGTACAGTGGTGCCCCGGGATACGAAATGATCGCGTTACGAAATTTCCGGGATACGAAAAAGTTAGATTGGAAAAAACTGTTCCGGGTTACGATATTTTTTTGGGGTTACGAAATTTATTTCGGCGCGAAATTCAAACGCAAAGCGCGGCTAGCGGCTTTCCAGCGCTAACGGAAAGCCTTTTCGGGTTGCGAAATTATCGGGTTACGAACGGAACGGCGGAACGAATTAATTTCGTAACCCGAGGTAGCACTGTACTCGTGATAGGTTCCCCTGGTCCGGGAACGATGGTGGTTCCACCTGTCCTAAACGGGATCACGCTTCCTGTGAAGGACTCGATACGCAGTTTGGGGGTGCTCCTTGACTCGTCGCTTCACCTTACATCTCAGGTGAGTGCGACAGTCAGGAGCACCTGTTATCAGCTTCGGCTGATACGCCAGCTGCGTCCCTACCTGGGCTGGAGGGACCTTGAAACTGTAGTACATGCTCTGGTAACCTCTTGTTTGGATTTCTGCAATGCGCTCTACATGGGGCAGCCCTTGTATCATACCTGGAAGCTGCAATTAGTGCAGAATATGGCAGCACGACTGGTCACTGGTACAGCCAGGGCCAGTCATATTACACCGGTCCTTAAAGACCTACACTGGTTGCCTATTCGCTTCCGGGCACAATACAAGGTGTTGGTTGTTACTTATAAAGCCCTAAATGGCATGGGCCCAGGGTACTTAGAGGACCGCCTCTCTCCGTACAATCCGCCCCGCACACTCAGATCAACCGGGCAGCAATTGC
Source organism: Sceloporus undulatus (assembly GCF_019175285.1). Classification (NCBI taxonomy): domain Eukaryota; kingdom Metazoa; phylum Chordata; class Lepidosauria; order Squamata; family Phrynosomatidae; genus Sceloporus; species Sceloporus undulatus. The sequence goes on along the minus strand of NC_056522.1, from coordinate 22,978,290 downwards.
TAAGGGTTCCAGAGGCCAGATTAGTTGCTACTACTAGGAGGGCCTTTTCCATCTCGGCCCCCAGCCTCTGGAACACGCTGCCCTTTGAGCTCCACTCGGCCACCTCCCTTACTCAGTTTAGGAAGGGGTTAAAAACATTCCTATTTGAGCAGGCTTACCCCTGACTCTCTGACCCCTGAAGTATTCTCTCCTCGCCCCCTTCGTCAGCATGTCAGCTGGCATGAGTGGTGGTTTTTATTGTTTTTATCATATAAGGTTTTTAATGTTATGTTTTTTGTGATTTTATATTGCTTATATTGACATATTGTCATATTGTTATTGTTATGTGGAATGTTGGAAACCGCCTTGGTCTTAGAAAGGCGGTATACAAATAAAATTTTACTTACTTACATCATGAGAAGGCATGACTCTTTGGAAAAGGCAATAATGGTAGGAAAGGCAGTATAAAGAGAGGGAGGCAGCATGTCAGATGGATGCACTCCATCAGGGAGATCATGGGCCTGAATCTACAAGGCCTAAGCAGAGCAGAGGGGGGTCTTGGAGGAATCCCATCCACAGGGTTGTTATGAGGTCAACTCAAGGGCAGTTAACAATAACAACAACAAAACGACAACAAGAAAACCACCCCAAATGCTGCAGCCTTTCCTCCCAGGCTCTATCTAAGGCTGCATCCACACTGGAGAAATAACCTGGTTTTGCACTGCTTTAACTCTTTCTCTCGCTCTTTGCTATGGAACGTTAAAGCGGTGCAGAACTGCGTTAATTCTACAGTGAGGATGCTGTCAGAGTCTGCTGCCACAACTAGGTGCACTTCCCAGAATTACATTGAGCCACGGCAGTTAAAGCGGTGTGAAACCGGATTTATTCCTGCAGTGCGGATGCAGGGAGGCCCAAGAACGGGGCGGCCCTCAGGCAGCCCAGCCCCGCAAGAAAATCCACAAAGGAGCTCTTCACCTCTCCACGCGGCCCTCAGGACTCCGGAACTGTAGTAGGCCTTCTGGGCCACCGGCGCCGCCATATTTTCCAGGATCCCTCGCGGCCACCGTGCTTGGGTGGCTACAACGGTCGCCTTTCGGGCGGACCTGAATTTCCACAGCTCTTCCCTATTCCGTTCTGCTTCAGAGGGACTCAGGACAGCGAAAAAGGGGAAAGAAAAAGTCTAAACTCGCCACACAAGTTAGTCAGTTCTACAGGCAATAGCGTAGACAGCTCTGGGGGCTTCGCGTTAGGACCCCGACTCCGCTCTTTAAGAACGCGCTCAAAGAGGTACAGCCCGCTGCGTGTTTAGTCATCACTTCGTGTTCCCATTCGAAGGCTCTTAGAATCCACCATGTGCGGGGCTTTGAGTGGCAGCTCAACAACAACAACAACAACAACATATTTAATTTGCATTGTATTATTATTATTATTATTATTATTATTATTATTATTATTATTATTAAATTTATATCCCACCTCTCCCAAAGGATCGAGGCGGGTTACAGCAAAGGAACTACATGAAATACATAATTACATACACAAATAAAACTATAATAATCCACTTATACCCTTTCCTTAAAAATCAACTGCAAATCTAACAAGAACATTACAATTCCAATTAAAATCGCTTTACAAAAAGGAAAATGTATATACGCTCGTCCTTCCACATTTGCAGCTTTGACTTTTGTGGATTTGATTATTCATGGGTTTTATCAATATGTTCTCTCTAGGGAAATCTAGGTCCTCCAGGGCAACTCTATGGTCAACTTTAACCAAAAGTCGCACTGAAGGACCTAGAGATTCCTAGAGAGAACACTCCACTAGGCATCTGTAGCTCCTCCAGTGCAATTCTATGGTCGATGTCCAGCAGATGTTGACCACAGATTTGCAGTGGAGGACCTAGAGATTCCTAGAGAGGTGTTCTCTCAGGTAAACACACAGTGTTTTGGTTATTTGCGGTTTTCCCACATTCACGGGGTCCTGTGAATGTGGAGGGATGAGTGTAAATTGAGACTCAGTATGGTCTAGTGGTTTGAGTGTTGGACTATGTGACTGGAGACCAGGGTTCAAATCCCGGCTCGGCCATGAAAACCCTCTGGGTGACCCTGGGCATGTCACACTCTCTCAGCCTCAGGAGAAGACAATGGCAAGCCTCCTCTGAAAAGGGTATCCAGATGTCCTAACCACAAAGGAGGACAAGGCAGCGCATAACGCAGGATATTTCCACATAAAAGCTAAAAACACTAATAAAAATATAAACCCTTGCTTCTTAGCCATGCTCAAAAATGGAGGACATGTTTGAATTCCTCCTGGACAGAAGGCTGACATGTAGGAAGTGTCCTGGAAAAGGAGGAGGTCTAGTCATCCTGACTCTGAACTAATCTTGCCAAGAAAAACCTGTGATAGGTTTGTCTTAGGGTCGCCATAAGTCAGAAACGACTTGAAGGCCCACAACAACAACAACAACAACAACAACAACATGGAAATAATTAGACTGGTCCAAAACACACAGCAGAAATAATCCAGTTTGAGACAGCTTTAACTGCCTGGACTCAATGCTAGGGAATTCTGGGAACTATAGTTTTGTGAGACATTTAGGCTTCCCTGCCAGAGAACTCTGGTGCCACAATAAATTATGATTCCTAGGACTCACTAGCACTGAGCTGTCTCAAACTGGATTATTTCTGCAGTGTGTTTTGGACCATTGTAGAGCTAAAGGCAACAATTCTCATGGTAGACTTTGACAGTAGCAGAGAGCCAGCACAGTGGTATGGTTTGAGCATTGGATTATGATTCGGAAAACCAGGGTTCAAATCCCTGCTCAGCCATGGAAACCCACTGAGTGACTCTGGCCAAGTCACACAGGCCGCATTCCCATTTAAAATAAATTGCTTTGCGATGTGAATCGATAGATCAGTTCGGCAGCAGAGTGTGGTTCACACTACATTTGTCCCGATCACATTTTCTTGCTGTAAAATAAAATAAAACAACCCACTTGTGCTTCACACTGACAAATGAATCGATGAATCAGCCTGCTCCAGTTGAACCAAAGGGCAAATTTAAATCGATTCCAACCCACATCTAGTTCACACTTGTGTGGAATTGATTTATCCAAAAAGACGAGGGGAAAAAATCAGCGTCAAAAAGATGCAGGTTAAATGGGTCTAGCGCTTGGCTCCCCTCTCTGAATTGCTTCAGCGATTCTGTTCAAGTGTGAACCATAGACATTTAAACCGGTTCAAACTGACTTGCAATCCAGTTTAAAAGATAGTGGGAATGATGTTACACTCTCAGCCCCAGAAAACCCCATAATAGGTTCTTCAACAACTTGAAGGCACACAGAAACAGCAACAACAACAACAACAAGCCTTCCATAAGAAAACACTAGACACTACCTGAAAGCTTCTTCCAAAATGGGTATAAGTCAAATAGATTTTTGTGGGTTTTTTGGGCTATGTGGCCATGTTCTGGAAGAGTTTATTCCTGATGTTTCACCGGCATCTGTGGCTGGCATCTTCAGAGAATGCTGGCATGGAAAAGAGGGTGTGTACACACACACACACACACACACACACACACACACTGTTACCCTGGGTAGGGAGGAGTGATTTCCATGTTAATCTCTGTGTTGGTCTGTTGTTGAATGGCAAGGCCTCAGTGTGTCTATTTAATTAATGATCCATTGTTTTTTGTGGGTTTTTCAGGCTATGTGGCCGTGTTCTAGAAGTTTATTCCTGACGTTTTGTTTTCCATATTTTCACTCCCTTGTCTCTTAGCTTTGGGTCTCCTCACCTCCTCAGAATGTACAGAATTAATCAAACTGAGGCTCCATGCAACTCCTTGTCTTGCTAGCCTATGTGAGAGAGCTATTCTTTGTTCATATGTTTTATTACATTTCTGATATCAAAAGAGGAAGAGGGTCCAGAGACATCCACGACCCTTACAGTTTATTAGCAGCATCTTAGCTAGTTTATTGGCCATCTTAGCTAGTTCAAACAACGTAGAAACACACCAGGCAAGTACAGATATATTTCATTTTGGATAATATGGGTTAATTTAAAATGTCCTGGGGAGTGGGAATGAGAAGTCTTTGGTCATGCCAGGAGTTCCTAGGAATATTTTGGGAAGAAGTAAATGTCATCTGGTCCTCCAAAATAACATGGGAAAGCACAGGTACCAAACCTGGGACTTTCAGTGTTTTTTTAAATCCACCTGGCCACAGTTAAAGATCCTTCACTAAAGTATGGGTGTGCAAATCTAGTTCGGGTCTGAAGAATGTGTGTGTGTGTGTGTGTGTGTGTGTGTGTGTTGAGGCGTTTTTACTCTGTTTTATATATTTTATTGTTTTAATTTGTTTTGTACCTTGTCATAGTATCCATATGCAACACATAAATAAATAAATAAATAAATAAATAAATAAATGGATTGGCTCAACTGATAACAAACCAGAATTGAGATCTGTATCTCTAACTGCTGTTGCAGATAAGAGAGTTTTGAAAAGTGCATGAGAAGCTATATAGCAGGGGTAGGCAACCGTTTTGAGCCGGGGGCCGGGTTGCTGTCCCTCAGACAACTGGGGGACCGAAGCCAAAAAATAAATAATTAAACAATTTTTTAAAAAATTAAATAAATAAATAAACCGGGACAAATGTAGGACAACATTTTCAAATGGTGGACACTTTTTTTAAAAAAGTGGAGGACACGCAAAAAAAATTCGCTGATTTTTAAAAAAATGATAATATAAATGCATGTTTCTGAGGCTTCTATAGACAATTGCCCCCCTTTCCCCTGCACGCGAGAGGCCAAAGGCCCCGGCGGCAATCTGCGGCAGGACCGGGCTGGGGTTGGTCCCAAGGCCTCGCCGGGCCGCATCCAGCCCGCGGGCCGCAGGTTGCCTACCCCTGCTATATAGTTTCTAAAAATTCTGGCAGGTTGTGCATTTTTGTTGTCCTTTATGCATAATCACCCTTGAGTACCACAGGCAGCAGTCAAGCCAAGCCAGCCAGCCCCCTCTATTTTCTGAAGTCCCAGTGGAAACTGGAAGCCTTTATTGTCCTTTCTGTCAAGTAGACCCAAAAGTCAGCCTTAGAAAGTAGATCCACGCAAGTTACTAGACTCCATTCATTGCCCTCAGAGATGCTACATCCTGTAACTCTGGTGATCCATCACAGTGTTGCTCTTGTGCTGAGCTGTGGCTTCCCAGTTCTAGCTACGATAGTTTCTAACATCTAGATGTAACTCCCTCACATTTCTTCTGGGATAGTACCATCACAGGCTGCATCTGCACTGCAGAAATAATCCAGTTTGACATCACTTTAACTGACATGGCGCAATGCTGTGGAATTCTGGGAATGGTAGTTTGTTGTGGCACCAGAGCTTTCTAGCAGAGAAGGCTAAATGTCTCACAAAAATACAATTCTCAGAATTCCACAGCACTGACATGGCAGTTAAAGTGATGTCAAACTGGATTATTTTTGCAGTGCAGATGCAGTCACAGAAAGCAAATGGCTAAACGGTGGTCCGTTGAAAGGTTCCACTAAAATAGTGAAGAAGAGGAGGCCCATTTGCTATTTCAATCTTGTCTCTGTGCAAAAAACTGCAAGACTCATAAAAGTGAGAGACATAATTCCCCACATTGTCCTCCAAATGATAAAGGAAGCAAATCCTAATTTAACTGCCTCTTGTGTTCTCTGCTATACAACACATTTTAGTTGATGTATATGACAGACTGCCTGAAGGGGATTAAGGAAATCAGCTGCTGCTTGCTCATGGTATTTTACATAATGGCATGAAGTTTAACCAGTAAAAGAATCAAGAGGCAGTAATGAGGCTCTAGCAAAAGTAATAATTTCCCAGATTTGTCTGCTGCAGGAAATTACCCACAGATTAAAGGAAAGAAAAGAATGCGGAGTGTGGCAGCAGTAGGTTTATCAAATATCTGGAATAAATTCCCAAATCCTGGTTTACAAGGAAGGGGAAAATGAAAAGGATGCATAATTGGTTGTGTACAGAATTCTTCAGTGGCGGCAGATAGCTCCAATCTCCATGAAATGGGAATGCTATCCCAGCTTTTAGTCCCAACTTTAAAAGACCTATCCATAGTCCTTAACATGAGCTCTAAAATAAGTCCAGGACCTTGGATAGCTTTTGTAAGTGGATTGATTCACTGCATCATTGACTCTGGAGGAACCAGCAGTCACTGGAATTCTTGTCATAACTCCTCTCCTTTGCCTTCACCATTTCTGTGTGATGCGGCAGCTAACAGTGTGATGTGGCATCTAAGAAGACCAGTGCTATTCTAGTCTGAATTAATAGAAGCATAATGTCTAGATCAAGCAAAGTAATAGTGCCACTCTATTCTGCTTTGGCCAGGCCTCAGCTGGAATACTGTGTCCAGTTCAGGACACCACAATTCAAGAGGGATGTTAACAACTTGGAGCACGTCCAGAGGAGGGCGACCAAAATAGTGAAAGGTCTGGAAACCATGCCTTATGAGGAGAGAGGGAGCTGGGTATGTTTAGCCTGCAGAAGAGAAGGTTAAGAGATGATATGATAGCCCTGTTTAAGTATTTAAAGGGGTGTCACATTGAGGATGGAGCAAGCTTGTTTTCTGCTGCTCCAGAGACTAGAACATGGAACAGTGGATGCAAGCTATGGGAAAAGATATTCTACCTCAACATTAGGAGGAACTTCCGGACAGTAAGAGCTGTTCAACAGTGGACACACGCCCTCGGAGGTGGTGGAATCTCCTTCTTTGGGTTTTTTTAAACAGAGGCTGGATGGCCATCTATTGGGGTGCTTTGATTGTGAGTCCCTGCATGGCAGGGGGTTGGACTGGATGGCCCTTGTGATCTCTTCCAATTATATGATTTACTTCCATGAAGTAAATCTGCCTGTTGGGATTCCCATTAGCTCTGCCTGTTGTGACCTCTGGAGAAGGGCCCAACCAGGTATCACTTCCCAATGATACTACTACTACTACTACTAATTATTATTATTATTATTATTATTATTATTATTTATATCCCGCCCTTTCCTGAAGGAATCAAGGCTGGTTACAAAAACAAACAAACAAAATACAATATACATAAGATATACATTGAAGAATAATCCCATACCCTAACCCCATCCCAATCATTAAAAACAGTAACAGTATAAAATAAATTACAATATGCAATAAAATATTAACCAAAAAACTAAAATTAAATGTGATGTGACATGTGATATCAGTAGTACTGAAAGAAAAGGATGGGTTCATTCACTACTTTTTGACATGATAATATCATAACAGGATGAATACCTCTTCAATTTCACAGGATGATATTTTCTTTGTTAGTTTGCTCCCATATGAGGACAAATGGTATATTTATTATTTATTTATTTACGGTATTTATTTACCATTCCTCCCTTGAAGTAAATACTACTTGTCGCTCCTTGCAGACATGTACATTCTCAAGAGATAATTCCCATGCAAAGCTGATGAGGTAAAAATCATCTTAGGGCAACAGTATAACCAAAAAAATTATGAATACGGTCATTTAGACACTAGTCATTATTACTGGTTTACAGTAGTGAACATCTTGTTAGCCAAATGAACTGAGGGAATGGTTTTCATGCTGTGTTCCAGGGAAATTTGGAATAATCTGAAACCTTGCAGAAGAAACTAGAACCCACAACCAAACTAGCTTCCCTTTGAGCTATGACAAAAAGAAAATGATAAGTATATTCTAGAGTACACATTCTGTTTGTGTATGATAACAATAAAGCCCCCATAGGCTTAGCCTCATATCAACTGAGTTGATATCTACACTGCTCAATTATTAATGCAGTTTGACACTGTTTTAACTGTCATAGCTCCATCCTATGGAAACGTGGTATCTGTAGTTTGTTGTGGCACTAGAGCTCTCTGAGAAGGCTAAATGGCTCACAAAACTACAGTTCCGAGAATTCCATAGCATTAAACCATGGCAATTAAAGCAGTGTCAAACTACATTAATTCTGCAGTGTAGATGCAGCCATCAACATTTATGGTTCCATAGCAGACTCACGATTCAGGTAGAAGAACTGAGGCGAGGACATCTATCTTCATGGCGTAAATAGGGACTATTCATATCAGAAAAGGCAAGGCTCATCTGGGAAGGCCTGCCGAAAGAGATCCGTCTTAACAGCCTTTTAAAAGGCTTCTAGAGTAGTAATGTGACAGATCTCCTCTGGCAGGCCATTCCATAATGTAAACTGCTTTGATCTTTGGAAAAGCGGTATATAAATAAAAAATTTATTATTATTATATTATATAACATAGGAGTGGCCGATGAGAAGGTCCTCTGGGTTACTGCAGAGTAGTAGTAGTAGTAGGATCGGTAGTAGATTGTGTCTTTCTGCCTGGTATGGAGTTGAACTGGATTGCCTTTGTGGTCTCAGTATATATAGATCCCATCTGATCTTAGAAGCTAAAAAAGGTCAGCCTTGGTTAGTACTTGGACAGCAGAATGTCAACAAGTACCAGATGCTGCAGGATATGGTTAAGAGGAAGGAGATATATTCCTTGCCTAAGAAAAACCTATGAAATTGATGGGGTCACCATAAGTTGACAGGCGACTTGAAGACACACACACACACACACACACACACACACACACACACACACCACCACCACCACCACCACCACCACCACCAGGTTTTGTTGTGATAACTATTGTTCTTATAATGACATGGCACTGCCTTTTTAATTACTTTGTTTTATATTATCAGCTTCTGGGTTTTAAATACAGTACTAGAAAGGTATGCTGTTGTTTTTTTAAACTTAAACACACTTTTGAAAAAGAGCTCTGATTTCTGCAGACCAGCATCCTGGCTCTTGGTCTTCAAGGCCTTTTGCTGAAACACTGCTTTGCTTATCTCCTTTTAAGCTTAAACTACTGAAACCTGAAACTCTGGACTATTAAAATTCAAAATGCAGCAATTTCTGAACTAGGAACTCTTGCACCATTTACTGGATAAATTTATAAAAAAACAAACCTTGCAATCTGAAATTTCTGAGCCACATTGGGCTTTTCTACAAATAAAACAAACACCTTCTAAGCATCTTGCAATATAGAGAGACCATAAAAAATGAGGCTGTTTTGTTGGGTGTACAAATGCCAAGGATCCTTCCAAATTCCTGTAAGAAATAATTCTCTGTAGAACTATCTCAGACGTTTTATCCTTTTAACAACAGATTATCTCCCACAAGCGTTCTCTCCGAAATAAAAATAGGGAATGCTTGTCCATTGCCATCAGAACAATTGCCAACCTGTAGCAAACATTCACAGTAAAGGACATGTCAATACTCTCAGGATTTCTTTCTTTCTTTCTTTCTTTCTTTCTTTCTTTCTTTCTTTTTGAATAGTTGTATTTTAAAAATGTGAACTCTGAACAGTTGCACTGTTCTTTGTGATTAAAAATAAAACACATTTTAGCATAGCCTCTATTCAACCAGAAGACTCTCCATGCTATTTGCACAAAGAACTGTTCAGTTCTTAAAAAGCTTAGAGAAGTTGCACAGAATGAGAGATAAAGACAACAGGGAAAGGATGATAGCAACAGTTACCAACGTGCATTGTTATCAAGGGCCTTGAAGAGGTTGGCTACAGAAATTCCTCCTGGAGAGTTACCATCTGAGTTAAAGAATTTAAAGGAGTTTAAAGTAAGCATTTGTACTCCTTGCCTTTTATTGGGTGATTTTCTCATGACGCCCCTTAAAAAAAGAGGGGGGGGGTGTTTAGGTGTGTTTTACCTCTCTGTATAACAGGATCTCAAGATGTTCTATATATAGACTATATGCAACTCTTCCATTTCAGAATGTCATATCCTCCAAAGGTCCTGATTTGGCAGTGATGGCCCTGATCAATCCTCTATTGTTGTTTTTGTGTGCCTTCAATTCATTTCCAACTTATGGCAGTCTTAAGAATCATAGAATCATAGAGTTGAAAGAGACCACAAGGGCCATCCAGTCCAACTCCCTGCCATGCAGGAAATCCTAATCAAAGCATCCCCGACAGATGGCCATCCAGCCTCTGCTTAAAGACCTCCAAGGAGGAAGACTCCACTACACTCCGAGGAAGGAGTGTGTTCTACTGTTGAACAGCCCTTACTGTCAGGAAGTTCTTCCTAATGTTGAGGTGGAATCTCTTTTCCTATAGCTTGCATCCATTGTTCCGGGTCCTGTTCTCTGGAGCAGTAGATAACAAGCTTGCTCCCTCCTCAATATGACATCCCTTCAAGTATTTAAACAGGGCTATCATATCACCCCTTAATCTTCTTTTCTCCAGGCTAAACATCCCCAGCTCCCTAAGTCATTCCTCATAGGACATGGTTTCCAGACTCTTCACCATTTTAGTTGCCCTCCTTTGGACACGCTCCAGTTTCTCAATGTCCTTTTTGAATTGTGGTGCCCAGAACTGGACACAATATTCCAGGTGGGGCTTGACCAAAGCAGAATAGAGTGGAACTATTACTTCTCTTGCTCTAGAGACTATACTTTTATTGATGCAGCCTAAAATTGCATTGGCCTTTTTAGCTGCCGCATCACACTGTTCACTCATGTTCAACTTGTGATCTACTTGGACTCCAAGATCCCTATCACACGTAGTTTCATTCAGCCAGGTGTCCCCCATTCTATATCTGTGCATTTTATTTTTCTGCCCTAAGTGCAGTACCTTACATTTCTCCATGTTGAATTTCATTTTGTTAGCTTTGGCCCAGCTTTCAAGTCTATTCAGGTAATTTTGAATTTTGATCCTGTCCTCTGGGGTATTAGCTATTCCTCCTAATTTGGTGTCATCTGCAAATTTGATAAGTATGCTCCCAATTCTGTCATCCAGGTCATTGATAAAGATGCTGAATAACACTGGGCCCAGGACAGAGTCCTGTGGGACCCCACTGGTCACTTCTCTCCAGGATGAAAAGGAGCCATTGTTGAGCACCCTTTGGGTTTGGCCAATCAACCAGTTACAAATCCATGTAACAGTTACGTTGTCTAGCCCACATTTTACAAGCTTGTTTGCAAGAATGTCACGGGAAACCTTGTCAAAGGCCTTACTGAAATCAAGATATACTATATCCACAGCATTCGCTTCATCTACCAAGCTGGTAATTTTATCAAAGAAAGAGATCAGATTTGTCTGGTATGTTTTGTTTCTCTGAAACCCATGTTGACTTTTTGTGATTATGGCATTGTCTTCTAGATGTTCACAGACTCTCTTTTTAATGATCTGCTCTAGAATCTTTCCTGGTATTGATGTCAGACTAACTGGATGATAATTGTTGGGATCCTCTTTTTTCCCCTTTTTGAAGATGGGGACAACGTTTGCCCTCCTCCAGTCTGCTGGGATTTCTCCTGTTCTCCAGGAGTTTTCAAAGATTATTGCCAATGGCTCAGATATTACATCTGGCAGTTCTTTTAATACCCTTGGATGTAGTTCATCTGGTCCTGGAGACTTAAATTCGTTTAGATTAACAAGGTATTCCTCTACTATCTCTTTACTTATTCTGTACTGAAATCCCCCTATTCCTTCTTCTGTTCCATTATCCTCAGGTTGAGCACTCTTTTCCTTTTCTGAGATGGAATTTTCTTGGCAAGATTTGTTAGGGAAGGGTTGCCATAGCCTTTTTCTGAGGCTGAAAATATGTGACTTGGCCAAGGTCACCCAATGGGTTTCATGGGTGAGTTGGGAATAGAAACGTGGTCTCTGGAGTCATAGTCCAACACTCAAACAAATATGCCATGCTGTCTCTCTGATCAATCTTCTACCCTCCCACTTTTCCAGCTGTTTTTAAAATAACCCCATTTCTCTCTCCTTCTCCAGCTTCTCACATTCATCTTATTTCAGTTGCTGCAAACTGACTTGAAAGTGCAAAAGTTGTTTGCATTGATGTTATGATTGTCCGAGCTATGATATTTTTCAGTACCATATTTGGATGTGGTCCAGCTCAATGGAATCTTTCGTGCGTTACAGACCACCAAGAAGCGGCGGTCTGCCGCTTCCGCCGGTTGCAGCGTCCGGGAACCGCAGCAGCCAAACGGCGCGGTTCCCGGACGCTGCCAAGAAAGAGCGTGAAAATCGTGCTCCTTCTTGCGGCCTGGAAGAGATGCCATGAGGCGCTAGTTGCGCACTCGCGGCGTCACTTCTGCCGCGCGACGTGCGGACGCATAGCGTCCACTATGTCAAAATGGCGGCGGCCATGTGGAATGGCCGCCGCCATTTGTTATGGATTCTGTCCGTAATAGGAGTAGGGGCGTCTAGAAGAGATGCCCCTTTTTCAAACTGGGACATCCTGAGGACGTCCGAAATGGCAGTCTGTAACCTGCCTTTGTATTCTCATTATGAAAGCTCTCTGTCAGGGTGCTTTGGTTGTGAGTTCCTGCATGGCAAGGGATTTGACTGGATGGCCCTTGTGATCTCTTCCAACTCTGTGATTCTATGATTCTATGTAAAAGCTGGACAGTGAAGAAAGCTGATAGAAAGAAAATCAACTCATTTGAGATGTGGTTCTGGAGAAGAGTTCTGTGGATACTCAGTGGACAGCCAAAAAGAGAGACAACAAATCAACATACAGCAAATCAACATACAGCAAATCAAGCTCGAACTCTCCCTGGAAGCCAAGATGTCTGTTCTACTTTGACCACATCATGAGAAGGCACAGCTCATTGGAAAAGACAATAAAGATAGGAAAGGTAGAAGGCAACAGAAAGAGAGGAAGACCACGTACCAGGTGGATAGAATCAAGGAGGCCATGGCCCTGAACCTACAGGACCTGGGCAGAGCAGTTGAGGACAGGGGGCTTGATGTTGTCTCATTTATGAGGGCACCATGAGTCAAAGCTAACTTGAGGGTGGTTAACAACAAAGTGAATTCAGTTAACTCAGCAAGGGTTGGGGGCGAAGAAGGAGAGAGGATGGAACCATGCCTTTCCCACTAAACTGAGGCAAAAGCAAATTGCTGCAGCTTCTCCAGCTTGTGTGCTCTTCACCTTTTTCTAACCACACTCTTATATTGCTAATAGGGACCCAGTACGTACAAAATGGCAACGCTCGTTCCACACAGGGGCCACCATCTTTACGTAGCGGACGCACTGCGTCAGCACATCACATAGCACATATGATGCCGCAAGTGTGCCATTGGTGCCTTGCGGCATCATATCCACGCCGCAAAGAGAAGCACCTTTTTGGGGCTTCTTTTTGCTCTGCGAGGGAGCCGTGCAGTTTGTCTGCTGCGGCTCCCTCGCAGAGCAACCGGCAACGGCGCGAGACTGCCTGTTTTGGGCGGTCTGTAACGCGCCTAAGTTACAACTGAACATTTCAACTGAACATTAGAAGGAATGTCTTGACAGTGAGAGAGGTTCAGCAATGGAACCAATTACCTAGACCGGTGGTGGGCCTCCTTCTCTGGACATCTACAAAAAGATGCTGGACAGCGACCTGTTGGTGATACTCTAACTAGAAATCCTGCATTGAACAGTGGGTAGGATCTGAAGGCCCATAGTGTCCCTTCCAAATCAGTGAAAAACAGTGACTGTCCCAATGTCACCCACTGCACTTCATAGCTAAGTGGAGGTTTGAATCCTGGTCGTCCTAGTTCTGGTGTAATACTCTAACTGCTACACCACACTAAACACACTACCCAGAGAGAGTTCAGGCTTGATTTGTTATAGAACTTTTTCTTCAGTCACCCATAGACTGAGGATCAACCTGCTGGAAGAGATTTGACAGTTGAATACACTGTCTGAATTTAAAACTGCTTTTAACACCTATCTCTTCTGGCAGGCTTATCCAGATGATTTTAAAATTGCACATTTTAAATGATGAATTTTAAATGTAGATTGCTTTAATACGTATAGATCTTGTTTGTTCTTTTAAACTGATGTATGTTTTAATGGATGTTGTGTTCTTAACTGATGCATATTTGTTGGTCTGTTGGTCCCCACCTTGATCCACGGAAAGAGGTAGGTATTAATTAATTACTTAATTAATAGTTAATTAATGGATTAATAGTTATTCCCTTGCGTTAGATTTCTGGGAAGTGTAATTTTATCAGGTCTATGAAATAATAATAATAATAATAATAATAATAATAATAATAATAATAATAATACAGAATTTCATCAGCAACAGATTCCAGGATTTTTGGAAGAACCGTAAGTTCTAGGCTGATGAGATTCTGAATTCTTTTATTATAATACTTAGTTTGTGAGATGTGGACAGAGACTTTCTATTCTTGCTACAAAAGTAAATAGAAGCTATTTGAAAATTATTGCTTAGTTAATTAAACAGATCACTATATTATATCGCACAACAGTAATTACTTACAATGAAGTGCAGAATAAATCTAATACTAACTAATGTATGTTAATTATACTCAATACATATTAGACTGAGCGATAGAAATGCTTTTTGGCTGCTTTAAAAAACTTAATGCTCTTCTTTTTGGCCAAAGTCACTATTTTTTTTTTTTACATAATTGGGAGCAGATAATTATTGTTTGTCCTCAGAGTCATTACTTATGGTTGGAATTCAAAGATGGCAGCTAAGGAACTCAAGTAGTTGTTTTCTTTCCCTTGACCAGTTTGCCACATCTGTTTCCTAAATTTTACAGTCCAGATTAGGAATCCTTAAACTCATTTTAGAAGCTCGATAGTGCAAGCAGTAATAGAACTAAATGGTGCATCGATGCTAATGAACACAAATCTGTCAGCGTTTCAGTTATTAAGGACTCATTACCTCCACTACAAAACATGCTGAGTGTGTTGGTGCAGAACAAAAGTACTGTCAGTATTGGTAGGAGACACTGGTTTCATAGGCAGATCAAAATGCAGGTTTCATTTTATCAGGATTCCATATGGATTATTACATCTTAGCCAGGATGACCAGGTGTTATCACTGCAAAGGAGGACACAACAACGCAAAATATAGGACATTCAAGAAAAATTGAGAGCATTCCAAAATAACATCCAAAAACAGTCATATAAATAGAAATTCATGCTTCTTAGTCATGCTCAAAATGGAGGACATTTTGAAATTCCTCATGGACAAAAGGTTGAAATGTAGGACATGTCCTGGAAAAGTAGGACATCTGTTCAGCAAGATCTTAGCCCCCCAAATTCCCCCCCCCCCCCCCAGGTTTTGGGAATTAATTTTACAGTGTCTACACTCATAATAAAATAATAACATTTTGTAGGAGCTCTGGAACGTGAATGAGGAGCTCCAAGAATCAAAACTTTACATCTGGCAACCATATTATCAGGAGTTTCTGGATCTCAGTATGGCTGTGCAATGTGCTGAAGTGCTGGACTGCAGCACAGTTTAGAAAAATTGCTTTTTGGACTAAGGGTGCATCTACACTGTAGAAATAATAAAATTTGATACTGCTTTAAGTGCTGCAGCTTCCTCCTATGGAATCCTGGGTTTTATAGTTTTATAAAGTCTTTAGCCTTCTCTGATGAAGAGTGCTGGTGTCTCACAAAACTGCAAATCCCAGGATTCTGTAAGATGGAGCCATGACAGTTAAAGTAGTATCCGTCTGCATTATTTCTACAGCATAGATGCACCCTAAATTTCCCAGATTCCATAGCCAACAGGGTGAGTCATCATATTGGCTGGTGAGTTGCAATTCAAAAATTCAAGATTGTGCGTGGCAACCAGTGTTGCCAACAAGCCTCGAAGATAATTCCCCAAAATGTTTGTCCAAAAGACACTGAATCTCCCCACATCACACGGAATATTCAGTCACAATTACCGTAAAATTCCCATAATGTTAAAATGGCGGATGTTTTGCAAATAAACGTAAACATAATTGAATAAAAATAATTGTAACTTATTTCAACTCTCAAAATCACCATTGAACCAAACAAAGAATCTTTCAGTCCTTTTAAGATATTTATTTTGACATGAAGGGGGTCCAGGAAGCTTTGTGCCAAATAGAAACGTGTTAATAATTAATAATAATTTGTTTTATTTATATACCCCTATTCCAAAGATCATAGCGGTGAACAGCAAGTAAGCTAATTAGTTAGGCTGCAACCACACTGCAGAAATAAATCCAGTTTGACACCCTTTTAATTGCCATGGCTCAGTGCTATGGAATCCTGGGAATTCTAGTTTTCAGAGACATTTCACCTTCTCTCTCAGCAAACTCTGGTGTGACAACAAACTACAATTCCCAGGATTTCATAGCACTGGGCCATGGCAGTAAAAACGGTATGAAACTGGATTGTCTCTGTAGTGAAGATGCAGCCTGAGTTAGGTCCAAGACACACTGCAGAAATAATCCAGTTTGAGACTGCTTAGTCTGGAGTGAAGATGCAGCCTGAGTTGGGTCCAAGACACACTGCAGAAATAATCCAGTTTGAGACTGCTTTAACTGCCCTGGCTCAGTGCTAGGTAACCCTGGGAAGTGTAGTTTTGTGAGACATTGAGCCTTCTTTATCAAAAAGAGCTCTGGTGCCACAACAAACTACCAATTCCCAGGATTCCCTAGCATTGAGCCAGGAGAGTTAAAGCGGTCACAAACTGGATTATTTCTGCAGTGTTTTGGCCTTTGTGTATTAAAAATGCTCAAGGTCCAGTCCATACTGCAGAATAATCAGTCTGAGACTGCTTTAACTGCCCTGGCTCAGTGCTAGGGAACCCTGGGAATTGTAGTTTGTGAGAAAGAGCTCTGGTGCCACAATGACTACAATTCCCATGCTCTGAGGAAATACGCTTAAGTCTAGGAAGCTCATGCTGCCAACTTTCTTTCAGTGGACTCAAGGTGCTACAAGATCTATCTCTCATCATCATACCATTATTATTATCATATAAATCCAAATGCAGCTGAAGAAGTGGACTTAAATTGGCAACCATGATATGCTATAGATCATTCTCTGGGGCTGTGATCTGGTGGAGGCAATTCCCTTGTCAAACCAGGGAATCCTGGGAATTGTAGTTTGTTATGACATGTTGAGACACTGCTTTTACCAGCCAGGGCTCCATGCATGAAATTCTGGGCTTGGTGGCTTGTTGTGCCCAGAATCCCATCATCGCAGGGAGCCTTGCAGTTAGAAGCAGTGCCAATGCTCTGCCCATGCTCAGAGGCATATTTAATCACTAACACACACACACACACTCTCTCTCAGGGACATCACATTCACATCACACAACTAGTAGGGCAGCCCATGGAAGGGAGGGAAGATGGAGATAAACATCTATTTTTCTGCCCATGCTCAGAAGCACCTTTCCACCTCTTTTTCTCACATCTCCTCTATTCTTCTACTTTCCCCCTCCACTAGATTCTCCTCCCGTCAACCCAAATGGTCCTCACAGTAGATTGGCTGAAAACTGTTACACTCCAAAGGGTTGGTTGCTCTGCAGCCAGCCTCCCTCTCAGGCTGGAGCTGAAATTGGCCAAAGTCACCAAAAATGCACTGAAATAGAACCAGGCACCAAAATCCCACGAAAAGCTCTGAAAAGTCACCGTTTTCGTATGAAAGTCACGAAATTGGCAACACTGGCTGGCAACTCTTAATGAGGTATCTTTGGGCCCTGGTCTGTACCTACTCAATTGGATCCAACTGGACAGGAAAGTGTGTTGCAGTTGAACCTTATTTGTTGACCAGGATTAGTGGTTGGGGAATTCTGAAACTGGTAACAATAACATTTCTACACTCTGATTTTGAGACTTCCATGTCATCAAACTATTGGGGAAATATTTTATGTGCTTATGATGCTCTCTGCTCTGCAACACTGAAGCAAATGTGAAATTGTGGCAAAACCATCATAACCCCCTTGTGCAGCTCATAATTTGTGCATATGTAAGAAGAGACTGCAATGTGATGATTATATACATCATGTCTCAGTTCTGGCCTGAGGTTTCTGAAAGGACTGCAATGAAATTAGAAGCCCCGATTGCCTGATGTCTGTGAAAAGACCATAAAGAAATTTGAAGCTAATGGTTAAGTATTGATTATGCTTAGACTGAGATAAGTCTTAATTAAATTAGACTGGTATTCCTATGCCCTTCTCCCCCATTAAAAGTAGCTTCCCAGAAGAAAAGCATTGCTCAGCTTGAGAGAGGGTCATAAATGTGTGTTAATTATTTAAGAGGTAGATATTTTACTTTGAAATTATTGCTGCATTATTTTTCAAAGTGTTAATGCAAGAACATCCATCGTTAATGTGACACACTTATAAACCAACATATCACAGTAAATTAAAAACAAAAACAAAAAAGATGACCCTTGTTCTAGAACTGGTATTTTCAATGCAGCATAGGATAGCTCCTTAGAAATTGTCAGTTTCAGATCTTAACGGAGTTATTATGTGGACAACAGCTACTAGTGAGCCTGGCCAAACAATAAAAAAATTACCCTAGCTGTGACTCACTTCACAGCTTAACCCAAAACTTGGGCACATTTGGTATCTATTGCTATAGATTTTTAAATAACAATTTTCTACTGATGTGAATTGGATGTCTCATACATGTGAACTAGTGTGACTATGTTTTTGCTTAAAGTGCTGTCTGATTTAATTTTTAAAAAAAGAATGTTCAGGTTTTTTGGTCACTCTAGTTTTAATTATTCATCTGAGCACACAGTGCACATGGAGAGGTTGGGCAGAGATAATGGCTGGGCAATGAGAATTTGAGATACAACACTTTGCAATTGTTAAAATTTGGAACAGTGTTATTCATACTTTTAAACAAAAAACCAAAGTGTGCTTAAATTAGCCAGCACTTGCTATTATTAAGGGTCCTGTTCCAAATTCAGTTAATAATGCCTCTTGCACTGTCACTACCTGCCCCTGAAAGAGCTGTGTGCAGTACATAATGCTGAGTAGCAAGTAGCAGCAGATGGAGGGCTATATTTGGGGCAGAAGTGAAGCTGGAGCCCTCTCTAGACTGAGTCTTTGGGAAAGCATTTCAGGTTGGGGCCTTTTACATGCTTTGACTTAAGAAAAGGAATGACAAATTAAGCATGCTTTTGAAAGTGTATTTGAAAGTATACGTATTATAATGCGCAGCAGCCTCGTCTACCTTGTTGTCTCCTGAATGTGTTGAATAACGACATCCATCATCTCCAACCTCAAGTGGGTGAGGAAATTAGTGTGTAATTTCTTTCAGAGAGGGACATAAGGAGCAATCAGATGTTTGAAAATAAAACACTTATTTTTCCCCCATTCTATGCTCTGTTTATATCTTTATATGTCAGGAATGGTGAATTTGTGGCCCTTTGATGTTTCAGAACTCTTAGGCCCGTTACAAATGGGCCTAAAAGTGCGCGCTCTGCGCGTGTTAGGGTTAGAAAGGGCCGTCCTTTTCGGACGCCCCCAACCCTAGAATGTGCGTAGTCCACACAAAATGGCGGCGGCCGTTCCACACAGCCGCCACCATTACAATGTCACGACCGTGCCACCTCTATACGGGGCAGCGTGGATGTGACATCGTCACGCTGCACCAGGGCACATAGTGCGCCCCTTCCCCAGCCTCAAAAGGAGCTCCAAAACAAAGCTCCTTTTGCCGTTTGCGTCGCTGGGCTCAGCCTTCAGATGGCTGAGCTCAGCGACACAGAGGAGAAAGGGGCCAAGTGGCCCCTTTCTCCTCCTCCCCGCCACTGTGGGGTGTCCTTGGGGCTTGAATCCCCAAGGACACCCCTTTCCAGGCTGCGGGGAAGGGGCCTTTTGCCGCTTCCCCGCAGCCTGGAAAGCGGTGGACCAGGGCCTCAGTGGCTGCCGCTCTGGATGCTGAGGCTCCAATCCGGCGGGAAAGGGGCAGGTTCAGGCCGCCGCTTTTCGGTGGTCTGTAACCCGCCAAACTCTCTTAGCATACCCAATACCCCCCGTGCTGTTTATGGGGTTTTATATTTTCTTATTTTGCTATCTAGACCCAGACATGATGACTTTTGGAACACTAGGAAGTTTCCTATGAGAAAAACAGGTTGACCCAAAGACATGTGGAGGATCTAGGTAATGCCATAATCGACATAGAATAGGGTGCTGATCACTCTGTCTTCCCTTCAGGTTTCCACATATCCTCTTGCACTGGAGGCAAAGGTGGCACCATTGCACTAAAGCAAATAAGCCCACATCCCCTACAACCCCTAGCCATGTTCCTGGCCAGTGTCCCTATCCATCTATCTTGAGGCTGTCCCAAATCCAATCACTATTTTGTTAATCTGAAGTTAAAACTGTTAGCAAATCTGGCCCCTTTGTCATGTCTGTAAGAAAGTACTCAATCTCTTCATACATCATGTGGAAATATTAATTACCCCTTGAGCGTACCAAACAGGGAATAAATATCCAGTCCACACATGCTCACCTTGTGTATACAGCTGCCACCTACCAGAACTTTCTCCAACTGTTCAGATGCCTTCTGAAGCACACTCTGCATTTTCACAGATTCCTCTTTAGGACCAATAAATATTACCCTTTCTAAACCCTAAGCCTTTACTATCCAATTTTCCAAACATCTGCTTGGGTTGACCTTGTATGGTGTTTCAGATTGAATTGGTACTGTATGTTTATGTGCACTCTTGCATATTTCTAAATAAAACCTTCTTTATTCACCAAATTTAGACCCTTCCCGCAGTTAGTACTGGTAGTTAGGTAAAATGATCCTCCCAGTTACCCATCTCTCACAGGCCTCCTTTGATCTAATCAATTAGTGAGGTTCCCCAAGTCCCCCCACCTTTTGGGTTAACAACCCCTATTAGCCCCAATTGGCATGATGGGAGATGTAGGACCTTATCACATACAGGTTTTAAATTGCAATTTTAGCAAGAGAATAGCGCCTCTGGCAGAACCTATCATATGATGTCACCTCCAATCCATTGTTGCTGTTTCTCTGATGTGTCGTTGTAAGGCATCTTTTCATTGATGGGAAAATAAGTAGCCAATTGCATTGCCACCTCATTACTCCACAGATGGGATCGTGACAGTCTGCAGCAGTTCTGATACTGAGCTGTCACATGGTGTCAGTCTCCTCCTTTCCTCTCTCCCCCTCCCCTTGTTATTCCCAGGCAGCCTTATTCCCTCCTACTCCTTCTTTCCTTCCTTTCTCTTTTTCGCTGTCATTGTCATCCTCCTCCTCCTCTTCTTCCTTTTCCTCTTCTCTAAATCACATTTTTATAACTCTTGAATTACATTACAAATCAAAATTAAAAATGGAAAGGCATGCTGGGAAAGCCATAGGGCAAGGAGTTGGGTTAAGGGGCAATGAGAATGAGGGCGTTTGAGGACCATCTATGGCACAAACAGCCCCCATCATAAAAGCTCCAAAAACTTGTATGCTTTCATTTTCTTTCAAAGTGGTATGTTTTCATTCTTGACTGTGGCAAGACCAAGGAGAGACCAAGGCTAGTATGACAAAATCTGTATTCCAATAATTTTTAGAGTGCACAGCTTATGTAAATAAATATTCACTTATGTAAATAAAGCAATATTATAGACATCAAACTTTCTTGTTCAATCTCACATTTATTTATTCAGGAGTCAGTCTGAATATGTTCTGTGTGGTTTACTCCTAGCTGTGCATAGATTCAAAATCTGAAGTGGCAATTCTGTACTCACTGACTGACTGGGTAGCAAGGCATCCCAGACCCATTGAACTCATTCTGAGTAGACATGTGAAGATTGTATTGCAGACCTACTCATCCTACCCTTGAGACTTCTCACAGGTCTGGAAGGTTGTTGTTGGCCTTGCTAGTTGACTGACTGCCCTAGGTCTTGATCCCCACATATTGAATAAAATGATTTGGCCAAGGCTAGCACGGCCAGCTAAAAAAGGAAGAGAAAGGAAGAATGAACAACAGTCACAGATACTAGATAGTCCAATGGATAGTTATGTATTTCCAGGGGTTTTTACTGGTCTGAATGGACATTATTATGTCATCAGTGATGTCACAAGCAAGAGAAACGCAAAAAAAGCTTGGCCAAGTGACAGACAGCTAACAGTGTGACTGAGTCTGAACGCTGATAAGATGGATGATGAATATGTTTGGGGCTATATTAAGACTACATGGAACAAAAACCTGCAGCATTAGCAGCTAAGAGACAAGGAAGCTTGTAGGAAGGACAGTCCACCTATACTGAATATTTCAAGATGATTTCAATATTCTAAAGTTTAAAAATATTAAGAAACTGGAAGCAAGATTTGGGTTTCTTAAAATTAAAATTTATTCGGAGCAGAGGGTGTTGAATGGTAAATTAGATACTAGGGTTTGTTTGTAAAGATCTATTGATTTTTTTAAAAAATTGAAATAGCTGCTAAAATTGCAGACAAGTCTTCATAAGGCTTGGATTATGGAAGCAAAAATAAATGTCAACTTTTCTGCACGATCAGACCAATGATTATCTGTTTGCAGAGGTTTTACTGGCTCCTACTGTTGGCATGGAGATAGCCTACGCTAAAGGCACACTTGGACATTTGGATGTCATGAATGATGTCACAAGCAGGAAAAGCTCAAAAGTCTTGGCAACGTGAGAATTAACATAATGAGTGGATCTTTGTAAGAGGTGGCACATTTATTTGAAGGGCATGTTAATGTTACCGTAAAGAAGAGTTTGGGACTTTTGTGTAGATGATGTTGTCATTAATCCTTAGGTAACACATTTACACCAACACACACACACACACACACACACACACACACACACACACACACCTTGCCCATAAAAGAATTAAACTTGCATATAACTATTTTTTTAATTTAATTTTTTATTTTAAAACATTTAACAAATAGAACAGTTATTTATTCACTGTCATGAAAAGCAGATATTTCATTATAACATTGTAGGCAAACATAATTGTGAGTTCATATTTAGAAAGGATTTATTGCAAAATTTATTGTGTTCCATGTTCCATACAACTGTATTGCTGGAGATGTAAATAAATTATACTGTGTAAATCCACTATAGTGTGATGTTTACACTTGGCTCTCATTCTGTATTCATTTTCTTTACCATGTGGATACCATTCCACAAGATTGTTTTAGCTGGCCAGTAAACATAGGGGAAAGTCCCTCAAAATACTTCTTAGAATCATCTTTGTAAATCTCACTCAAAGAAAGCCCTCCTAACAGTGGAGCGAGGCTGCCATTTAATGAAACACATTGCTGATTTTTCTGGCTATAGAGAAACTGATTGGTTCCCAATTGGAAAGGGGGTCAGCCAAGGTTGAATTCTATTATCCTATTTGTTCTAACTATTTACAGAAAACAATGTAAGAAGAGCAGGTTTGGACTCAGAAGACAGAGGAGCAGAAAGGAACATCAACAATCTAAGATCTGTGGATTACACCGTACCACTAGCAGAAAACATCACAGACTTGGAATGATTACTAAGGAAGGTAAAAAGAAAGTGAAAATGCTGGCTTACCGCTGAACATAAAGAAAATAAAAATAATGACCACAGATGATCTACAGACCGTTGTTTTCCCTATTACCGTGTATGGATGTGAGAGCTGGACAGTGAATAAAAGCAGATTGGAGGAAAATCAACTCATTTGAGATGTGGTGCTGGAGAGGAGTGGTGAAGATACCCTGGACAGCTTCTTGAACAGATCAAGCTGGAAATCTCCTTGGAAGCCAAGATGATTAAACTGAGGCTGTTGCATTTGGCCATATCATGAGAAGGCAGAACTCATTGGAAAAGACAATAATGCTAGGATAGGTAAGAGGTAGTAGAAAGAAAGACCACTGACCAGATGAATAGACTCAATCAAAGAGGTCACAGATCTGGACTTGCAGAACCTAAGCATAAAGGAGCTTGTAGATGTCTCATTCACAGGGTAGCCATGCGTTGGGGTCAATTTGAGGGCAATTTTATGTTAATTGCCCTCAAATTGACCCCAACGCATGGCTACTCTGTGAATGAGACATCTACAAGAGAAAGAAGATCTGGGTTAGGTCAAGTTGGTGATGGAACCTCCTAAAGATTCAGGAGCCTGGCAGCTGCCCCACTATGATGTTTTGTTGTTGTTGTTGTTATTATTATTATTAACCTTTATTTATGAAGCACTGTAAATTTACACAGTGCTGTACATGCAATCTTTTTAATTAGACGGTTCTCTGCCCTCGGGCTTACAATCTAAAAAGACATGACACAAAAGGAGAAGGGAGTGGTGGAGGGAAAGGGTAAGAGGTCCAGCAGTTCCTCTCTACCTCCGAGGCCTGGACCAAGGCAGATGGACTGGAGGGAGGGTTTGGCTTCATAATGGATGGTTAATCTTCCAGGGAAAATACATACTCTCAAGTAGGATAATACATATACAGTACATAGCTATACAGGAAATGGTTCGATAAACAGGCACCAAAAGAACATCAAATAGTAAGCGACAATTATGCAATGCCTGGGAAGCCTACTCTGAACAGGATGGTTTTCAACTCCGTTTTGAAGCTGGTTAAAGAAGTGATGGTTCTTGCTTGTGGGGGAAGAAGGTTCCAGGAGTGAGGGGCAGCAAGTGAAAAGGGGCGAATCCGGGATGGGGCAGAGGAAATCCTGGGCTGAGACAGGAACCCTTGACTACCAGAACGGAGGGCCCTGGTGGGAAGGTGAGGAGAAAGAAGGTCTGATAAGTAAGGAGGGGCCAGTCCAAGGAGGACTTTGAATGTTGACAGCAGGAGCTTATACTGAATGCGGAAAGGGAGAGGGAGCCAGTGAAGGGATGCCAACACAGGAGAGATGTGGTCAGAGAGGTGGGTGGAAGTGATAATGCGTGCAGCTGAATGCTGAACAGAGATTAAAGGACAGAGGTGAGAAAGAGGAAGCCCAGCCAGGAGGACATTACAGTAATCAAGTCATGAGATCACTAGGGCATGGACCAGGATCCTGGCAGTAGAGGCAGAGAGATATGGTCGGATTTTGGCAATATTGTACAAAAAGAATCTACAAGCCTTGGCTGTGGTCTGGATCTGAGGGATACACGACAGAGAAGAATCAAAGATAAAACCAAGACTGCGGGCTTGCTGGACTGGTTGAATAGAAATGTTGTTCACAGAGACAGAAAAGGAGTGTTGAAGGGTGGACTTAGGAGGAAAGAGAAGAAGCTCCGTCTTGGACATGTTGAGCTTCAAACGCCGATGGCGCATCCACTGTGAGACAGCTGTGAGACAAGACGAAACTTGCTGTTCAAGCCTTGGAGAAAGGTCAGGGGTGGAAAGATACAACTGGGTGTCATTGGCATACAGATGGTAGGAAAAACCAAAAGAGCTAATGAGTTTTCCTAAGGACAGTGTGTAGAGAGAAAACAGAACGGGACCCAGAACAGAGCCCTGGGGAACTCCAACAGATAAGGGAACAGGAGAAGAAGTCAGACCACCTGCAACTACTGCAAAAGATCTGACAGACAAGTATGTTGTTATGCCTAGCCTTCTTTCATTTTAAGAGATAGGATGGACAGTTTAAAAAGTCCAGACTATATAATTATGTGTTTGCTGTTGTTAATTGCCTTCAAGGTCACTTTCACTTATGGCGACCCTATGAATGAGAGGCCTCCAAGCCAGCCTATCATCAATAGCCCTGCTCAGGTCTTGCGGACTCAGGGCCGTGGCTTCCATGACTGAGTCTATTACTTGTAATGGGTCTTTCTCTTTTCCTACTGATGTCTACCTTCCAAAGGCATTATTGTTTTTTTCTAGTGAGTCATGGATTCTTATGTTATGTCCCAAGTATGGCAGTCTCAATTTAGTTATCTTAGGCGCGTTACACACACGCTGAAAGTACGTGTTAGGGTTAGGAAGGGGCATATTAGGGTTAGAAAGAGGCGTCTATTCTAGACGCCCCTCAACCCTAGTACAGACTGGGTCCGTACAAAATGGCGGCGCCCATCCACATGGGCGTCACCATCTTGATGTCGCGGACACATAGCATCCGGACATCGCATGGCGGAAGTGACACCACGAGTGTGCGACTAGTGCCTCGCGGCACCACTTCCAGGGCACAGAAAGAAGCGCCATTTTGGGGCTTCTTTTTTGCTGTGTACGGGAACCGTGCGGTTTGGCTGCTGCAGTTCCCGGACGCAACAACCGGCGGCACCGGCAGACCGCCACTTTCAGGCGGTCTGTAACACGCCTTAGCTTCTAGGGAATGTTCAGACTTTGTATGCTCTGGGAACTTTTTTTTTTTTGGCAATCCATGGTATCTAAAGAACTCTTCTTTCAGCAACATATTTCAAATGAAATCACTCTCACAAGTCATTCTCTGATAGTTGCTTACTTCTGATCTATATTTAACTATTTCTCTCTTTCCCTCCCTCCCTGTACAGATTCTGTTTTTCTTTTCAGATGTAGTGCTTTGTACTTAATTTGCTTTACATCCATTTACTTATGTAAACGCTTTGATGCTAAGCTAGTAACTGTTAGGCTGAGGATCAGAGAACACAGGGATATAGAATTTGTACAATTTGGGATTGTGTACGATTGCCAGTTTCTTATACAAAAACTCTGGTTCTTTATCAAGCAGCTGAGAATATACCTACCTTAATATGACATATTTGGGTTGATGATAGTCTGGATAATTTTTAAAAACCAACCATTCCAGGCTTATTTGGTGAGAACATGAGAGAGAGCCTTCTCAGTGGCTGCTTCCACCCTGTGGAACTCCCTTCTATGGGAGGCTAGGCTGCATCCCTCCCTGCTGGCCTTTCACTGGCAAGCAAAGACATTTTTATTCCAGCAAGGTTTTTAAAATCATGCAGGCCTAGTTTTATCGAGGGTTGGGGGCTTGGTGTAGATTGTTTTAACATTGTATATTTTAAATTTTGTATGTTTTAAAATGTTTTAACTATTTTAATTGGATGGTTTTAATTGTTTGGAGTTGTTAACCGAAAAGGTGGGGTGACAGGAATAGCTGGGAGGCTGTGGAAAAACAACCAGGAGGATGAAACTGCTGTTCCTAGCCTTTGCTGCCTGAGATGACAGTATCATTTTGCTTAAGGGTAAAGCTGCTTTGTTTCTTGCAAAACAATAGAATAGAAGAGGGACTGCACATTTTGCTACTTCAAGGGCTGAATTATTTATTTATTTATTTATTTATTTATTTATTTATTTCTGCCTGGCTGCCTGGCTGCCTGCCTGCCTGCCTCTTCCTTCCTTCCTTCCTTCCTTCCTTCCTTCCTTCCTTCCTTCCTTCCAAATGAAATCTTGGAATCCATACAGAAGATGGTCTAGATAGGCCGTGTGTGGCAGATCTAGAATCAGGGTAAAACCCAGCCAACTGGGTAACATGGCAGCCTTGATAATATAGCATACCTAATCCGTCAAGTACCTCACTTGAAATGTCTCCTAGAACATGGCCAGTTAGACACGTTGGCCATCTTCTGTCTTTAAAATTCCCTTGCGAAGTTGGTGTCAAACCAAATTTCAGAATCTACCATCTTAGAAAAGTAGGCCAGGCCTCCTGCTTATAACAAAAGTTAGAGTACACAGCGGGCATCTGTTTGGTCTTAAATCAAAAGCTTATATTTATAGGTGCCCTCGTTTCTGTACCTGCTATTGTAATTTTGGAAGGATATTCCTACAAAATTATACATGTTCATACGCTAAAGTAGAGGTGTGCAAAGGGTGGCCATGGACCACATACAACTCCCCAGGCTTTTTGGGTGCCCCAAGAGTCCCTAGACTACCACACATACACACATACCCCAAAACTGGCTCAATTCTTTTAACCCAAAAAGGTCAGTACCCGCACCCCACATTTAAGACTCTGGCAAAACCACCAATTGCATCCTCTAGGACTGCTCTAGCCATATTTGGTAGGAAAAGGTGGCAGAGAAAATGGGGGTTTCAAAGACTGGGGTCCCTTCTGGGATCCTGGACCCTATAAGTTGCCTACCCTTGCTTTACACAGACTAACTTACAAAACCAAATAATTATACAGTGGTCCTTGGTATCCTCTGGAGTTTGGTTTCTAGACTCCTCATAGATACCAAAAATTGGGGTCACGTATATAAAATGGCAAGCTTAAAGTTTGTTTTTGGATTTTGAACAAAAATATTTCAAGCCATGGATGATTGATAAAGAATCTATAGATTCCTTGAGTGGTTAGACATGTGGGGTATCATTTAATAGATAAGTGTCAGTCTTATCAGATGTCTAGCATCACCTAGCACAGACCTTGTCATTGGTGGTAGATGGAGTCATTGTTGTAGTTGTTGACATCCTTGAATACAGATGACTGAATTTGTCAGTCTTGCTTTCTCTCATTTTTGAATTCCATTTTTATCCTAAACTCGGAGGAATTTTATGATCTTAAATTTAAAACATCCATACATATTTGGGCACATTTGCCAGATAAATGCATTTTGTACACTGTTTTGCCTAACATATGCATTTTTCCCCACAGGCAATTTCCCTATATAAGGAATTTTAAATCTTGTTTCTCCTAATATTTGCATTTTGCTGTGGATCTTTCCCTAATATATACATTTCTGTACACACTTTTTGTTTAAGAACAAGAATTTGAATGAGTGCAAATTTTAAAGGAAGAAGTGCAAAACTCAATTTTAATCTACATTTTTGGTCAAATTCACAAAATTATGTAAATGAACACAGAAAAAATTAATGAATTTCTCCTCTATCCTTGCTCTTGAATGAAAAATGTTAATAGTGTCAGTTCATACATGCTTACTCAGATGTAAGCCTCACTGGATTCAGCAGGGCTGGCTTCCAAGTAGGTGTCTATAATTTGCAGCTTTAGTTATGTCAAAAAAACTCTGGAATGAATTTTGAAAGCTGGTCTAACCAAGGCTCTAAGATGGCACCAGCCAACTGTGACCATGGCAATGTAGAGACCATGCCTTAGCTGAGATATAAGAGATTCCCAACAGGCTGCCTTAGGTTGTATTTCTCCAGCTGGACACATGAAGATGACATATTTCTCTCAGAATTCCAGAAGATCTTTGGCAGATCCAGGAGAATATTTGCTTCTTAGTGTGTTTGGCTACAGATCTATTGTCAGATGATGCCTGCGCACTCACTGCTGTCCATCTTGGTCATCCAAGCAGCAAGACTAGGTGGCATGTCCAGGGTCTCGCTGCAGACAGAGGAAAAAATACCTCTATCTGCAACATAAATAAAAGGATATGAGTACATGTATGTGTATATATGTGTCTTCAAGGTACCTGTTGATTTATGACAACCCTATGAATTTCATAGGGTTTTCTTAGGAAAGAATATTATAAGATAGGTGGTTTTGTCAGGTACCCAAATACGGCATGCCACAGCATATGCAAGCACGCCATACGTGGCTTTAACCTTACGCAGAAGGTAAGCCACGGAACAAACAATGGCACGTGCATTGCTCTGTATTCAGGAGTGCACCCCCATTGAAACAAATGGGGTTTGAGCATATGCATTTTTCCCCATACGCAAGAGGGGCTGGAATGGATCCCCACATATTGGAAGAGCCCACTGTACTAACAAGGGCTGACTCTTAGACAGGATCTGCTGCCTTTAGCATATGCTAAAAAATTCTGAATCTACCAGATGGCATGTAATCCAGCAAATAACTATCCTGAGTTCTTGTTGTTAATGGACTTTCAAATTGACCCTGATGTATGACAATCTTATGATAGGGCTTTCCTGGCAGGATTTATTAAAGACATCTGCCATTGACTGCCTCTAAAGCTGAGAGTGTGTGAGTTGCCCAAGATCACCCAGTGGGTTTCCATGGCCGAGTGGGGTTTCAACCCCTGATCTTCCAGATCCTAGTCCAACACTCACACCAGCACACCATGCTTGCTCTCTGCCTCTGAGACTGAGAGAGTGTGACTTGTCCAAGGTCACCCAGTGAGTTTCCATTCCTGAACAGGGATTCAAAGCCCAATTTCCCAGAGTTCTAGTCCAGTCTCAAACCACTATACTTCACTGGCTTTCAACTCAATTTCTGGCTTAATCAAATTTTGTTTTAAAAACCATATGACTAAAGGTATAAACATTCTAATGGTGTCCAATACAATGCTGAGACAACTTTACACAATATCTGTGTGCCCCTATATGAACTATGTAGCTATTTAAATTAAAAACACTAGGGAGCCATTTTAATAATGTTATACAGTCAATTGCTTCAGTCTTTGCAAATAATTGAAAATTATGATCTCTTTAACACTGTATTCACTGATAGAAACTCACAGCAATTATCCAGTTCATTCAGTTCCTCTGCTGATGCAAATACACATGAATTAGTTGACTTCATTAAATCTGAAGACAGAGTTCTCTGTCCTCATCACTAACTCTTTGAAAATCAGCAGGGTCAATTTCTGAAGATTTCATGAGGAAAGTAGAAAAATCAGCTTGATTGGTTGGGCATGGGCTAATCAAATTCTATCTTGGACAAAATAATTGAACTTTTATGAAGCTAGAGCTACATAGATCAGTTTTTGAGTGACAATTTTGGCCACTGAGCATGCCAATTGAGGAATGCTGGGAATGCTAATCCAAAAGTAATTTCTCCAAGCTCTGCATAAATGTAGGGTTTACATGTTCTCTTCTGTTGTTGCTTGTTGTTAACAATGTAATTTCTGAATTTTGCCTAAGGGAGCTGGGCAACTTAGCTTAAATCTACTCAAGCTTCCAACACTTGGTTGCTATGCTACTTAGTCTTATTATAAATGTAATTTCTCAGTGTTCTATCTTGCACAGGGATGGGTAATTCTGATGGAGCCAGAGGCCATTTTTGTCATCTTTTAGACCTTGATAGCTTGCACCCACCCATCTTTAAAACCTCAACCTCAGGTCACCTATCTCTTACTCCATAACCAAGAAAAATAATATAGGATGATTGCTAGGATTTGTTTTCCAATAATGGACAAAGAATGCAGAAATGGGATTTAAAATCTCATTTGCATGTTCAGTTGGAAGCAGTTTCTCTGGCCCTGGAGACTTGAATTTCTTAAAGTAGATAAATGTTCCCATTCCATCTCTCCACCTATTTTGAGCTCAAGCTCCCCCCTGGCACCATTTATTCCTTTTCACCCAGTTGAGCACTATTTTCTTTTTGGGAGAAGATGAAGGCACAGCAGGACCTGAGCAGTTCCACCTCCTCTTTGTCACCTATTAGCATTTCTTCATGAAGCAGTTCTACTGCTTACTTGTTCTTCCTCTTGCTCTAAATATAACCCTAAATACTGCTTTATTATTGTTAACTGTTTTTTTTTTTTTTTTTGCAATCCAGGGCTCATTCTGAACTGGGTTTCTTCCTAGAAATATTAGCTACCCCTCTGCAGTATATCTTAGTGATTGCCTCTTCTTCGATTTCCATGTATGCCTAGTTTGAATCTCAGGTCCTTGGAGAGCTCCTTGGGCAGCCAGACTTATCTCTTTAGCTGCTGGCCACTTTTCTGTTGTGCTGGAATTGATTGCGATGTGCCTTCAGTAGCCCACATTTAAGAAATTCCCATCCATCATAAATTCCATTCTCTTTGAGTTTTTTTTACCTTTGTATCTCACCCAATATTTTTTAAGCTTATTGAAATCTGCTTGTATATATCTGGCTACTCTCAGTCCCCCTTTTGTTCTGTACAATGAATTCGAAGGAGGAATGTTTGCTATCACCCAAGGTTCCCACTGCTTCCATCTCATTGTCTCTTTCTTCTAAGTTGATAGATTTCAGGATATCATGTTCAGGATAGTCGATCATCTTATTGCTGCTTTCACCATCCATAAGATGAAACTGTCAGCAAGGCAAGTGAGGCATTTGTTAGATCATACTTTCTCTGCAAAAGTTGACTTCCAATGAATTGCAGGGTATGTGGCCATATTCTAGAAGAGTTTGTTCCTGACTTTCACCAGCATCTGTGGTTGGCATCTTCAGAAAATCTTTCTCTGAAGATTCTAGCCACAGATACTGGTGAAACGTCAGGAACAAACTCTTCTAGAACATGGCCCCATAGCCTGAAAAACCCACAAAAAATTATTGATGCCAGCCATGAAAACCTTCAACTTCACAACTGCAGGGTAGTTGAAGTCTGCCATTGCTAATGTGGTTCTCTTTTTAAAAATCTGACTTAGGAAGGCAGCCTGCAAACTCACATAGCCCAAACTGGCTGTTTCTAGCATGATGGGAATAATAGTTCATCTTTATCTGGAGACTACACATTCCCCGCTACTGACCAAAGAAAAGCCACTAATTTTTCATACTGCAATCAATGAGTGATACCATCAACCTATTCTGCAGAGTTAATGTAACAAATGTTGTGTGGACAGCGATTTATAAACTCAAAAGGTAGCACAGATGTGCTAAGTATTATGATTAAGTCATCCAAAAATGTTGCTGGTAATACTACTCATTTCTCTAGAGGCTTTTTCAGTCAAACTGAAATCCCATGCTCATTTATTCCAAGGCAGGAATTTAATGGGATTTGCATCTAAATAATGGTACAGCCTGAATTATTCATCAATATATTATTTATCCATCAATATCAATTTATATGTTCAATTTTGTAACAAAGAGGCTTGCTTGCTAAGAGGGGCATCCTAGTAGCGTTTTTTTATTTTTGTTTTGACATTGTCTTCCATGACTTAAACCCAATCCACTAGTGTAGCTCTCTCCCGTTTAACAAAAACTCAGAGCAATTTATGTGACTTATTATTCTCTCCAGTACAATCCTTTGAGACCTGTCCTATCTCCAAGGCAGCTGGCCTGGTTTTATTTACAATCATTGTCAGATGAACAAACAACATTCAAGGTTATCTGCTGCTGCTTCCTATTATGTTTGTGTACAGGCATTTTTTTTGATAACTCATTTCCATGGATATTGGGACACCAGAGCTTAGAAGCAAGTAGTTACAAACAAGGAGTTACTTGTAATTTTTCCTTTCCCAACAAGGAAGATGCAACCTCCTTGAAGATTTTGTATATATATTCTGAATATAAGAAAGTACATTGTTGCTGAAAGATACTATCAAGTTGGCTTCAAACTATGGAGACACTATGAATGATAGTTCTTCTTGAGTCCTGCAAACTCAGGGCTGTGGTTTCCTTTGCTGAATCGATCCATCTGTAATATAGTCTTTTCCTAATGCCTTCCGCTTCCCCCAGCAGTCTTTTCCAATGAGTCATGTCTTCTCATTAAAATAAATTACAGTAATGCCTTAATTAATCAGTTGAATGTATGCCTTTAATGTATATTTTGGCATGCTTGATGTAAAGAGTAGGATGGTAAGATGTGCAATTGTTGTACAGCAGTGTACTGAAGGAATGATATTGTTGAAAAAAAAGAAACAAAAGGAATGGTAGAGACTTAAGACAGGTACCATAAATAGAGCCAACATAGTGTAGTCAAATAGCCTGAACTAGACAGTCCTAAAGAAATGGGGTGACATTAATAGTAAGGCCTGATGTAGCTCAAAATGGAGAATGTAGTTAAGAAAGCAGAAGAAGACTGAGACTTGGAAGGGCAGTTATGAAAGAATTCAATAAGAATCAAATAACAGTTGCAAAGGAGCTAACATCATGTAGTGGTTTACATTGGATTACAACTTGGTTATGACAACCCACTGGGTGACCATAGGCAAGTCATACACTCTCAGCCTCAGCAAACCAGATGCTATGTTTGTCTTAGGGTCACCATGAATCGGAAATGACTTGAAGGCAAACAACAACAAATAAAGATAGATCATTGACTACCAAAGTCAGATTTACCCATGCCATACTATTTTTGATTTCTATGCATGGATGTGAAAGCTGGACAATGAAGAAAGCTGACAAAGTGGTGCTGGAGGAGGATTGTACAGATAAGATGGACCACCAAAAAGACAAATGAATGGGT
This sequence comes from Sceloporus undulatus, assembly GCF_019175285.1. Taxonomy (NCBI): domain Eukaryota; kingdom Metazoa; phylum Chordata; class Lepidosauria; order Squamata; family Phrynosomatidae; genus Sceloporus; species Sceloporus undulatus. The sequence continues at coordinate 22,944,538 of NC_056522.1, read as the reverse complement.
CTGAGAGCAAATCAAGCCTGTACACTTCCTAGAAGCTAAAATGACTAAATGGAGGCTAGTGTACTTTGGATATATCATGAGACAGCATGCCTCACTAAGAAAGATACTGCAATAATACTTGGTAAAGTGGAAGGCAGCAAGAGAAAAGGAAGACTACATCACAATTGAATTGGCTTAATGAAGGAAGCCACAACCCTGAATTTGCAAGACCTGAGCATAGCTACTAATACCAAGGTGTCTTAAACATCTCTCAGTCATAGAGTTGCCATAAGTCAAAGTTGACAGCACATAACAACAAAGACAATCCTCAATCAACATATCAAACTTACTTGCAAGGACTGAGGCTCATCCATGTTATTATGTTCTTCAATAGAGGATAACTTAATGATGTGACAGATTTCACAAGGCAGAATCCTCACGTCTGCCTATAAAGTTTGGGAAGTGGGCCAAATTGATTGTCTGATTTAACTTGCTTTGATTTGTCTGCTGCCTTTCTCCTCAAACCAAGGCTTTAAAGTGACTCACAATGAGATTTAAAGAAAAGAAAAGAAAAAAAAAAGAAAAGCACATTTTAAATTCATCCTTTAAAATTCACAATTTAAAAATCATCTGGATAAGCCTGCTAGAAGAGGCTGGTCTTTAATGTTCTTTTAAATTCAGACAGCCTATTCAGCTGTTGAATCTCTTCTGGCAGGTCATTCCACAGTCTAGGGACAGCTGAAGAAAACGTCCTCTGGCTGACAGTTGCCAATATAGGTCTGGCTAACTGGAGTAAACATCTGTCAGAGCCAAGTGTATGCAGCGGATCATATGGGAGGAGGTGATCCTATAGGTTACCTGGACTCAAACCATGTAGGGCTTTAAAGGTAATAACTAACACTTTGTACCTTGCCTGTAAACTAACTGGAATAGCTCCCTGGACCTCATCCAGGAAGAGATATGCCTGTGAGCCAAAGTGAAGCATGCATATGTTGCTAACAGAACACCATTTAATAATTAATAATATAAATAATTATTGATACTGATACCAATGGTAAAGAGAACAGACTAATGTCTTGTCCATCACTATTAAAATTCTACTCCTTCCTCATATACAGAAAACTTCTCTCTTCTGCCACTGAGTATTATGTCAGTCTTTCCCAACTTGGCACTCTCCAGATGTTTTGGACTACAGTTCCCACCACCTGCATCCATCATGGCCATTGGCGTGCATATGTGTTTCTTCTTCGTGGTCTCTCCGAATCATACAAATGGGTTTTACTGCGCCTGCGCAGTGCTGTACAGAAACTTCTGGAATCACTGGGCAAAGTAGACTTTGCAACTTATGGCAACTTTTTGGCGGTAACCCCGCCCACCCTTTATAAGGGTCTTGCCTTCCCGCTCTTTCCTCAGTTCCTTTTTTTCCGCCTCGTTGGTGCTGCTGGAACTTCGCTTGCTCTTGTTCTTCGAATTACTGGACTTGAACTTCGGACTGTTTTGACTTTGCTGACCTCCCCTTCGCTTGACCTTTGGACCATTTCACTTCGCTTTCTCTTAATCCTCCGGACTTGTTTGCTGGTTCCCTGGCTGTGTCCTCGGTTTCCTCCGACGCTGTCGGCCATTCCGCGATGTCCCCCCCCTTTCAAAAAGTGCGACGTCTGTGGGGGCAAGGTCCCAGTTCAGGACCCGTACTCTTTGTGTTTGCTATGCCTGGGGAAGGACCACGACATGAAGTCTTGTTCCCCCTGCAGATCCATGACATTGCAGGCGAGGAAGAATCGTGAGTCCTGGTTAACCTCCACGATCACCCAAGGCAAGGTTTGCGGGGAAGACTCCCGTCCGGCATCAGCCCCATCGGCATCTGCCTCTGTTGAGGCTCCCATGGCCCGTGATAGCCCTGCGAGCGCGTCCTCCGCACCTCCGGCCGTGCCCGGGTTGATTCACCAAGTGACCCGTGACCCAGATAGATCCAGAGCCACCGACAAGCCCCCTAAGCGCCCCCACAAACAGTCGGGGACAGAGGGCTTGGCACCCATCGCTCCCGCCAAGGTGCCGTCCGTTGTCTCTACCTCATCTTCAAAATCGAGGCGCGACTCAGACTCATTGGCCGCTTCGGGCTCGAAGCTGCCTAAGGTGCCGAAGAAGGATGTCAGGGAGCCAAAGGCAAAGGACCCTAAGCTGACAACCGGGTCCGCCGGTTCCAGGACCGACCCCAAGGCTACGGCCTCCAACCCCACTGGAGCCACGCCAGAGAGGAGTGACGGGACGAGGGCGACGAAGCCCTCGGGTTCCTCCATCGTCTCTGACCTGGAGGTTAACCCATTCTTCCCTCCGGAGACCCTGAGAGCTCCTAAGAGGAAGCCCAAGACACCGGAGCCTTCCAAGGTCCAGGATCCATTACAGACGGCCCCCAAAAGAGGCAAGACATCGGGCAACTCCTCCTCTAAAAAGGCGTCCAAAGATTCTGGCCATCCCTCTCCATCCAAGCGCCGTCACTCCCCGGACCGACAGAGCTCCAGGTCATCAAAGAAGAAGCGATCCCCGACCCGGGGTGAGGTCCCACAATCGACCCCAGCCCTGTCGGGCGTCACCACCCTGCCCTTTGATGATCAAGAGGAGAATGGCTCACTGATACGGGACCGTCCGCCCACTCCGATGCCAAGCCAGCCTTTGGAAGTGCCTTCTGACGTCGATTCCGATGATGGAGGCAATGACGATGTCTTCTACGACTCTGAGTCGGGCAGATATTACATGGCGGTCTCGATGGACACGGCCTTTAAGAGGTTTAAGACCAGACCCCGCGCTCGGTTGGCCTGCAACCACCCATCCAAGACGCCGGGACCAAGACCAAAGCCTGCCAGGTCAGCACGCAGTGAACTAGAACCGGGACCTTTGGAGCCTAGACCTCGAGTGGCAGCCCCAGCTCGAGCCCCGACCAAGGAGTCGACACTTCTGGACCAGTCGGAACCGGACTTGAAGGCAGAGACGGTCATATCTTCTGGCTGCCCATCGGATGAGGACCTCTCGCCGCAAGACTCTCCCCTGGACATGCATCGCCCTGAGCCAGCTTCCCCTATGGATGACCTCAGGACATTTAATGAGCATGTCATCGCTCTTGACATCGACTTACAATACCCAGAAGAAGCGGCTAAGGACCCTGTAGAACGCTGCATTCATGGACGGGTCCCAACTTCTCCGTCCATCCCACTTCTCCCATCTCTAGAGTCAATCATTAAACCGTCATGGGACTCTCCGGCTTCCCTGGTAGGAACCTCGAGGAAAATCGAATCCCTCTACAGGGTCTCCCCAGCGAGTTGTTCATGGCTCTCCAACCACCCGAGGCAGAACTCGGCTATTGTCGAGGGGGCCCAGCTTAACTCTGCCCATAAACAGGCCACATCTCCCATGGATCGAGAGGCCCGCAAGGTGGACGGCCTTGTGAAGAAGGCATACTCAGCTGCTTCATTGGCGGTAAAGGCCATCAACTATACCGCCTGCATGGGAGCCTACATCCAGGCTCTGATGGAGGACATTTCTCCCCTGATCCCGGTCATACCAGATGACGCCCAGAGGAGACTGGTCGAGATCAGGGACGAGACCCACTCCATTGGGGGTTGGTTCATCACAGCCTCGCGCAATGTGGCCGACTGCGCAGGAAGGGCAATGTCTGCTTCGCTGGCTCTCCGGCAGCACGCCTAGTTCCGTGGGACCGACCTGACTCCCGGTGTCAAGACCGCCATTGAAGACATGCCGTTGGATGATTCGGGCTTGTTCCGTGCTGAGACCGACAACCGTTTCAATAGGAAGTTCAAGCTCAAGGCGGCAGCCAAGAAACACGGTATGTCCTCCTCCTGTACTCCTCAGTTCCGGAGAAGGCAACGCCAGTGGCAACCCCAAGGCCAACAGTTCAGACCCTTCCAATAAGAGCAACAGGGTCAGCACCAGGGTTCCCAGAGCCCTAGGTACCTGTCGCACTCCCCCTCTTCCTCGGGCAGACGAGGTCCTCCGGCCCGGTACCGTAAGCCCCACCGGCAGGAGGCGGATCAGGCCAAGAAAAGACCCTGATGGGACCCCACGTACTTCGTCACCCCATCGCCTTTCTTCTTGGACATCCTAAGGCCCTTTGTTAACACCTGGGCCTCGATAACATCTGACTCTTGAGCCCTTAACATCATCCGCAGGGATTATGCCCTCGAGTTCAAGGAATTTCCGCCAACGAGGACCTTTATTCCTACCCCACCCTCGGACACCCTTCTCGACGTAGTGCGCTCTTTGTTACAAAAGGGGGCCATATCCCCAATACAAACTGTCCATTGGCCATGATCCTTTTTCTCCAGATATTTTACGGTACCGAAACCGGATGGCGGTGTTAGACCCATCCTGGACCTAAGACACCTGAATCGTTTTCTCCGGTACCGGCGTTTCTGCATGGTGACCCTGGCTTCTATTTTGCCTCTTCTTCACCAGGGATTGTGGTTTGCGACAGTCGATCTGAAGGACGCCTACTTCCACATTGGAATCTGAGAGTCCCACAGGAGATTCTCGCCTTCGCCGTCGGCTCCGACGCGTACCACTACACTGTTCTTCCCTTCGGCTTGTCGACGGCACCCAGAGTCTTCACCAAGTGCCTGGCTCCGGTGGTCGCCTACCTTCATCAAAAGGGCTACAGACTATTCCCACACCTAGACGATTGGCTCCTGGCGGCCGTCTCGGAGGAACAGCTCCTTCAGGCCATCGACATCACGACTGCCCTGCTCAGGTCACTCGGTCTGGTGCTGAATTTGGACAAGTCCCATCTCACCCCCTCCAGACAGGTCCGATTCATTGGCGCCATGTTAGATTCCGACACCTGCACCGCATACCTTCCTCAGGACTGTTTCCAGGCGCTAGAGACCTCGTTGATGCCGCTTCTGACCCAGAGGAGGATCAGAGCCAGAGATGTTCAGGTGGCCCTAGGCCACATGGCCTCCACAACCTTCGTGACCCCGTGGGCAAGGCTTCGACTCCAACCGCTCCAAAGGTGCTTTCTCTCTGTCTTCAACCCGATGACAGACCAGCCGCTCAGGTGGCTCACCATTCTGAGGCCCGTCGCCTCTTCCCTCAGATGGTGGCTCGACCCCCTACATGTCTGCGCCGGCTTACCCTTTTCGCCGCCCTAGCTGCAGCTGACTTTGACAACCGATGCATCCCTAGAGGGATGGGGAGCCCACCTGCTCGAGCTGATCATAAAGGAAAAGTGGTCCCCGGACGAAAGGCTATTCCACATCAATGCTCTCGAGATGATGGCGGTGGAGAAAGCTCTCAGGTCCTTCGAGTCGGTTGTGTCCGGCAAGGTGGTACTCCTGAGGACGGACAACACAACTGTCCTTTTTTACATAAGTAAACAGGGCGGCACCAAGTCGTCGACACTGCTAGACATCACGTTGCGGATTTGGGAATGGTGCATCCCGAGGCAAATCCATGTTCAGGCAGTCCATCTCCCAGGAGAAGACAATGACCTGGCAGACCAACTCAGCAGGGCGTCTTCGGTCTCACACGAGTGGAGGCTTCATCCAGATGCGGTCCGCGACATATTCAACCGGTGGGGAACCCCCCGAGTCGATCTCTTCGCGACCGAGACCAATGCTCACTGCCCCCAATTCTGTTCCAGGACGTGCTGCAGGAGATCCCTAGGAGATGCATTCGGCTTCACATGGACAGAGGACATGCTCTACGCCTTCCCTCCGTTTCCGTTGATTGTCCGGGTGGTGTCCAAGATGACAACGGACGAGTCGGATGCGATCCTCGTCACACCTTGGTGGCCCAGACAGCCGTGGTTTCCATCTCTCCTACACCTGTCAGAGAGGACATTCATCCAGATTGAGTTTTGCCCGGACCTTCTCACGATGCAGGACGGCCGGGTCCGCCATCCGGACATGCAGAATCTACCCTTGGTGGCTTGGAGGCTCCAGCACTAGCTTCACTACCGGACTCGGTACGGACAGTGATCCTGGCCGTCCACCCAGAGATCCTATGCCTTGTAAAGGAAGAGGTTCGGCCGGTTCCTTTCCGAGGACGGCATCAATCAGAGCTCGATCTCCACCCCGGTGGTGCTGAATTTTCTTATGTCACTACAGAAGGAAGGGCTCAGCCTTACCTCTGTCAAGTGCTACCTCTCTGCCATTTGTGCCCACTTTCAGTTCAGGGACAAGCCTTCTTTTTTCAGGGACCCTTTAGTTAAAGCCTTCCTGAAAGGATGTGGTAATCTGTACCCACCGATTTCGATGCCGACACCGGCTTGGAGCTTGGACGCCGTGCTGGTGGCCTTGCAATCCAAGCCCTTTGAGCCCATGGCCACAACAGACTTGAGACTGTTAACCTGGAAGACTGCCTTCCTTGTGGCTATCACTTTGGCCCGCTGTGCGGGTGAACTTTGTGCCTTACGGAGAGACCAAGTCTTTTTAAGATTTCATAAGGACAAGGTAGTTCTCCGCACCGATATCACTTTCTTGCCAAAGGTCGTATCGGCTTTTCATATGTGTCAAGACATTGTGCTGCCTACCCTGGCCCCGAACCCGACCATGGAGGTCAAACGAACTTTACACACTCTGGACGTTAGGAGGGCCTTGGCCTTCTACTTGGACAGAACTGCGGGTTCGAGCCGTTCCGAGAGACTGTTCCAGTGTTACTTGGAACCAAAAAAGGGACTGCCCGTATCGGCGCAGAGGTTTTCTAAATGGGTGGCTGGTACCATCCACCTCTGCTATGAACTGCTGGGCAGACCTCTCCCTGCTAGGGTATGGTCACATGCAACTAGGGCGGTAGCAGCATTCTCCACTTTTTTGACTGGGGTTCCTTTGGAGGATGTCTGCAAAGCTGCTGTCTGATCCCAGCCAATGACCTTTATCAAACATTACAGACTGGACACTAGGGCCAGACAAGATGCAGCATTTGGTAAAGCAGTGTTGGTCTCTGGGTTAAATTGAAATGTGTGTTACAAATAGGGATGTAAAGAATATTCTCCAAAATTCGAAAATTAGGAGAAATATGCCTAATTCGACAATTTCAATAACATTTTAGAGAGAAGAAATTTCTGAGTAATTCTCGATCAATGAGTAAGAATATTATTTTTAATAATATCAAAATGAAGGGAAGAGAGAGACTTTGAGCTGACAAATTCGACCTCTAGGGTTTGGGTATTTTGCGTAAGAAAAGCTACCATTCATCCTGGTTTTTACCAGGGGCTATTTCCTTTGTTAGTGTGATTTCCCCCCCCCCCCATCTTTTCTCACTCACAGAACAAAAAGAGGGAGCCTTCTCCACTTTACATCATGCTCTGCCATTCAAATTCTCACAAAAGAGAAGAAGGAGGTGGGGATGTCAAAGGGGGGTGTCAAATAATAATAATAATTTATGCCCAGCTCTTCAGCCAAAAGGCTATCAGAGCAGCTTACAAATTACTAGATATTTCCCTGCCCTCAGGCTTGCAGTCTAAAGGGACAAGAGACAAAAGGAGAAGCGAATGGCAGGGGAAAAGTTCAGCAGATCCTCATTTTCCCACATTCTCTTTTGTGAGGGTCACATTCTCTCAGATCATGCAATAGTAATAATAATAATAATAATAATAATAATAATAATAATAATAATACCCCTTACCCAAAATGCTGAGGACTAGATGTATTTTGGATTTTGGAGTTTTTCAGAGTTTGGTATATTTTTATACAGTATGTCTAATGGGATATAATGGGAGATGGGATCCATGTATGTCTCATATGCATCTCATAGACATAGACTGAAGGTAATTTAATGCACAATATTTTAAAAATAATGTTGTGCTTCTGTACACTGAGCTTCAGCAAAACCCTGAGACCACTATTCCTTGTATAATTCAGTAATTCAGTAATTGATCTAAACCTTCAGGATTCCCAAGTTTCCTTGAATTGGGGTCAGACCAGATGCTCTCAGGGTCAGTTTTGGGTTTTGGAATAATTTAGGTTTCAGAAGTCCAGAGAAAGGAGACTCAGACTCTACTCTGGACATTTCTCCTGAGAATGGACTCATGTTTTCAAAAATAGTCATTTCTGGATTTTTGCAACAACAAAAAAGATGAGGGTCTGTGATGCAGAAAGGCAAGAGGCTTCCTTCCAGCCTTATTTTTTCTCTTTTTTAAAAGACAAATAGAATAAAATACAGTTAGCTGGCCCTTTTTCAGCATGTCAATGGGGGTGCTTTGATGGAATGTTCCTGCACGGCAGAATGGGGTTGGACTGGATGGCCCTTCTTGGGGTCTCTTCTGACTCTATGATTTTATGATTAATTAATTAATATATGGAATCAATCTAAGATGATGAATCGGGGCTGTGGAGTCCTATGGCCCTGCTCCAGGCAATGCTTGCTAGACTGCAGGCCCCATCATCCAGCAGCACCACAGACTGCTGGGAACTGCAGTCTAATTAGGCTGCACATAGCAGAAGTAATCCAGTTCAACAATACTTTAAAGCTATGGAAAATCCTGGGATTTGTAGTATGTTGTGCCACCAGAGCTCTCTGACAAAGAAGGCTAAATGTCTCACAAAACTACAATACCCAGATGTTGTTGTTGTTGTTATTATTTTCTTATATCCCGCCTTTCTCCCAATATACGGACTCAAGGTGGTGATTTTCCATAGCATTAATCTATAGTATATCTTTCTACAATGTAGACGAACACCTCCATTACATAATTTGTTGAGGATGCTTTGACTGGGAGTTCCTGCATGGCAGAATGGGGTTGGACTGGATGGCCCTTGGTGTCTCTTCCAACTCTATGATTCCATGATTCTGTAGCACTCTGAGCCTACTGTGATTTTAATTGTTTTTAAATGTATAAAGGTATAAAGTCTTATAATGCAAGCCATGCACCGATGGACTATTGCACCATAATTTTTATTGATTGATTTTATACCCTGCCTTTCTCCCAAAATAGGATTCTCTTAAAGGGGTTTGTTTATTATAAAAAGAAAGGAATGTATAATGGCTCGGAATTAAAAATTATGGTAGATAGATAAGTCTTGGAATTAAAAAGTGTGTGTGTGTGTGTGTCTTAAAATTAAAAATCCCTCTTGGAAGTGGGAATGAAATGTTGTGTTGATGCAGCCTGGGTTCTTAGCTCAGCTCAGAAGTTGGAATACAGTGTCTCAAAGCATGAGCAGAGTGTCTCTGAGCATGAACAGAGTGGCTGCCGCTCGTTGCTCGTGCAGCTGCACTTTGCTTTATCGAGCTGAATTTATCTGATCTAAACACCTTCAGAGGAAGGACTCAGTTTGCATCTGCACTGAAAAAATAATCCAGTTTGGCCACTTTAACTGCCCTTGGCTCCATGTTGTGAAATGCTGGGATTTGTAGTTTGTTGTGGCACCTGACAGATGACTCAACAGGTCCTCAAAACTACAGATCCCAAGATTTCATAGCATGAAGCCGTAACGGAAGTTAAAGTGGTGCCATCGAGGTGTCGAGGGTAAACGCTCGACCCTTTTTTTGTGGGGGGGGGGGGGGGGGGGCTCTTAGCCTCTCAAAATGGTAGCACTTAGTCTTGAACCCCCCTTCTCAAAATCCTGGCTACGTCCCTGGTGGGTCACACTGTCTCAGCTTGAGGGGCATCCCATGGCAAAACTCCTCTTCATGCCAAGAAAACCCTCGGTTTGTCCCATCTTCCAGTGACATCCTGATGTTGAACAGGGGTCAGACTACATGTCCTCTAGGACATGCTACTAGAGAGGTCCCTTCCTCACTACTACTCCCTTCTCCTTTTGTGTTGTGTCTTGTTAGATTGTAAGCCTGAAGGCAGGGAACCGTCCGATTAAAAAGATTGTATGTGCTGCACTGTGTAAATTTGCAGCGCTTTATAAATAAAGGT